>NC_136362.1:5404029-5754029 GCF_037039965.1 Doryrhamphus excisus
GGAATAAAGTTAGTTTTGTGTACTCGGGTGCCATGTTGGCAAGAAGCATTCCTTACTTTTACCTTTTAAAAATTCCGCTAACAAATCGCTGACTTGGGGACTACTTCCGGTTTCTCCCTCTGGCGCCACCCAGCGACCCGGCATGCGAACTACACATTGAGCTAGCGGATTAAGTCTGCTTTTGGCTTCCTGAGCTAACGTGGATTTTCCTTTGCCAAACCCCACGGAGACCCGTGGTGACGTCCAACCCCACACCTCGTCACGTGGTTAGCAATCCTTGCTGCTGTCAATCAAAACAAGGCGGGATGGCGTCAACAAAACGTTCTGCGACCGCAGACTCACGGTCGCTAAGAGCAAGGGCGACATCTGGCGGCGATGCTGTCCACTGCATCAGGTGGTCAGGGTCAGGCCGACCCCGTGGAGGAACATGGAGGTCAACACGAGGCTAATGTCGCATATGGCGATCATAATATTTCCATTGTCTATCGTTGATGAGTTCCAAGCACTCACGGTGAGTTCCTCCCTTCCCGCGAGGGAGACAAGATGGCCGTACGAGCGTACATCCGGGTACTGATGTATGGGTGGTCCAGGTTTCCCGTGTTAGCTAACCGCCGTGGCTCTGTGAGTCAAGTCGGCAACGAGAAGCTCCATCGCTCCTCGGTTTAAAGCGACACGAGGCCGATGCGGAAGACGGGGTCGGACGGAGGAGATCGGTCCGCTGTGGCGACCCCTGGGGGGGGAAAGCCCAAAGAGACCGGAAGTGCCTCTGGGTCACGTGTAATATCGCCTTGCTGCAATGCGCCGGGCGTCCATCGGGTGTCGGTGTTGCGCACGCACACTCACGCACACTCACACGCACTCACACGCACTCACACGCACACAGAGCGTTGTTGAAATGTTTATTCGTGAATCTTTTTGTACGAAGTCGGTAGAAAAAAGTCAACTACTACATTGGCATATTTAAGACAAAACCAACCACAACCAAACGTCGGAGCTCGCCTCGTCAGCGCCTCCTGGTGGCCTCAAGACATGTATTGTTTTTGCTGCTCCATAAAAGAATAGAAAACAACTTTAGTGTTCTTTGTTCAAAGGTGTGCTCTAGTAAAATAGATCTGTTTCATCACGGCACAGTTTCTCCCGGAGAAGACGGACCAGGAACGTCACGTCACGTCACGTCACGTCACGTGTATGGATATGCGTCACGTGTCTCGCCCTCCACGTGGGAGGTGCTAACACTTGCTTTGCTATAGGGGGCGCTGTTGCACGCGGCCTACGTCGACGTGTATTTTGGAGCGTGACCCGGTCAAAGGTCACAGGACACACTGAAGGCATTTGTTCGTCGGCAAGCGGCGGCGGCGGGAAGACGTGCGCGCCACGCTTGCGTGTTTGTGGCGCCTCCTGGTGGCGTGTAGAAAAAGCGGCGTGAGGATGTAGAAAAAAGGAGGCGTGTTGATATGACGACTTCCTGTGGACTTTTTGGCATATAAGAGTGATTCTTACGCACACGCTTCACGTGACCAAAGCTGCTCGAGGTCACTGAAGGTCATTGGTTTGTGCACCACGATGATGATGATGATGAAGACGACGTATGTACAATGATCTCAGGCATCAATGAAAATACTACAAAATCTCCCCTAAAATGCTAATTAGCGTACTTTGCTCTTAAATACTTTCTTCTTTAGCTCTATAATACTGAAGAAAACAACAAACCTTGTCCTGAAAGCTTTTGGCAAACGTCAGGAGCGCATGCGCGTCCGCGTGGCGCCACGAGGAGCGGGCGTGGCAGACGAGAGCATGTGGGACAGGAAATACGTTAAGGCCAACAACATGAAGAAGAAGAAAAAAGAAAAAGTCAAATCTCGTAAGCACTGGAGGTGTTTAGAAATACTTCTCGCTTCTTTTGTTCCACCCAAAAAGAAAAGCGGCGAGGTGGGGGCGGGGCTAGTTGGTGACGTCATCCTGACCGCGGGAGGGCTGGAGGGGCGCTGCTGCAGCGGCGGGGCCGCTTTTGATCCACGACGGCGAGAGCAGCGAGGCGGCGACGGTGGCGGTGGTCGTCATGGTGACCTGGATGAGCTTGATGAGGGCCTTCAGGCGCTCCAGCGACGCCTTCGTGTCCCGCTGCTGCGCCGCCAGGCCGTCCCGTCGCTCCATGCAGCGCTGCGGGGGGGAGGGGGGAGGGGGACAGTGCACGTGAGGCGGCGCCGCATGCAAACGCGCACCAACATGTGGGCGGGGTCTTACTTTCAGAGTCTTGTTGAGCTTCTTGTCCTCTTCCTCCAGGTGAGCGCACTCCTTCTTCAACTCGTCCTTTCGCCGCAGCAGACGCCGCTTCTCTTCCTGCCGCACTGCACACGGGCACGCCGCCATGAGCGCCATCATTGGGCATCGGTCTTCGCACTCGCGCTCACCTGTTTTATGCGTGACGTAGGACTGCACGAAGTTGTGAGGCCAGGCCGTGTTCTCCTTGTTCAGAACCTGCACACGTGTATAGGTCACATGACCAGCACTCCCTACACGTGACCGGGTGAGCTGAAAGCGGCCATACCTTCTTCTGGCACTTGGGGCAGTACCAGGGGCCCCTGGGGGCCGTCTTGAGGGGCGGCTGGAGGCAGTCGGGGTGGAAGGCGCGGGGGCAGTTGTGACACGGCTGCAGCTCGCCGTCCTCTTTGCACACGGCGCAGTGCTCGTCGTGCTCCACGTCATCCTGCAGCGACATGCCGAGGCTAGCGTTAGCCCGCTAGTGACCAGAGGCGTCACGAGCGCCGCCGGCGCCAGCGGAGAGCACGCACGCTTTCCATCGGCAACCGAGCGTGGGATTTGTGGAATTCACACAGATGCTCTCTGCTCAGCCGGAGAATAAGAACACGTAGCACGAGGGGTGGCTTTCTGCTGCTATTTGCCCAATGTTGTCATAAGCAGACACTGCCCATGCAGCTAGCATCTTATCCCACATGTACGGCAGCAGAGATACTACGATACTAAGTTATCCCACATGTACGGCAGCAGAGATACTACGATACTAAGTTATCCCACATGTACGGCAGCAGAGATACTACGATACTAAGTTATCCCACATGTACGGCAGCAGAGATACTACGATACTAAGTTATCCCACATGTACGGCAGCAGAGATACTACAATACTAAGTTATCCCACATGTACAGCAGCAGAGATACTACGATACTAAGTTATCCCACATGTACGGCAGCAGAGATACTACGATACTAAGTTATCCCACATGTACGGCAGCAGAGATACTACGATACTAAGTTATCCCACATGTACGGCAGCAGAGATACTACGATACTAAGTTATCCCACATGTACGGCAGCAGAGATACTACAATACTAAGTTATCCCACATGTACAGCAGCAGAGATACTACGATACTAAGTTATCCCACATGTACGGCAGCAGAGATACTACGATACTAAGTTATCCCACATGTACGGCAGCAGAGATACTACGATACTAAGTTATCCCACATGTACGGCAGCAGAGATACTACAATACTAAGTTATCCCACATGTACGGCAGCAGAGATACTACGATACTAAGTTATCCCACATGTACGGCAGCAGAGATACTACGATACTAAGTTATCCCACATGTACGGCAGCAGAGATACTACGATACTAAGTTATCCCACATGTACGGCAGCAGAGATACTACGATACTAAGTTATCCCACATGTACGGCAGCAGAGATACTACGATACTAAGTTATCCCACATGTACGGCAGCAGAGATACTACGATACTAAGTTATCCCACATGTACGGCAGCAGAGATACTACGATACTAAGTTATCCCACATGTACGGCAGCAGAGATACTACGATACTAAGTTGTCTAACGGCAGGAGCTTTACAGCCACAGATAGATTGCAGTCCTGTGACAAGGAAGGTGGTTTGGGGGAAAGGATGAAGTGCTGGGTGGGACCGGGTCATGGGTGCCACCTACCTTCCAGCAGAAATCCTCAGAGTCTGGCATGTGGACGGAAGCAGAGCACAGGTTAGTGGCAGCGCACGTACACGTGCACGTGTTAAAGCGCCATGCAGCGGCACAAAGCTAATGATGGTGTCAGGCGGTGAGTACGCGGTGAGTCCGCGGTGAGTACGCGGTGAGTACGCGGCTAGCCAGTCCTACCTCGCGCCGACAGGAAGAGGGAGCTGTTCAGGTAATGCGACGTCAGACGTTTGCGCTGCAGGGAAACAAAGAAGAAGAGTCAGCGTGGAGCGGGCGCACCAGGAGGATGAGGATAGGCACCTCCGGTTCAAAGAGGCCGCTGTAGGCGGGGTTAGCCGTGCTCCGCCTCTTCCTCTCCTGCCTCTTCATCTGGATCTCTGCGTGGAGCAAAAGAGAGATGGTTAGAAACGCCCCCCGACCCACGCCGGCCGCCCCTGCACGTCACCTTCCAGCTGCTCGTTGGTGACCAGGCCCAGCGCCACCATGAAGGAGATTTTCTGTCAAAGAGAGCAGGCTGGTTAGCAGGCTGGTTAGCAGGCTGGTTAGCAGGCTGGTTAGCAGGCTGGTGGTAGTCCTGTTCACCTCACCTCTGGATCCTCCTCCTTCTTGTGGGAGGGGGAGGTGGGAGCCTCTTGTGAAAGGAGGGGGGCCTGGCAGCCCTCGCTGTTTCCGGGGGCCTGAGGCTGGATGATGATCACCTGATGGGACACGGCCGTGCTTTAGATCTCGCCATAAACGCCTTCCAGCTCGACTCCAAGCCGTGCTCACCTTGACCGCCTCGGTGACGGTGGACACGCCGTTGGCGGAGGTGGCGGGAGGGGCTGCGATGATGGCGTAGGCCACACCGGGCCCCGCAGAGGCGTGCTGGGAGGGGCTCCCGGAGCCGGCGCTGCCGGGCAGGCTGAAGGGCGGAGCCACGGGCGCCGACGCGGTGTGACTCTGACCGTGAGGCGGGTGGTCGGGGCCGAGCGTGCAGTTGGGGGTGGGCAGGGTGGGGCCCGGGTTCTTGGGGCTGGGCACGGAGGTGGTCCTGGGCTGGCTGATGGACTGGGGGGGCTCCTGGCAGGGACTGTGGGGAAGGCTGTCGGGGATCCGGGTCTTTGGCCTGACCTGAGTCCACAACGGCAGCAAAATCCCATCTTTACCACATACAGTTTTCATTTGGGTACCTCCAAGTATTTGTAGTATGTAAAATACACCTTTCATTTGGGTACCTCCAAGTATTTGTAGTATGTAAAATACACCTTTCATTTGGGTACCTCCAAGTATTTGTAGTATGTAAAATACACCTTTCATTTGGGTACCTCCAAGTATTTGTAGTATGTAAAATACACCTTTCATTTGGGTACCTCCAAGTATTTGTAGCGTGTAAAATACACCTTTCATTTGGGTACCTCCAAGTATTTGTAGTATGTAAAATACACCTTTCATTTGGGTACCTCCAAGTATTTGTAGTATGTAAAATACACCTTTCATTTGGGTACCTCCAAGTATTTGTAGCGTGTAAAATACACCTTTCATTTGGGTACCTCCAAGTATTTGTAGCATGTAAAATACACCTTTCATTTGGGTACCTCCAAGTATTTGTAGCATGTAAAATACACCTTTCATTTGGGTACCTCCAAGTATTTGTAGTATGTAAAATACACCTTTCATTTGGGTACCTCCAAGTATTTGTAGCGTGTAAAATACACCTTTCATTTGGGTACCTCCAAGTATTTGTAGCGTGTAAAATACACCTTTCATTTGGGTACCTCCAAGTATTTGTGGCGTGTAAAATACACCTTTCATTTGGGTACCTCCAAGTATTTGTGGCGTGTAAAATACACCTTTCATTTGGGTACCTCCAAGTATTTGTAGCATGTAAAATACACCTTTCATTTGGGTACCTCCAAGTATTTGTGGCGTGTAAAATACACCTTTCATTTGGGTACCTCCAAGTATTTGTAGCATGTAAAACACACCTTTCATTTGGGTACCTCCAAGTATTTGTAGCGTGTAAAACACACCTTTCATTTGGGTACCTCCAAGTATTTGTAGTATGTAAAACACACCTTTCATTTGGGTACCTCCAAGTATTTGTAGCGTGTAAAACACACCTTTCATTTGGGTACCTCCAAGTATTTGTAGCGTGTAAAACACACCTTTCATTTGGGTACCTCCAAGTATTTGTAGTATGTAAAACACACCTTTCATTTGGGTACCTCCGAGTATTTGTGGTGTGTAAAATACACCTTTCATTTGGGTACCTCCAAGTATTTGTGGTGTGTAAAATACACCTTTCATTTGGGTACCTCCAAGTATTTGTGGTGTGTAAAATACACCTTTCATTTGGGTACCTCCAAGTATTTGTGGTGTGTAAAATACACCTTTCATTTGGGTACCTCCAAGTATTTGTGGTGTGTAAAATACACCTTTCATTTGGGTACCTCCAAGTATTTGTAGCGTGTAAAATACACCTTTCATTTGGGTACATCCAAGTATTTGTAGCGTGTAAAATACACCTTTCCATTGGGTACCTCCAAGTATTTGTGGTGTGTAAAATACACCTTTCATTTGGGTAAATCCAAGTATTTGTAGCGTGTAAAGTACACCTTTCATTTGGGTACCTCCAAGTATTTGTGGTGTGTAAAACACGGGTTTCCTTTGGGTACCCTTTTTAACCTGTATTGGTATTTTAGTATGTAAAATGTATTTCCTTTTCCTGTACTGAGTATTTCAATACTGTACTTCTGGTGTATGCTAGAATGTCAACTGCGTAGTAAAATGAAGTATTTACTGATGGAAAGGTGCATCATCAGGAGTGTGTTGGTGTCCTGCGAGGGCGGTCATGGGGGTGGGGTGGGGATTGGGGGTGTACCTGAGGTAGCAGGGTGGCGGCGTGCCCGGCCAGTCGGTGCAGGGAGCTGACTTGAGGCACCTTGATGGGAAGGGAGGTGAACATCTGCAGAGAGAGAACGACGTCATGATTGACACGTTACGCTTTTCTTCACTTCCTGTTCATTTTATCATGGAAAGAGGACCCCCCCACCCCCACCCCTCGTCTTCTTCTGTGGTAATCTCTCGGTGCCGTGGCATTGTGCTGCAGAGGAGGGGGAGGGGCGGAGCAGACCAGTTCCCATGGAAACGGCACAGAAGAACATTCTTGCAGTGTGAGCGAGAGCTTTTATTTTCCTAATTGCTCTTCCTTTCTCCCAAGTCAGGCGCCTCTGGGAGCGTGTGATGCTGCAGGACCAACAAGGCTCCGCCTCCATCCTGGTCGTCATGGTCACGCATCAAAGTCATGCCGCTAACGACCTTTTGACCCGCGCGTGCACCCGCCTTTCCTGCAGCCGCTAGCTTGGCGACCATTCCAGGGGGTCAAAGTTCACCCTTGTTTTCAACATCAGGTGTTTGTCTTCCTCCTCTTGGATCCGCTGACCCCCCCACGGCAGGAGGGAGCAGTTTCCATGGCAACGCTGCTCCTCAGCCCTCCTTCAGTCCCTCGGTCAACACCGTCTGCTGTTCCACATGTTGACAGCCCAGCCAGCCAGCTAGCCAGCTAGCTAGGTAGCTAGCTGGCTAGCTAGCTCCTTACTGGGCACAGCTCTTAGTCCGCTACATTTGCACCAAGCTAGCTCCCATTTAGCTTGATATGGCATCTATATACTAGATCTATGCGTGTCGTCTATGTTGCAGGGGCGTATTCTACATTTCATTCATAGAAAAGAATTCATTTTCTAGTGTGAATGGTTGTTTGTCTATATGTGCCCTGGGATTGGCTGGCCACCAGTCCAGGGTGGACCCCGCCTCTCCCCCAGCGGGGATAGGCTCCAGCACCCCCGCGACCCTCATGAGGACTAGTGGTAAAAAATGAATGAATGTATTCATTTTCTTACTATTTATGGATAGCTACGGGTCATGTGACCAAACCGGTGTGTTTGTGTATGCTTGGTGACCAGCCCCGCCCCCTCTACAGGTGGCAAGGCTCCCGATTGGTTTGGCAAGAAGCGGGCAGAAAGGCGGCCAAACAGCAGCAGGCATGCCGCCAGTGGGAGGGGCCAGACGCCACGATGGCCGGCCCTGAGCGGAGGACATACCTGAGAGGGAGGAAGCTCTCCGGGTCTCCTGCTGCTCACCGGGTGGACGCCGACCGCTGCCGCCGCCGCCGCCACCACCGCCCTGCCACCCGTCTGGAGGTTGATGGGTGCCGTCTGCAGCGGCTCCGAGCTCGCCGCCTTCTGCCCGTTAATGTGTGCCGTCACCATGGAAACCGGAGCCTTGGTCGGAACCACGGAGATGGCGATGCCCTGGCTGGGGGGCTTGATGAGAGACAGCGGCTTGGCGGTCCCTACGGGGCAACTTCTGACTGCAAGCTTCTCACACACACACACACACACACACACACACACACACACACACAGTCAGTCCTAGAGCGGGAAAAGGCAGGTGATGATGCGCCGTGAGGCTGCTGCTGTCAGGTAAAGCCCAGCTGATTGACACTAGTGTCGTCATGGCAACCAGACGACAGTAGGGAGAAATTGTTAGCCAGCTGCTAACAAGCTAAGCTAACCCATTCTTTAAAAGCGTGTTTGGTATGTTGCTATGTGGAGAGGTCGGGAGGAAGGCCTCGCACCACACGGCCTCGTGACGGAAGCAAACATGGCGGCCGTGTGAGAGCTTCTTCCTACTTCCCACGCGGCTCCTTGATAGAAATGAAAGTTTGCCTCATGTCAACACGCTCCCTTTCCCTCCTTTGGGGAGGCGGGGGAGGGGCCGGGTGCGTGAAGGCCAGCAGATGGACCTGCAGAAACAATGGAGGCCAGCAGATGCAGCCACAATGAAGAAGCTCACACAGAGCGGGAGGTGTTGATCGTTCCTGGTTCCTTGGTTAGTCACCAGCACGAGGATGGAACTGGACAATAAAGTTTTCACCACAACTTCCCGGGCTCTGCCGTCCCATCAGAAGAAGACGTGGACAACCAGTACCACGGCTGCTCCTCTGCTTTTGGGCTTCCTGGCTTTCATATGAAATCATACTAAAAGTGTGCGTACGCCCCAGAGCTGAAAATGGCGTACGCCTAAAAACACTCAGCTTGATAAAGCCGTGCGTACGCACTCCATCATGGCGTGATGTTCTCATGCGCCATCCATCTTTATTGGCTCTATTGTCTAGTTCTACCATGTGGTTTCACTCCACCGCTTCTAATGTGTGGCCGACTCGTCTCCAAAAGGTTGGCGTTGGCGTCCCGGTGCGCACGTTCTCACGCTGGGTTTATTTTTAGAAATCACAACCTTGGCGTGGGCCGTTGCGTCCAATTTTGAGCGTAAGCAAGTTTTATAAATGAGGCCCCAGATGATGTTTGTATAACCATGTCCTGTCCTGTGCCGTCCTGTCCTGTCCTTCAGGGGGACGCTTGTGGCAGACACTCAACTGTGTTTCAACCATCTTCCCTTCTGCAAAATAAATCCCCAGAAATTTATTTCTTCACTCCAGAACACCAACTTCTAAATACGCCTTTTAACATCATTAGAGTCCTCCAGACATGAAATAACACCCCTATATCACCTTGACATTCCGAGACATGAAAGGAAATAAGACATCATAAAAATTCACAGGTTAGCAGTGGAGGAAGTTGTTCCTTTTGTACTTCCTGTTTCTGCACAGTCCTTCCTGTTGCGGCTATTGTGTCATCAATGTGACATTAGTGACACCTACTGGCCAGTGCACGCTAAACACATCTTCAGTGTGTCTGAGGTTTTTCTTTGACTTTGTTTACATACGTATACTTCCATGCGTTTCATTTAGGCTAACAGGAAGTCAAGTGTACTTAAATATGCGTCTGAGGCCCAAACTCAGGCCACAGTCAGACACAAACCACGCCACCTTCGCCGTGTTGCGTGGGGAAGTGAGGGGCGAGCGGTAGAAGACGCGCTTTAATAACCTCACTCGCTCCCCGGCGTGGCTGCGATGGCGGCGTCATGAACGAAGATGGAAGACAAGATGGAGGAAAGGAGGCTGCACACGTGTGTGGCCTACCTGTCCGTTCTGAAGCTCGTTGAGGCCTTTGCACAGCGTCTGGTTCTGCAGACACAAAGTACAACACATATCAGTCACATGATCACAATGTCCACACACGCCGTCGCAAGTCTTGCGTCATCATCTCACACAGTTTACCACATTCTCAACCTCCTTTAACATGATTAGAGCCCTCTAGACGTGGAGTAACACCCCTACAGTCACCCAATATAGCAGACAAAACAAGACATATTAGGCATGGATCACCTGTTTACCTTCTAAATATGATTTTTTACATGATTACAGCCATCTACACACGAAATAACACCCCTACAGTCACCTTTACACGGCTACTAGCCAATATAGTAGACCTAAGGGAAAACAAGACAGAGAAAGCCTGCTTACCACCGATTATTAGAGCCCACTAAACATGAAATAACACCCCTATAGTAAGATGTCCATTTCCATGACCCAATATGGTCGGCATAGAAATCCTTGGTAATATATTCTTTCAGTCACACCTCTCAGGTCACCTTTACAATCCCAATATAGCAGAAATCATTTAGAAAAACGCGGTGGCAAGGCTCATGTTATCTTTTGACATGCTGTGAAAGGTCACCATGGCAACAGCAAGTGTAGAAGCACACAGACAGCGAGCGTTATTGTGCAGTACAGCGGGAAACGAGCCCCATCTCCGTGTCAGAGGTGTCCACCAGTGAGAAGCACTGGAGGTCTCCAAGGAAGGCCGGCCATCGGAACACTTTCCCGTCATGGCATTCCCACCTCTACACCTAACCACTACGCAAGCCAACACGCTCATGTCCGCAGCCCACTGTCAATCAGGGGTGGCGTCCTTCAGGCTTGATGGGACATCAACCCAGACGACCGCACTCTTCATTCTCACGTCCGCCGCCTCCGCCGCTCCTCCCGGGTGGAGGCCATGACGCCACCTGCCGAGCACCTGCCGACTTTGCTCTTCACTGCCTCACCGGGACTCGGAATAATGTCACAGAGCACCTACTAAGGGGGGCGGTTTCTTCATCATCATGTGACCACATTATGTGACTTCATTTTAGTAGCAGAAACTTTCAATGTGAAAGTCTTTTTCTGAAGAAAAACAAAGACTAGCAAAGTTAGAATATTATGGGAATAATATGATGAGGGATATTATAATATTATTGAAGACCCGGTCTTTGGCGGCCAAATCCGGTTCTGGGGACATGGAATGTCACTACTCCGGTGGGGAGAGGTTGAGACATTCCGACAAGATATAGTGGGACTCAGAGTCACAAAGCCACAGTGTGGGTTCTCAAACCCAACTCCTCGAGAGGGGCTGGGCGGCGAGCTGGTGTGGGCTTATTAATACCCCCCCGACTTGGTGCCTCTGTTGGAGTCATCCCCGGTGAACGGGAGGGTTGTTTCCCTACGGCTTTCCCTAAAGGGTCCTGACTGGCAGCTCAGAGTACCCGGCCTTCCGACCCTAACCCTCCCTGATCTGAACGAGTGTGATGATACTGGACTTCTGTGAGAGCCACAGTTTGTCCAGAACCAACACCGGGTTGCAACATAGGCGGCAGGGCCCGACCCCAAAGGTCAGGGCTGCAGTCAAGCTGAAGGGTCGTTTCCCTACGCCTATCTAGAAAGGACTATTCTCAGATGAAAGAGAAAGATGGGTATTTTTGGCACGTCTGTCTTGATATTCGCATGTATTCAACGTCTTAGCGTGTCGTTAGTGTATGGCGCCCGCACACGGGGGGTCCACGGTCTGCACGACGCCACGAAACTGGACCGGCACGTCATCCTGTGTCGGTCGTGCGACGTCTTCTGAGGAGCAGACTCACGCATGCCTGAGCGCCCCCGTGCAGCGGTTCCTAATAAAAAGCCCATCAAACAGCATCGATTAAAGGGATTTGAAAGATTATCAGCCTTAAAGCCGCGCCACGATGAGGTGGATCGGGATTACACGCGCGACGGCGTCGACCTGACAGCTCGCGGCAGCTTAGCGGCCCAACGATCCCCATGCGGCGTTGTGACGCACCGGGCGTGCGCCGGTTGAGGGCCAGGTGATGCAACGACCTCTTTGACCTTTAAGAGAGGCTCGCCGGCGTCGCACTCTGGATTGACATGCGAGCGTGAAGCCGAGCAACGCGGGCGGCCCGGTATTGGTGACATTAGGGTAGCGGCGGCGCGTTCACAACCGCACTCCCCGTGCACTTCACCGCCTCAGCCAGCTTGACACAAGTGTGGAAGAAGCAGCGTAACCATGGTGACAGATGGACTTGACTGCTGGCACCAGAAATCACTGAGGCAGTTGCGGACGCCAGCGCTTTCAACGGGTCTCTTTTGGCATTCCCAACATGGATGCTCGCAAACAAGACGGGTGACCTTCATTCCCGGTGACTGGAAGCCGCTCCCGCTTCAAGTCCACTTCCTTTTCAGGCGCTAATGCGTGCATGCGTGCTGCAAAGGTCACATTTTGCTGCTAAAAACAGACAAGTCAGAATGGAGTGATTAAAAAAACGGCTGTGTGATGCTGACTGGGCTTTCTGTGCCTCTGCCTGCCACCCCTCCCCCTCCAACCAAAAACAGCATCAAAGCAATCAAAATGGTAATGTTAGGCATGAATGGGGCCCATCCCCCCCTGCCGCTGCTAGAAACTCTGCAGACTTTTTCCCCTCTCCGAGCGGGGAGAGAAAGCACCCCCTTCTGTCTCAAAATGGTCGCTTCCACTATGAACGTGGAGCAGAAGGTCTTCCGCCGCGTCTTATTGTGTTGAAGCTGCAACTTTGAGGGGTGCGTTCAAGTGCTTAGAAAGTACATTCCACGGGAAGCGAGATCGATCCAAGTCAGGCAGAGAGGAAGAGGCCTCTAACAGCTGTGATACGACACATAACTGCCGCGGATAAACAAATATCGACCCCCTTTCCGTCAATTCCTCCCCCCGCTGTTGCTAGAACTTGTGTGCGCCGCTTTCCGCACGGCGCCTGCCGGCGGGGCGGTGCAGGAGAATCTGGCCGAGGTGCTAAGCATACATAAGCCGCCGGCTCACAACAACGCCGCCTCGGCAAAGTTAACGGGGAGAGGCCGTCGGGCGACCACGAAGCGTGGAAGAGTGAAAGCGTAGTCGTGGGCCAATCAAATGCGGCGCTGGCGTCACGTGACCCCGAAGAAATCATGCCAGCAGACTATAAGTGTAAAGTAGCAAAATGGGGGCGGCCGGCGAATAAAAAGACGCTGGAAGGTACGCCGAGGTTGCAGCGGACGTCAGCTTCGGTCGACCGAGCGCCGCGGAAGTTCGAGCTAGCCGAGGTGCTAGTTAGCCGCCAGAACGGCACTCGGCGAAAACACGTCGAGCAACTCAAAATGGACGCTAATTTGGAGCAACACTGCACAAGTTTTGACAGCGAGTCGGCGGTGGGAGCTCCCACCCGTCCGCTCGGCCGTGACAACACGGCACCGTCACAGTTCAACTTGAACCACAGGCGTTCTGACAATAAAAGTGGCCATGAAAAGCAACACCCACGGTAGCTGGCTAGCAGGGAAGCTAAGTGGCGCTAGCCCGGGGAAGATTTACACTGATAAAGTTTGTCACACTCGCCCGATTCATCGGCGTCGGTGCTGGTTTGGCGCATAAAAACCAGCTTTAGCGGGAGCTTGTGCTTCGTGTGTCCAACTAGTTAGTCGTGGCAGCGGCGACGAGACGTCGGGCGAAAAAGTGTTGAAGTTGTTGTGTGTCGAGAGGAACAAAGCGGCCATGGATGTTTCTTCTTGCCCCTCATAAATATTCAGCTCGCGTCCTGCTCGCCACACCGCCGCATTAGCTCTCCGTTCTTGTTGCTCACACAAACACAATGAGACCAACTAGTCGGCAAAGTGTGGACGAGTGACGGCGAGGTGAAAGCGGACATTAAGTTTCACCTCCTTGACGTCCTCCAAGCCGCCTGCGATCATAACACCATGTTTCCTTACCTGATGACATTGGATCTCTACTTTCAGCGCCTCTTGCAGGCCTTGTACTTCCATGTTCCGTCGACAAAAGCACTTTGCTCCCACTTTCGACGCGAGCGACGCGAACTTTCAGTGAATTGAAGATTTTTCAGCGACAATAACAATCGAAAGAAGAACTACTCGACAAGGAAAGCAAGTTCTCGCTTCTTTTACAGCCTGGGACTCATCACCGACTTTCCGCCCGTCTTGAAAAGTGGTCCGAAGCCGACAGAAAAGGCGTCAGACCCCGGACGGATCCTCCCGGGGTGGCAGGCGAACGTAGAGAAGTCCGACGGGGGGGAATCTTCGCGTTCTTTCGATAAATTTAGTTTCAAAACGGGAACTATATTTTGTCCGAGTCCGCGGCTTAATTTCACTTTGCCTGGGGAAAAGTTGTGCTTCGGCTGTCAATGGTGATTCTGAAGTACCCGGATGGAGAAGAGAGTAGCGCCCCTCCTCTACTCACAAACTGAGCATGCGCAGTGAGACAGTGGAGCCACAAACATTTTCTTTCTTTCAAATCGGTCATAAAAACACTTAAAGGCTTTTCAAAGACGGCTATAGATCAGATCATATTGTTGCGCTTGTCATTTCTGTCAAATGGAAATGAACGTAAACGTGAAACACGTTCGAACAAATGTTTCAAAAAGTTAGGATATTTACATGCTCTATTTATTTAGCCCAATATATGTATCATTTATTTGTATTAGATCTATAATCGTGTGTGTGTGTGTGTGTTATATTATTTAGTAATAATGTGCATTCAAATCCTCCAAACATTCTAAAAGCATTGTTTAAACTCTTGGGACGTTTGTTTATGATCTAAGCTAGGGTAATAGAGTTATGCAACAACTTACCAAAGGATGTTGTCACTGTGAAAGTAGTTGTTAAAGTATGTAGTTACTCGGGAAACAAGTTGTTTACATGTGTGGTTGCAGCACTAAAAGGAGTAGAACGATTCTTGAATGCTTTCTTTGACGTTTATTACATAGGAATGGTTGTTTGTCTATATGTGCCCTGTGATTGGCTGGCCACCAGTCCAGGGTGGACCCCGCCTCTCGCCTGGAAAGACAGCTGGGATAGGCTCCAGCACCGCCCCCCCCCCAGGATAAGTGGCAAAGAAAACCGATGGATGGACGATAGAACAGGCCTCCATCCATCCATCATGTTCCAACATGGAGGACGGCGTCGCGCACGCGCGGTGATGTCAGCTGTGCTCTCAAGTTGAAGTAGAATCTGCTTTTTTCCGGTCTCCCCCCTCCTCCTATTTGTTTTGTGCACGGCTGACCCCCTCGCCACCTCCAACTAGCCCCGCCCCCTGGACCCCAGAACGGGCTGTGATTGGCCACAAGTGCCCAGTGCACGAGAGAAGGGCGCGGAGTGGCAGGAGTTCTCAACCAATCAGGAGTTCCCCTGTGGAGGGACCGCGTGAGGGACCACTATAGGAGGGCGGGGCTCAAAGATGATGTCCACACCGCTCCCGGACGACATTTAAGTCTCGTTCCGTGAAAATGTCCGGACTTTCATGTGGACGATTTGGATGTTGGTGGTGAAATATTTCAGTGATCATGAAGACTTCTGCTGTGTCATGCATCCTGGTCTCCTCTTCTTCCCAGCTAGTCCATCTTCTCCACACCAGCTGGTCAAAGGTCTCCCGCTGCTCACTTCCTGGTTTGTCCAGCACCTGTTCCTGTTTGGCTGGCCACCTGGCTTCTTGCAGGCTTGGAGAGGAGCCATTTGAGGAGGACTCTTCCCCTTTCCTGACTCCCAAATGCTCCAAAGCCGAGGAATCCTCAGCTTCATCCTTGTGTATTTGTTTTTAATAAAGTCCCCCGACGGGGTTGACAGGATGGAGCTTATGTGCTAATATGTTATGTGCTAAAAGTGAAGTTTCCTCACAGGGTTCCGTAAAATCAGACTGTGTCGCCACCTGCTGGACATTCGGAAGACATTTTGGAGCAGGTGGACTTTGCCCCAATCAGCCAGCTAATGGAGAACGAATTAATCAGCGTTACACACCTCCTATCGCGACAAGCTAATACGAGAACGTTCACAGCGAGGAGCTCGGTTACCGAGTACAGGCGACGTCATCAAACTACAACTCCCAGAGGGCCGCCGCTCCAGCGCATGCGCAGAAAAGCGCCCGGGCAAACTCATGCGGATGTGCTGCTCCATGAAATGGCGGCGTGAGAGAGGCTCCTTTCAACCACCGGAGTGCCGCCGTTGATGTTTGTTTGTGTGGGAAAGCTCCCCGGCAGCGTCCCCGCGTTGCTCACACGAACATTGTCGGCTTTCTGCTCCCACAAAAGGTACGTTACGGTCACTCGGCACCCACGTAGACGTCTGTGGCTAATGTTAGCAGCTAGCTCATAAAGGCTAGCTCCGTGTTGAGAGGCTGACGGCGGCGACGTGATTGTTTTCACGCACAACACCGACGTGACCAAAACATAAAAGTTATTTGTTGTCACACCAAAGCCACTGCTTTGCTTTGGTTTCAGAGGCGTCTTGCTAACACGACTTGTGGGTCAGGCTGTGCTTCCGTTAAAAGTCACCGCGCGTGCGCGTGCGCGTCCAGCCCCGGTTCTGTTGGTTCCGTGAGCCGCAGTTGGGATGGCCAAGCGGATCGCTGACAAGGAGCTGACGGACAGGAACTGGGATCAGGAGGAGGAGGGCGAGGAGGTGACGTCATTCCTCCAGAAAGCTTTGAGGCCACGTGAGCTGTTTGATTCCAACGTGTGTCTCCTCAGGCCGGAACCTTCTCCCTGGCCAGCGAGGATGTGCTGAAGAACCGCGCCATCAAAAAGGCCAAGCGGCGAAACATCGGTGCTGAGGTAGTGTCCGTCCCGAGGAGGAAGACGCCGGAAGCGTTTTTCCGATATTCAGCGTTCGTGTGTGCGTTGCAGGGCGACGGGGTCGGAGCCTTCAAGGGCTTTAAAGGGTTCTCCATGAGCGCCCCCCCCTTCTCTGCTTTTGGATCCAAGGGCCTGGGGGGTCTGACCAACGGGAATGGCGTCACGCCGTCTTTCGGCGGTTCGTCGTCATCGTCACCTGCTGCGGCCACGCCCTCCACGACGGCTGGTGAGTCCTGCGCCCTCGGCGGCGGCGGCGGCGAGCATCTGATCGCGTTCTCCTCCTCCCTCAGGGTCGGCTTTGAATGGCTCCGTGTCTACCACGCCCTCTTCTGACATCACAGGAAAGCTGTCCAATGGCCCCGCCCCCAGCGGCGGTGGCAAGGAGTACAGCCGGCAGCTGACGGCGCTCAACTGCTCCGTGCGCGACTGGATCACCAAGCACGTCAACGACAACCCGCTGTGCAACCTCAACCCCATCTTCCGCGATTACGAGCGTCACCTGACCAGCATCGAGCGGCAGTACGGGGCCGCCCCCTCGGAAGAGAAGAAAGAAGGCGGGACGCCGCCCACCGGCGCCGCACCCCCCTCTTCCTCCTCGTCCGGCGGCGGCTTGGCCGTCTCTCCTTTCTGCAAGGACAAGACGGAAGACAAAGGCGCTCCGGTCCCGCCTGGCGTCACCTTCAACTTCGGCCAGAAGGTGGACCCCGCAGCGGGGGGCTCCTTGGGGTCCAAAGCCACGCCCCCCAGCTTCTTCTCGGGACAGAGCTCCTTGTTTGGCAGCGCGTCCTTCAGCGGGACCAAGAGCGAGGACGCCAAGTCGACAGGTACGCACGCACGCACGCACGCAGGAGGCGGGTCATGTGATCATCACGCTTCCATTCGCCACGCAGACGACAACGCCGGCGACGAGTCCTACGAGCCGCCCAAGCCCGAAGTCAGGGAGGTCAAGGAGGACAACGCCTTCTACTCCAAGAAGTACGTGATGACATCACGCCGCCGCCAGCTGATGGCGGCTTCTGATTGTCTGTGTTGTCAGGTGTAAAGTCTTCTACAAGAAGGAGGCGGAGTTTAAGGAGAAGGGCGTGGGCACGCTGCACCTCAAACGCACCACGGAGGGAAAAACTCAGATGATCGTTCGAGCCGACACCAACCTCGGTAAGACGCTTCCTTCCTGTCTGGGGGGGGGGGGGGTCACCTGACCGGTCTGACGTGTGGCGCCTCCTGTTCAGGAAACATCCTGCTCAACATCCTGCTGCACGCCACCATGCCGTGCTCGCGGGTGGGCAAGAACAACGTGATGGTGGTGTGCGTGCCCAACCCCCCCGTCGACGACAACCACCCCGCCAGCCCCGTGCCGCTCCTCATCCGCGTCAAGACGCCGGAGGACGCCGACGAGCTCCACAAGACCCTGGAGCAGCAGAAAGGCTGAAGGCCCGCTTCCTGCTGCCGGCGGCCGCCATCCGCCTGATTGACGCACGCACACGTACACACACGCACGTACACGCACACGTACACACACGCACGTACACGCACACACACACACGGTTCCAGGCGGCGGCCATGTTGTGAAGCGCTGGGCGACATTCCTCAGCTTTTATCACTTTTATTATTTTGGCGTTAGGAACCATTTGTTGTACAAATGTTTCCCTCGCCAGGAGGGACATTTTTCTCCCGTCGTGGAACTTTTGTTTTGAAAGTGTCCTTGGCCCCGCCCCCCCCCCCCCCCCCCCCCAGCTGCGGGAATAAAGCGAAACCAGAGGCTTTCTGCTCTCGGACTTTACTTTCAGTGTTTGAGTAAGAAGAATAAATTGTGACGCTCGTGTAGCAAAACTCATCCCAAGTCTGCGTGTGTTGCCGTGACGACGT
Organism: Doryrhamphus excisus; assembly: GCF_037039965.1. Classification (NCBI taxonomy): domain Eukaryota; kingdom Metazoa; phylum Chordata; class Actinopteri; order Syngnathiformes; family Syngnathidae; genus Doryrhamphus; species Doryrhamphus excisus. The sequence goes on from NC_136362.1 coordinate 5,422,701, forward strand.
GCAAACAGGAAGTGGCGGCGTGTCTGCCGCCCCTCTCTGCTTGGCCAGAGCTCCGTCTTCCCTTTTCAGCATCATCGGGTCTGCGGAAGGTCGTGACCCCGCTAACTACGTCAGGTGCAGCACAATATTTACAGCGTGTCACTTCCTGTCCGAGCCCGCCGCCTTGTCGCGCTGAGGTCATGTGATCCTGGCGCCGTATCCGTGGTGATGAGCGGCAGGAACGTCAAGAAGACGAGGAGGCACTTCTTGGACAGCTGGTTTGCAGTTCTGGTGGCGGCCGGTCCGGGGCGGGACCCCGAATGGCGTGATGCGGGGGGGGGAGGCACTTTGCTGACGACGAGAAGGCGCCGCTACGCCATCAGGATGGGCTTCTGGCGCACCTCCAAGATGTCTGATGATGTCACATGATGAGTTGGCGCCACGGCCGGCCAGGCTAGGCTAGGCAAGGGGCGGGGCTCACCTGTGGTGATGCGGTGCAAAGGCAAGGTGACGTAGGTCAGGTGGGAGTAGAGCAGGAAGTAGTCATCGCTGCGGTTCAGTTTCAGCCAAGATCCCACCAGAGAACGACCCGTCCCTGACAGCGAGCGTGACCGCAGATTGGTGGCGCTGTGGAGGTCTGACACGTGCACACGCACACACGCACGCACACACACACACACACACACACGTCTTCCGAATCACGTCTTCCAACGACTCGTTCGACCTTCCGCCTTTACCTTCGTCTTCCTCCTCCCGGAAGAATTCCTCGCTGTCGTTGGCGGAGTGGGACTTCTTCATCTCGGCCATCCTGTGGCGAGGAATCTTGCGCCTGAGCGACGGCGAGAAGAAGGCGGGGCGGTTCCTCTCAGGGGTGGGGGGCGTGCTGAACGACGTCACCTGGGCAGCGAGCATGGCAAAAGTCGGCGTGCGGAAAGCGGGGCGGAGCTAAGAAAGACGGCCGCTCACCCGCTCGTGCACCGGTGTCACATGCTCGTCCTCCGTGCCGCAGGGGGAGGTGTCGCCGGTGGGCACCCTGCTGACGGCCATCTCGGCGTGACCTTTGCCCTGCGGGCCCTTCATCCTCACGAACTCCATGTTGTTGTACTTGTAGAAGCCAAACGACATGCGCTGGGCCATCTTGGCGGCCATGCTCACCTGCGAAGGGAGGCGGCGCCGCGCCACGTTAGCCAGGCGCCAGGCGTGCGTGAGGTGAGCGCGAGGAGGCGGAGCCTCACCCGGTTGTCGTAGACTTTCTTGAGCGCCTCGTAGCGGATGGAGCCCTGGAAGATGACGCCCTGGAAGGTGTTGCTCTTGTCGCTGGCCACCAGCTCCACGCACACCATCTCCCCCTCCCCCACCGTCATGTCGCTGAACACCTGCCGGCGCACGGGCACGCGCTTAGGCCACGCCCAACAGCCGCTCACCTGGAAGCTCCGCTACCTCCTCAAAGTTGTCGATCATGAAGAAGATGTTGGGGTAGCTCATCTTTGACTCCTCCCCCTTGCTGTCCATAGCGTGTTTGCTGGGTGAGGCAAACACTTCCTGTGTGCACAGGAAGTAGAATAAGCTCTCAAACCTGGCCGCGCGCGCACGCACGCTTGTGTCCCCGCCCACCTGGCATTTCTTCTTGTGGATGTGGATGTCACCCGCGTCTGAGCGCGTGCACACGGCGCACGTCACCACGTAGTCCAGCTGTGAAGGCGCGAGCACGTCAGCTGACCATCACGTGCGTGCGTGGGTGCGTGCGTGCGTGCGTGTGTAAGACCTTCTGCAGGATGAGGTTGAGGTAGACGCTCTCCTCCCAGTCGATGTCCGGATCTCCGAGGCCCGGAAGCTTCTTGGAGTCTCTCCTGTAGACTTCCACCTCCACCTGCAAGGATGCGGGATGCAGCATAACAAACATGGCCGCCAGTGTCACCTCATCAAGGGACCTGAACTAGGCAGGTCGTTGTCATGGAAACCATGCAGGTCACGTGACTACTTAGAACGGCCATCACTTCCTGGGCCGAGGAGACGCTCACCTTCTTGCCCTCTGTGTTGTCGGCGCCCACGTAGGCCAACTTCCTGCGCACGTAGAAGAGCATGTCGTCCTGCTGGAGAGCCCACTTCTCCATGAAGTAGGTGGAGAACATCCACGTCCAGAACACGATCCGGTCATCCTTAAAGCAACCTGCATGCGCGCGCGCACACACACACACACACACACATAAATGATTCACTGCAAAGGAGGCTGTTGCCAAGCAACCACAGCGCAGGTAAACTACTAGCCCCGCCCACTCATGACATTTGAACGTGTCATCGCTTGTGGCTGGCACGTGACCGTGATGACATTTTGCAGCCCGGCTGACGTCATCACAACGCTCACGTGACCGGCGGCATTCGAGCACAATGACGTACAGCTACGCTAGCATGGTAGCGCCAAGGACACTAAATGATCCGTTAGCATCGACGGAAGCGTCTGACCCAGTCCGCTCAGCTCCTGGCGGATGTTCAGTCGGTTCCGCTCGTCGGCGATGGCCTTCAGCATCTGCTGCAGAGAGCCGTCCAGTTCGGCGGGGTCCTCCTCACACGAGCCCGGTACAGACGCCATCTCCGCGCTGGGACCATGACAGACTGGGCCCGAGCTACGGACCGGAAGGAGCGACTGTCTGGGAGGGCCGCGTTGTTCTCTTTTCAACCCCGGCAAAGGCGAGGTGCCAGCGGGCACCGTTCCGCTGTCTTCGGTTCTGTTGTGAGGATCAGCTGGAACCACCCCTCCAACTTCCGGTAACAACACGAGGCTCTTAAAGGAACAGTCGAATGGACGCCCCTTGACGTTTGCATTCATCACCAGGAGACTCCGTAATAAGCCGAATTAAACTGTACCACATATCTTCATTTCACTATTTTATTTCTTTACAAGTGATTAAAAAAATCACTTGGACATTTAATCTTCACTTACAACATAATTCGGCGTCGTTCCTGTGTTGATGTGCTTTCGGGACACAGTCGGTGCTTGGAGGTTATCGAATCAAACGTACCCCACACCAGTGGAGGCCCCGCCCGCCTCGCAGCTCTTTGCTAGCCTTGCGTTAGCTAGCGATTCCGATCTGCGGATTTCTTGAAACTTGTTTGTTCTAATCTCTGCCCCGTCGACGCGGAATCAACGTTTATCGTGTACCCTTTTCTTTAAACGCGCCGCCTGGTTCTCACAAAGGGTACATTTGCAAGGGTTCCTGCCGGCAGGACCTGGCGTGTGTAAACGAAGGCACCCATTGTTCTCAGACAATGGGTGACGTCATTGTTTCCCGAAAAAATACGCCGCACACCCGCTTTACAGATGCAGGTAAAGAGGATTCATTGGTCATATGAATGAATCATGAACAATGAATGAATAATGAATGAACAATTCCATTGTAATTCCTATTGAATGAATTATTCCAATGGAACTTTCAGAGTTTAATGTAAGGCACCACAACAGAAGCATCTTTCACATTCTTGCCAAGAAAAGTAACATTTGCAGACAAAGTGCTTTTCAAATCAGCGCGACGACGCAACGGCGAATCATCAACCGATGTCATCATCATCAGGGTCAGCAGCCCGCCATGATGGCGTCGTGTGAAGCGTCGCTACGAACATTTCGTCACGTTCAGGAACGGGGGCCGGCCGCCACATTCCCACAGCGCCAGGTCAGATGAACCCTTGTCTGACGTCAGCCGCCCGAGCGCCACCCGGTGGCGGTCGGGGGTCGCTGCGCCGCCGTCGGCGCTCGCTGTCCAGCGAGCTGTGAAGAGGCGGACCGATGGGGTCGTAGCGAGGTGTGGGAAGCACGCCGTAGGGGACGGCGGGTCTCAGGTCGTATGCGCCACCGATGATGCCAGGCAATGGCGAGTAGGGGGCGGGACTGAAGATGTGGCGATGGATAAGGGGGAGGGAGCAGGGCCGGTCCACACATCCTCCTTTTTGGCGGAACCGGTAGAAACTTTTGTAGAGCTACACACACACACACACACATTGGCGTTGATGTTGCCATGGAAACGTTGACAGCTGAGACTGACCTCCTTCCAGTTGGTTTCTCCCTGCCAGTTGTGGTCTAAACAACAAGGAGAGGGGTCACATGACAAGATGGCGTCACACATCCACACGAGACGGCGCGGTCTCACCGCTGAAGTCGCGGCGCACCAGGTGTCTCCAGAGCGCCGGGTCGTCGGTGGAGGCGTGCAGGTGCTTGCAGACGGCCGACAGTCTCACCAGCGAGCGCACGTCCAGCAGGCGCAGCACGAGGAGGAGGAGCTCGGGAGGAAGCGCCGCCAGGCCGAAGGCCACGGGCAGAGACAGGGCTGCCGACGCGCTCAGTGGTCACAACTCAGGCTTGGAGGGAAAGCCAACATGGCGGCGGCGTGCGCTTACCTTCACGTGTGGCGGCGATCAGCGGGTACACCAGCTGGTCTTTGAAGACTCGCGACAGTCGACTCAGGGACATGAAGGCGGCGGCCGCGCTCTCGCCTGAAAGACACGAGTCACTGAGGGGGAACGCCACCCGCGCTCGTGCGCCGCCCGCATCCGCCCATCAACAGCTCTGACCTGGCCACGCCTCCGTCACGTAGCTGGAGGGGTCCACGCACATCTTAGCCGCCATGCTGGCGCTGTCGCCCACCTGCAGAATGGCTGTGAGGATGACGACGGTGAGGGTCTTCATCAGTGAGGAAGGTCAACGTGTTCCACGCACCTTCGATGATGAGCATGGGCCTCATGCGCACCGCCACCACCGTAGCCACGCCCCTTTCACACAACGTGTGCGTGTACTGGAGTCTGTAAGCTCCACCCCCCGACCGCCATTCAGCTGGCATCTCCGTGGCCTTCACCTCGCTATCCTAGAAAGACGACAACACGCTGACATCACAACACGCTATCTATATGTAACACGCTGACATCACAACACGCTATCTATATGTAACACGCTGACATCACAACACGCTATCTATATGTAACACGCTGACATCACAACACGCTATCTATATGTAACACGCTGACATCACAACACGCTATCTATATGTAACACGCTGACATCACAACACGCTATCTATATGTAACACGCTGACATCACAACACGCTATCTATATGTAACACGCTGACATCACAACACGCTATCTATATGTAACACGCTGACATCACAACACGCTATCTATATGTAACACGCTGACATCACAACACGCTATCTATATGTAACACGCTGACATCACAACACGCTATCTATATGTAACACGCTGACATCACAACACGCTATCTATATGTAACACGCTGACATCACAACACGCTATCTATATGTAACACGCTGACATCACAACACGCTATCTATATGTAACACGCTGACATCACAACACGCTATCTATATGTAACACGCTGACATCACAACACGCTATCTATATGTAACACGCTGACATCACAACACGCTATCTATATGTAACACGCTGACATCACAACACGCTATCTATATGTAACACGCTGACATCACAACACGCTATCTATATGTAACACGCTGACATCACAACACGCTATCTATATGTAACACGCTGACATCACAACACGCTATCTATATGTAACACGCTGACATCACAACACGCTATCTATATGTAACACGCTGACATCACAACACGCTATCTATATGTAACACGCTGACATCACAACACGCTAATTTCAAGTCACACACTAATATCACATTCATGACATTCATAACATTCACTTCATGCAAGATGTCACAACATGCTAACATCATGTAACATGCTATCTTCGTGTAACACACTAACATAACATGCTGACTTCATGTAACACACTAACATCTTGACACCCAAACTTCATGTCACACTAACAACACGACACGCTAACTTCACGTCACATGGTAACAATAACAACACTAACTTCATGTCACACGGTAACAATAACTACATGCTAACTTCATGTCACACCAACATCTCATGATAACTTAACATGGTAATGTTACAACACCCTAACTTCATGTAACACACTAAAATCACAACACCCTAACTTCATGTGACATGCTAACTTCATGTGACACACTGACATCACGACCCCCTAACTTCATGTAACAAGCTAATATCACAACATGCTAACTTCATGTGACAAGCTAATATGACAACATGCTAACTTCATGTGACACACTGACATCACGACCCCCTAACTTCATGTAACAAGCTAATATCACAACATGCTAACTTCATGTGACAAGCTAATATCACAACATGCTAACTTCATGTGACACCCTGACATCACGACCCCCTAACTTCATGTAACAAGCTAATATGACATGCTAACTTCATGTGACACACTGACATCACGACCCTCTAACTTCATGTAACAAGCTAATATGACAACATGCTAACTTCATGTGACACCCTGACATCACGACCCCCTAACTTCATGTAACAAGCTAATATGACAACATGCTAACTTCATGTGACACACTGACATCACGACCCCCTAACTTCATGTAACAAGCTAATATGACAACATGCTAACTTCATGTGACACACTGACATCACGACCCCCTAACTTCATGTAACAAGCTAATATGACAACATGCTAACTTCATGTGACACACTGACATCACGACCCCCTAACTTCATGTAACAAGCTAATATGACAACATGCTAACTTCATGTGACACACTGACATCACGACCCCCTAACTTCATGTAACAAGCTAATATGACAACATGCTAACTTCATGTGACACCCTGACATCACGACACCGACACATGATGTCACACACCAAGTGCAACACATGAGAACATGCTACCACACCAGATGCCAACATCAACATGCTAACATGGTGCTGCTTCCATCACGGTAGCAGTATTAGCACATGGGACCACGTTAGCTCACAAGGTCACAACACGCCAACACACGACGGTAATGCGACACGCTAACATTTCAAGTCAACACACTTGAGCAGCTCCATGATCGACCTGCGGCGTGAATCCCGTCTCCAGCATGAGGAGGTGAGCGGCCACCACGATGGCGTCGCTGGGACAGGTGACGGCGGCGCCGCGATAGAGCAGCTCCAGAGAGCGCGGCGTCTGGCCTTCGCCGGCCTCGCCGCACAGCATGGGTTCCCAACTGAGGACAGGCGGCGGTCGGGGGCCGGAGGAGCACGACGCCTCTGATGGGTCGGAGGGGGCGGGGCCACAGCCCTGCCGAACAAAGACGCCACGGTGACCTTTGACACGTCCACTGGCGGCGACGTCACGCGTGGTTTCCATCACTCACCCCGCTGGAGGTCATCCCGGCCTGCCCGCCAGCCGTCGGCTCGGCGGGGGGCTTGCCTGGCGAAGCGTCCACGGCGCCGGGAAGCAACACGCGGATGAGATCTCCGGGGACCACGCCGCAGGTCGACAGCCTCTGGCCCGCGTCAGAAAGGAGCTCGGCGCCGTTCAGAGAAAGACCGAACTCCACGTCCCGACTGGGGAGGACCAAAGGTTAGACGTCAGTTAGCAGGAGCTAACGGGAACCAAGTGTTAGCGCGTGCTTGTCGTTACGTCATTTGTTGCGACAACGTGATCAAAAGACGTCACAGACCTCAGGCCGTGGGAGGGCAGCAGGACGCCCTGGATGTGTTCCGTCAGCTCCTTCAAAGTGGACTCGGGTCCGAACAGGTCCACTTTGCAGGTCTGCTTGCGGATGCGGACACGCAGCTTCATGCTGACACGACACATCGCGATTTATCACCTTTCATCGTCGTGTCGTGTCATGCTACTCCATCTTGGCTATTTCTCATGAGTCACGAACGTTGTTTTCATCGTCAGCTGGCCTCGGCAAAACAAACCTCGTTCGCGTCATTCAACATTCTAGCGCATTTTAGCCCGGGAAATAAATACAACCTTTTGGATAACCTTTTGGATAAACAGGTGAAATTGAAACGGTAACCTCCAAAAGGGACGCTCGGTTCTGTTTTCACTTCTTCGCATTAAGCTCACGGCTCAGTCAAGCTAGCTGGCTAGCTAGCTAGCTAGCTACTAGCTAACTCGCGTACGGGTTCCAAAGCAAACATCAAATCAAACATTTTACCTGATCAGAAGACGACACACGCGAGCTTTGGGTCTGAGCTTCTTCCGTCAACAACTTCCGGTTTTATAAAATAAAAAAGGGCTTAGAAACGAAGCCCCGCACACTCCCACTCGTAGCTCTCCTCCGGGTCATTTCTATTCCACCCCCTCCCGCACAAAGTCGTAAACAACTACGTCTACGGCACGGCCGATGTCGTAAACAACTACATTTACGGCACGGCGGATGGAAAAAAAACACAACACTGTCCACAGATGTCCCCCAAATACTTTTACGTGCAAATAGAAACACTTAAGTGCAGTTAACTATACAGCTATTGCTGTGTACTCACATCTACGGCAGGGCGAATGTCGTAAAGAGCTGCATCTACGGCACGGCGAATGTCGTAAAGAGCTATACGTATCTACGGCACGGCGAATGTCGTGAAGAACTACATCTACGGCACGGCGAATGAAAAAAAACACAACCCTGTCCACAAATGTTCCCCACAAACTTTAAGGTGGAAATACACACACTGAAGTGCAGTTACATATACAGCTATTGTTGTAAGAGTACTCACACTCAGCAAACTATACCACGGCGTTTGAAATCGTGGCAGGCGCTGCAGGGTTTAAATGCTAGCGGGCTTCCGTAGCATCCCGTCGAAATGCCACTTGGTATCACTGGACAGCAACTAATGCGGAGTATTAAAAACGCACTTCTTTTGGAATAAAGCGCAGTAATGAGTAGAAATTACAACGACGAGCTACAATATGTGGACAAGATTTCCACAAACTGCTGGAGAATTAAGAAGGGTTTTGTTCCCAACATGCAGGTAGATATCGGCGCTGTTAGCTACTTAGCTAGGCGGCATTTTGGCTACTTCCGCTACCTCTTTATGATTTATTATGCACGACTGTGAAATACGACTCGGGCTTCGATGATATCTCTTGAACAGCTTAGATGTTATTATCTCGAGCGAGTTCGTCAACCGTCAACTAAGTGTGACAGAGTGAAAAAGGAAAGCTAGAACTTACTAGTTAGTAAACATGCTTCCACGTTACACGGATGGCGCAGGGGTCGGCGTTTTACACTTCCTGGAAATGGATTAGGAATTTATTGCGATACCAAAAAAGTCCACAAATTAATAATTAGTAATTTTTTAAAAACGTTTTTAATAAGATTACTATTTAAGAAACCCTTTTCTTGAATATTCAAATGGTATGCTGACATTAGGACTTTATTCTGGTCACATTTTCATGTGACATTTCTTCTGGTCAATTTTCCATGTAGATGAATTTATTCCACTAATATGGCTCCACCCTCCACACAAAGTTGCAGAAATGTACACTTTTTTTAGTTTCGTCTTATTTTTCCTGTAAATGAGTCATTTTGTCCCTACTTTTGATGTTTTTTTAATGTCTTTAATATAATTTTTTCTAATTTATTCCCATCACATTAGAATCCCCCCCCCCCAACCTCCTCTGTCATATTCCATATTCGGCCAAGGTTATTCTGGTAAAATGCGTGAAATGAAACGTTTCAGGTGGAAGGAATCTTCTACGTCAACGACCCTCTGGAGAAGCTGATGTTCGAGGAGCTGAGGAACGCGTGTCGAGGAGGAGGTGACGTACTCGCTTGGCTGGGGCCGACGTCTGGGTGCGGCTCACCGACGTGTTCTACTCCTCCACAGGCGTGGGCGGCTTCCTTCCCGCCATGAAGCAGATCGGGAACGTGGCGGCGCTCCCCGGGATCGTCCACGTGAGTACACGCCGGTGCGGTGTAGCCCCGCCCGCCTCCGACCGCCATAAGCCTTTTGTCTCCGCAGAGATCCATCGGGCTCCCGGACGTCCACTCGGGATATGGTTTCGCCATCGGCAACATGGCCGCCTTTGATATGAACGACCCGCACGCCGTGGTGTCTCCAGGTGAGGACGCACGCACGCACGTGGGTGGAGACGACAAAGCAGCGTGTCTTATCGTGCAGGCGGCGTGGGTTTCGACATCAACTGTGGCGTCCGCCTGCTGAGGACAAATTTAGACGAGCGAGACGTGGAGCCCGTCAAGGAGCAGCTGGCCCAGTCGCTCTTTGACCACATCCCAGTGGGCGTGGGCTCCAAGGGCGTCATTCCCATGGGGGCCAAGTAAGTAGGGCCACCCGGCCCCGTTGGGCGTCTGCCCTGACCCCGTGTGCGTGTGCAGGGACCTGGAGGAGGCGCTGGAGATGGGCGTGGACTGGTCCCTGAGGGAGGGCTACGCTTGGGCCGAGGACAAGGAGCACTGCGAGGAGTACGGGCGGATGTTGCAGGCCGACCCCACCAAGGTATCGTCCAAGGCCAAGAAGAGGGGCCTGCCTCAGGTACAACTTCCTCTTCCTGCCCTTTCGCTGTAAAGGCAGCCAGCCGCGCAGCGCTCACGCCCGTCGATTTGCGCCCCAGTTGGGAACCCTGGGAGCAGGAAACCATTACGCCGAGATCCAGGTGGTGGACGAGATCTACAATGACTATGCCGCCAAGAAGATGGGCGTGGACCACAAAGGACAGGTGTGCGTGATGATCCACAGCGGCAGCAGAGGGCTGGGACACCAGGTGGCCACAGGTAACCAGTCCTTGCCCGTGTCCACGCCCCGCCCCAGCTGACGTCCGCCCTTGACAGACGCCCTGGTCGCCATGGAGAAGGCCATGAAGCGGGACAAGATCGTGGTGAACGACCGGCAGCTGGCCTGCGCCCGCATCACATCCCAGGAAGGCCAGGACTACCTGAAGGGGATGGCGGCAGCCGGGAATTACGCCTGGGTCAACCGCTCCTCCATGACCTTCCTCACCAGACAGGTAGCGCCGCCGCCGCCGCCGCCGCCGCCGCCGCCACACGTGGGACGCCGTTAGCTTGCTAGCGCCAACGCCGCTCGTTTGTGGGCAGGCCTTCTCCAAGGTGTTTGGCACCACGCCGGACGACTTGGACATGCACGTCATCTACGACGTGTCCCACAACATCGCCAAGGTGGAGGAGCACATGGTGGACGGGAAGCAGAGGACGCTGCTGGTCCACCGCAAGGGGTCCACTCGCGCCTTCCCCCCCCACCACCCTCTCATCCCTGTGGACTATCAGGTAAGCGGCCCGCGTGTTCGTGTCGGGATGCGCGTGTGACCTTGTCTGACCTTCCCTCAGCTCACGGGCCAGCCGGTGTTGATCGGGGGGACCATGGGGACCTGCAGCTACGTCCTGACGGGGACGGAGCAAGGCATGACGGAGACGTTTGGCACCACCTGTCACGGAGCGGTATGCGACTTCCCCATCCGCTTCCGGTCCCAGACTCCATGTTAGCTGATTAGCTTCCTGGCGTGCAGGGTCGCGCGCTGTCTCGTGCCAAGTCCCGGCGGAATCTGGACTTCCAGGATGTCCTGGACCAGCTGGCCGACAAGGGCATCGCCATCCGGGTGGCGTCACCCAAGCTCGTCATGGAGGAGGTGAGGCCCGCTGCCAACCTTTGACCTCTGGTACCACAGCTTTCTCCCCCCGTTTTCAGGCTCCCGAGTCGTACAAGAACGTGACTGACGTGGTGGACACGTGTCACCAGGCGGGCATCAGCAGGAAGGCCATCAAGCTGCGACCCATTGCAGTCATCAAAGGCTGAAGACCCGCCCCCATGACGTCACGAATGAATAAAACATTAAAGATGATTCTTGCTTGATTCTTATTCCATCGCGCGTCACGCGCTCCTGTGACGTCACGCACGTGTCAAAGCTTTGCTCTTTAAAGCGGCCATAGTCGCTGGGCGGGGTGGGGGGGGGCGCGTCCCTCGCGCACGTTGAGGGCGAAAAGCATGGCGGACGTCTACCGGGTCCACGCGGAGCTCGTCCTACCGATCGTACGGATCCACCTGCAGCGGGTCCTGGCGGCCCAGTGGGTCATGCTGGCGTCGGGGACCACCGACTCGTCCACGCACGTCCTGCTGGCCGACATGTGCGCACGCGCCACGCACAAACTGTGCACGCACGCGCTCAGGATCATCATGGCCGATCTTCCGGCACCCAAGAGAGGCGTTAAGATCCAGGTGGAGGGCGGTCTGGGCACCGTGTTGGGGTGGGCGCTCAACGTCTCGGACCAGCCGAGCATCAGCTCGGAGAAGCTGGACTCTCTGGTCCAGGAGGAGGTGCGTCAGCGAGTCAACGTCACCTTGGCGCCGTGGCACATGGCCCCGCCCCTTTACGTGCCGACTTCCTTTACCAAGACCGACGTTCTGGCCAAGATGGTTCTCCTCGCGTGCGGGGCCCTCAAGGTCTACCTGAGCAAAGGGATGCCGCAGGCGCACGGCTTCCGCTCGTGCTGGCGCCTGCATGGCGGTCACGAGACCCCGAAGAGCGGGTACGCGTGCGCGGTGGACCAGGAAGAAACCACCGAGGCGGTGACCCAAATCCTCCGCAAGTGGACCAGCGCCGAGAACGTGATTTCCGAGCAGGAAGTGACGAAGGCAGCCGTGGGGATCGTGGAGGCGATCGCCAAAGACCTGCACTACCCGGAGCCCACAGAGGGGGGGCACATAGTGTCACCCAAGCCTCAGTTCAACCTGTCGCTCATCAAGGAGCCGCTGTCCCGCTTCTTCCGGTCCACCTGCCCGGAACCCGCCGGTAGCGTGGAGATTTCCCGCCAACACAACTTCCTTAACTTCTGTCACAGGAAGTTTGATGAGATGATGTGCGAGCTGGAGATGGTCCGCTACCAGTGCATGCTGCCGAGCCGGGACCAGGTGGCCCACCCGCAACGGCCCCAGCTGGACTCCCCGCCCACCTTCAGAGAGATCCGCTCCCTCCTGGAGGACGTGTTCTGCGAGGGGGCGGCGTTGGCCGGGGACGGCAGAATTGACATGGACGGGCTCGGACGCGAGGCCGACAGGTTCTCCCACGAACTGGCCACCAAAATGTACGGCTACATGACCGGCAACCGGACCCCGGTCCAATCCCTGGAGGTGTGGAGGCACTTCCTGGAACCGCTCGTCTTGGAGGTGGACCAAAAAAACACCAATTTTCTCCAAATCCTCATGAAAATTCTGGACGATTCTGCCAAAAAGTTTGTGCAACAGCTTCTCCTCTGGATCAAGATGGAACCAGCCACCCGCCGTAACCATGCCGACGAGGTGTACGGCTGCTTGACCGAAATCAATGCGTTTGTCACCGGGATGGCAAGCCACCGGAGACGGTTGGAGGACGCCCCCCGCAGGCCCGAGAGCCTCTCCCCGGATGCCATTGGTGACTCCTTCCCAGGGAGGACCATCAGCTCCGGAACCAGAAGTCCAGAGACCAAACTGGAGGTCCATGTCCAGGACACCCCGAGACACCAGGACACCACTGGCGATTCCTGTCCGGATGAGGTCACCTCCAGAACCATAAGTCCAGACATGAAGCTGGAGGTCCATATACAAGACACACCCCGCCCCCAAGACACTACTAGTGATTCCTGCACCCAAAAGATCAAGTCCAGTACCAAGACTTCAGAAAAAAAACGACAGGTCCATTTTCAGGACACGCTCCAAGACAGCAACGGTGATTCCTGCTCAGACGAGGAGGCCGCCCCCAGAACCACGAGTTCACAAGATAAACTTGATGTTGACTTGCAGGACGCCCCCCAACCCCGAGACACAGCCGGCTATTCCTGCTCAGACCAGGTGGTCACCTCCAAATCCATGAATACAGAAACCCAACAAGATGTTGACGTGCAGGGCGCCCCCATCCCCCAAGACACCACTGGTTCCGACTGCTCAGATGAGGTCGCTACCACCAGAACCACAAGTCCAGAAAGTAACCCGGAGGTCTGCTCACAGATGGCCCCTGAATCCGAACCTCCTCCTTGGAATGCCAGCGATGAGTCCTGCCTTGAGGGAACAGTCGTCTCTGGAAGCAAAACCTCCGAAAGCACACCACGAGAGGCGCACTTGCAGGAGGCCCCGCCCAGCCCCATTAGTCCACCCCGAGACCCCAACAAAGACTCCTGCTCTGGAACCGTAAGTCCACAAAAGAAACTGGAAGTCTGTGTCCAGGAGGACTTGGATTCCTTTGAGGTCAAGAGTCCACACCCAGTCATGCCTGATGATTCGTCACCCGAGGCGGTCCCCCCTCGAGCCAAAAGCCCAGAGGCCAAGCAGGACTTGGATGTCCAGGAGCCCGATACCAAGGCTTTGGACTTGACCACTGACTCTTGCTCGCCGCCACCCCCGCCGCCGCCCCCACCACCTGTGTCTGAGGTCAACACAGCCAAAACTGCGAGTCCTGAAGTTAAGGTGGACAGCCAGTCCTCAGGTCCCCGGCTGCCCCACGGCCAGTCTACGCACGACAAGGTCCCCACCAAAAACAACAACTCTTTTCCAAAGACCCCGTCCGCAGAAACCCAAAGAGAATCTTGGCCAGCAAGACCCCAGCCACCTTCAGCCCAGGACAGACCCACTACCCCGCCCAAGACCCCGCTCCTAGAAGAGTCCGTGCAGCAGAAGCCGGTCAGCCCCAAGAGTCTGGACTCTTCGGAGGCCCCCGAGGCCACGCCCACAGGGGTCCCAGGTCACGGGAGCCTCCAAACCCAGCCGGAGCCACGGGCGCAGAGCCCGGCCCTGGAAGTTCCTGTGTCCCCGTTCCGGCCCATGTGCACAGTCCACGAGGAGCTGCTGACCCTGGTGGACGTTCTGATGGTGCAGCTGTTTGCCGGCCTGCCCAAGTCCCTCTGCCGCCTGGTCCACTCCTCCGACACCCTGGCCACCGTCCACAGGGTGTCCAAGAGGATGACGCGGGACGGAGTCCTGCTATCGTGGACCAAGTTAGGACCCTGCAAGGTCAACCAGATGGTGAAGGAGGTGATCAGGGAGCTCAAGCACGACTTTGGTTCTTCCCAGAGGCTGGTGGACGTCTTCCTGTCTGACAGGGAGAACTTTGAGAACGTCCTCTTCAAACTGCTCATGTCCAAGTTGGACAGTCTCCACCACAAGCAGGACGACACCCGAGCCAGGTTGCAGGCTGTGGGCGGAGTCTTCCTCAGCACCTTCTGCATGCGCGCCGAGAGCAGCGAGGACTGACGCGACCTTCCGTGACCTACATGACCTTCTGTGATGTCCTGCTCGAGATGAAAATAAAGTCGGGAGTGAGAAAATGCTGAAGTTTGATTTATTTACAACTCTGTCAACTTTTATTGTCTCCGTTTGTCAGAGAAGAAAAACTAAAGCCGGGAACGTGGGTCTCCTTGCTTCCGCCTCGTTCCTCCTGTGGAACCAAAACATCTTCATCCAGCAGCTGAGATGATTGACACATCATTTGCATATTAAATTAAAGAAAAAACTAAAGTAAACAACATCAGCCCTTTTGTGTACTTTCTCCACGCTGAGCCGCGGCTCTCGAGAGTTCAAAGTTGACGTGGACAGCTCGTCTCGTGGCGGCCCCCCCCCGCTGGTCCCCCGCTGCTCCCGCGCCGCTCCCCCGCCGTCCTCTGACGTGGCGGGGACCTGGGGGCGGTGCGAACAGCGGCTCCTATGCTAACCATCTCCTACAGCTTGGCTTGCTGGAAGAACGCCTGGGGAGGGAGGGGGGGGGGGAAGCAAGGTCAGTCTAGGGGTGTCCAAACTGCGGCACATTCTGACAATGTTACTTCAACAGGAAAAAGCAAAAGTGGGAAAGAAATCCGTGGGAAGATTGCATGTGCTGACCAAGTCCCAAAATGATGAATGGAAAAGGAAACTGGAGAAACACGACAGGCTGATCCAACCTTCATGTGGGGCTCGGCGGGGTGTGGCCCCCACGTGCCTGTGTGACCTCCCTACAATGCATGGATGCCTTGGTGTTGCAGGAAGTGCTACATGAGGTCTGGCATCGGGAGGAACCCAGGGCCAACCGCACCAGCATATGGTCTCACTAGGGGTCTGAGGACCTCATCTCGGTACCTGATGGCGAGCTCACGGGGAGGGCTGTGCGGCCCTCCAAAGAAATGCCACCCAACACCATTACTGACCCCACCCACCGCCAACTGGTCATGCTGGAGGATGTTGCAGGAAGCAGAACGTTCTCCACGGCATCTCCAGACTCCGTCACGTCTGTCACATGGTCAGTGCCAACCTGCTCTCATCTGAGAAGAACACAATTTGCCAATGTTGGTGTTCTCCTGCAAGACGTGGGGGGCCCTCACTCCGCCCTCGTGGAGTCTGGGTCTGACTGTTGGAGCAGACGTGCACGTTTGTGGCCTGCTGGAGCTCCTTTTGCAGGGCTCCTGCAGTGCTCCTCATCTCCTGATGGACCGGCCTGTCTCCTGGTAGCGCCTCCATGCTCCGTGACATAGCCGGCGTTGATGTCCCACACGGAAGGTTGGATCAGCCTGTGGAGTTTCTCCAATTCCATTTGGACTAGAACTCCAAATCCAGACCTCCTTGGTTGGTACTTGTTGATCACCTTAGTCAGCACATTCAACCATGGAAAGAAGTATTACATTCATTCAGATCTACAGCTATTTTCCAGAGCAGTGCATTATGGGAAAGATCGATCATGGAGGACGAGGGGAAGCTGAACGTGGGCGACCATGTTCTACTGTAGATGACGGCTAGAAACACCTTTCTCTGATGTCTGCTCAGGCCATCTACGAGCCGACCCCCCCATGGTCTTGTCCTTTGGCTGGTGACCCGAAGGACAAGATGGCGGCCCCAAGAGAAGGCCTGGCCTGGTTAGAAACGTTTCATTTTTATTTGGCCGTTTTCCAATTGAAAGAAACTTTTAAAGCTTTTTCATTTTTCCAGAATAAAATTGATAAAAAAAAAGACTTGTACTTTTTTGAATGCTTTGATTTTCCAATTCCAAAATGGTCCTGAGATTGTCTTGATTTCAGATTTTAGATGTGACATAACGCGAATGATGTTTTGTTTAGAAGGTAGGATGGATTTAGGAAAGCGAAGCAGAGCAACCTTCATGTAGGTCTTGAGGACTTTGACGTCGGGCTGCTGGAGGACGTGACACAGCTCCTGGGGGAAGGCACAGGAAGCTCACACACCCGCCTACTGAAGCCCCGCCCCCACCATGTGAGAAAGTCTGACCTGTGCGATGTCCGGAGACACGTGGAGGGAGGGCAGGTAGTCGTGCTGCAGGAAGTGCACAAACTCCGCCCCCTGGCGTACACAGGCAGCATGTTCAAGATGGCGGCGGTGTGTGTGTGTGCGTGTGCGTGTACCTGTTTGAGGTGGATGGTCTTCAGCGTGATCACAGCCTCGGACAGCGTCTGAAAGGTCACACCCACGGTGAGGGCGGAGCCTTGAAAGGACAAAAGGCGGCGACCGGTGGCACTCACCAGCACGGTCTGAGCGTCGGAGAGGTCAAAGGTCGGCTTGAGGGGAGCCAGGAAGCAGGCGGGAACGATGTGCTTGTACACGAAGTCGGAGAAGCCCGGCATGCCGTCTTTCCCGCCTGTGGGCAGGATGGCAGCGTCAGTACGTGTGTGATGGCGGGGGCGGGGGGTCGGCGGGGGCGGAGTCTCACCCCAAAGCTCCACCAGCTTGGCCAGGACGATGAAGCAGGTCTTCTGGGCCACGGGGTCTGGGAAGTCCACGGCGCCCTGGATGATGGTGAACACCACGCGCTCCATGTTCTCCGGCCCTGCGGGATAGGAGAAGCTCAGAACGCAGGGGGGAGGGGGGAGCAGGGCTGAGCCCCAAGGGGCGGGGTCGGAGGTCTCACCCTGGTTGGCCATGACCTCGTTCATGCCGCTTCCCGCGATGGTCTGGATGAAGGAGAAGTAGCTCCTACGCAGCATCTGCTTCTCCAGGGCGGCGGCCTGGTCGTTGTCCTCGGCTGGACGCCCCAGCACCTCAAAGATGGCCAGCACCAGCGGCATGAACACCTGCTGCAGGAAGGGAGACACCTGCCGCTGCCGTGGCAACCGCACACACACACACACACACACACAGTTTCACAATGTGCCTTTTCCCATTCATATTCCAACCTACTTTGATCTTCCCAACATACGCCTTTTCCATTTTGGATATTTTCCCCCAACTTTGTCCCCTTCATATCTTTATTCTCCTAACGTTGCAACGTCTCCCACTAGTTGAGGTGACGTCCCCCCCGCTATGTGGACCTTGGCGTTGGACCACCACCTTCCCCAACTGGAAAAGCATGTTGTTCCTTGAACATGGCAGCTTGATGCTACGAAGCCCACGTGACCTTTCCCCCTCCTTCCTGCAACATTCCAGCTTTTCTCCTGGGGGGTTTATCTAAATTCCCAACACCGCCATATTCCCAGCATCCAATTCCAGCAGCAGAGCTTGGCTTCCTACTTTGAACTTGGCGGTGATCTGGCTGATGAGCGGGATGAACTCCTGCAGGTCTTTGGCCTCGCAGTCCTTCAGCATGTGTTCGGAGGCGGCAGGGATGAAGGGCAGCACCTCCTCCTCCAAGCAGATGATCATGCGGTGCAGGAAGGAGCGCACGCAGCCGCGCAGCACCCCCCGCTGGACGGGGCAGCCCAGTGCGGGCAGGAAGGTGTGCAGGCAGTCTCTGTAGACTTCCGTGCAGCCGCACTGCTTCACCGTCTGCTTGTTGCTGAAGGCCTTGCTGGTGCGACTGCAAAGGGGGGTGGGGGTGGGGGGCGGGGGGTTGAGTTTCCGTGCGGGGAAGACCGACCGACCGCACGCGGCGTCAAGCGAGCCGGCTCACCTGGCGAAGCCGACGGCGTGGCTCAGGCAGTCGGCCACGGCGGCCTGCCTCTCCTCGTCCGTCTCCAGAGGGAGCTTGGCGAGCAGCAAGCGGAAGGCGTCCATCAGCGGCGCCAGCAGGCCCCTCATCAGCGCCTGCTTCCTCTCCACCGGGCTCTCGCCGCTCACGATCAGCACGCCAGCCGACTCGAACATGAAGAGCTGGTCGTCGTTGGTCAGCAGCGCCGGGAAGCCGTTCTCCTGTGGGGATAAAGGCGCTAGCTAGCGGGGTGTCACTCGGGCCCCGGGGTCTTCCTGGGGTGCTCACGTACGGGAGGCGCCAGCTCCAGCAGGTCCTGGATCCGGGTCAGGATGTCCTCGATGAAGGCCGTCATGTGTTTGCTGCGTCAGGGAGACGTGGTACTGTAGTACTGCAATACTACCTGTGCGTGTAGTATGGTGGTACTATGACTTGGTACTCACTGTAGCGTTTTGATGAAGCGGGAGAAAAGGTACGCCACCCGACTGCGGACTTTGGGACTGTTGTGTCTCAGTCCTCTGTGGTCCAGGAAAGCCATCTGAGGCACGCCCCCACACACACACACACACACGTTGAGGGGGGGCGGTGATGACATCATCCGAGTCAGCTGACGCTTACCAAGACGTTGGGAATGTGCTGCGGCTCCACGATGAAGAACTTATCGTATCGGACGACCGTTTCAAAGAATTCCAGCGAGACGGACGTGTGCTGGTAGCCGCTGACGCCGCACGTCACCAGCTGCTCGCGGGAGACAAAACACCGTTAGACGCGCCACGCCACTCCCACGCCACGCCAGGAGTCGAGGCGACGCAACCGACCGTCCTCATCATGTCCTGCAGGGCGCCCGTCTTCACCGCGTCCCCGGAGAAGTGGGCGCCGTGAGATGCGGGCAGCGCCTCGCCCAGCATGTACAGCAGGCGCACCGCCACCTCCACCTCCATGAAGGCCGCGCTCTGCCAGTTCCTGAAAGACAAGACCAATCAGAGCGGGCGCGGCGAGCGCCTCGGGGCCAGGTGGGCGGGGCCTCACTGCATGGTGCTGGTGAAGACTCGGCGGACGGCCTCCAGCAGCAGTTCGGGGGACACCTGGGCCAGACGGTCCAGCAGCATCTTCAGCTGCTTCCTGTACTCCACAAACATGGCTTCATCCTCGCCCTGACGCACACAGCCGCCATGCCATCAACTCGCCACGCCGTCAACTCGCCACGCCCAGCCGCCCGCCATCGCGCACCTACCTCGTTCTCAAAGTTGTATTCGTCGTCGTACGTCAGCTTCTTCATGACCGCCAGCATGATGGCCTGATGACCACAACGCCGCTTTAGTGCCGCTTTAGTGCCGCCATTGGCTCGCTCACACGTGCGCACACTCACCTCCACGTTGCTGTTCTGCCGCTCGGTGAGTTGAGGGAGCTGCGGAAGCAAAGAAGAAGATGAGCAGGAAGTGGCGCGAGCAGTGGGCGGGGCCAAGAGCGGAGGCGCCGTGCCTGTTTGAGGACGTGCAGGTAGTCGTAGCAGAATCCCACCACGTTGGCCGAGATGTCGTCGTCCTGGTGGACCAGCAGCTGCAGCATCAGCGTCACCTTGGCCTCCATGGCGTGGAGCGTGTCGGCGGCGTCTTTGACACTTCCCGCCTTGACCAGCTTGGTCCAGCTCAAGACCAGACTCTGGCCCATGCCGTTGACCAGACGCGAGAACTTGGCCAGGAAGTCCACGTCTTCCTCCTGGTGGCGATGAGGAGCGGCGTGGGAAGGTGCGCTCGGGCGGGCCCACGGCGGGAAACTCACCTGGTCCATGTTGAAGAATCCTGCGGACTGCAGGACTTGGCACAGAGACTCCACCAGCTTGGTCTTGTCCACGGGGTCCATGCCCTTGTTGACGATCTCCAGCAGACAGTCGCAGGCTTCCTCCCGCAGCTCCTCCACCGACATGTGGCTCAGCAGCAGGTTGACGAACCTGCCGAGACCACAACAGACCGCTACGGACCGGAGCTCGCGAGCGGGCGTGACGTCCGAGGCCACTGACCGCTCGTTGGCGATGAGGCTGAGCTCGATCCAGGACACATAGGCCCCCACCACCTCCAGACACTGGCAGGTGAGCTCAGGGTGGCTCCTCTGATACGTCTGCAGGATCTGGAACCAGGACTCCACCAGGCTGGGGATGCACTGCTCACGCATGCCGTCTTTGATCAATGTGTTCCTGCGGGTCTCCTGGACAAAAACACACACTTTTAACTTCCTGTCTGCTAAGACGGGGGGGTCCACACCGCAACCCGGGGGGGCTTTTTTACTGGCACATCATCAAAGTATCACTAAGCTGCAGCCCTTCCATATTAACACCAAGAATAATGTGTGAATACAGTCACGATACACGCAGGGTAGCGGCGCCGGTAAGACGCAGGGTAGCGGCGCCGGTAAGACGCAGGGTAGCGGCGCCGGTAACACGCAGGGTAGCGGCGCCGGTAACACGCAGGGTAGCGGCGCCGGTAACACGCAGGGTAGCGGCGCCGGTAACATGCAGGGTAGCGGCGCCGGTAACACGCAGGGTAGCGGCGCCGGTAACACGCAGGGTAGCGGCGCCGGTAAGACGCAGGGTAGCGGCGTCGGTAAGACGCAGGGTAGCGGCGTCGGAAAGACGCAGGGTAGTCAATAAGAAAGTCATAACATAATGGGAGGGACTGTTGGGGGGTGGGTGGTTGTCAGTACCTCGGGGGCGTGCAGGATGTCTCGGTCCACCACCTCGGCATCGATGGCCATGAGAGTCCTCAGGTAGATGTCCAAGCCGTGGGGGTTGTCGCCCACCAGGGCCAGGATGTCAAAGAAGAACTTGGGCCACAGGGTCAGGTACTCGGTGATGAAGGTGAGAGCGAAGACCTGGGCAGCTTTGTTCCTGATGAACACCTTCTCAGGCTGACTGCTCATCAGCTGTGGAGACACCGGTTAATCAACGCCACGTCTTCACCATGACGCCCACCCACCCCCACCACTAACCTGCATCTGCAGCCACTTCATCAGCGTCTCCCTGATGAGCTGCTGCTGGGGGCCGCTCAGCCCGCCGTGTCTGCAAGGCCACGTGTCAATCATTGGGCACCACACGCAACAGCCAATCAGGCTTACCTGAACTTGATCTGATGCTCCAACACTTGGAAGCAAAAGAACTTCACGTGGTCATCACTGGACACAAAGACAGCGTGTGAGGTCACGGTCACATGACACACACGTGCACGCACACACACACCTGTAGAGGCCTTTGGCGAGCGCCTGTGCACACACCTCCCAGGCATCCTGCGACTCCTTCAGCTGCTCAAAGTACGCCATAGCCTGAGGGACACACGCCACATGTACACGCCCGTGACATTATGGAAGACCCCCCCACCCCAACGCAGATTCTCACCCTCTGCCTGTAGCGGGCATCGGCGTTCGGGTTGAGCCCCAGCAGGGCCTGCTCGTCCATGACTGCAGCAACAGACTGGCAGGCCATTCGTGGGTTAGCTTTGCTCCACGCTCACCGTGCTCCTCTCTGCCCACCTCACCTGGCTTCCTCTCATCTGGCACACATCATCATCATCATCATCATCAGTGTCACATGACCCGCATCACACTTCCAACATCAGACAGGGGAGTTTGTTTTGCTTGGTTCCTCGGTCAATCACGCCAACAAGTGGACTCTGGGGGGAGTGTTTGCTAGCATTAGCATTGGAGTGCCACCACCAAAAGAGAGTAAGAGAACAACACATATGTCATTATATATAATATCAGGAATAAAGCCATGATATGAAGAGATGAAAACTACAGCTGGGAAAAGGCTGACGTTTCAAAGCAGTTTGGTGTCAAATGAAAACTCTTTCAGCCCGGATGTGTTGATGTAAACACGTTGAGTGCACGCGTCAATCAAACATGCTAACGAGAGGAGCTAGCTTGCTAACATGAGCTGGCATTAGCGTCGGAGTCCACCCCCCAAGCCCCCCACCCTCTCACGGGTCATCAGCGTCGTGACACGCAAACTAACCGGAGGCGTCGGGAGGCGGGGGGGCGTCAATTTTGTTGTTTCATCAAAACCCAGACGAGCGTCCCCCCCCGTCCATCAATCACATCATCGCTAAAGCACGACGCCCGCTCGGCGTCCCGCCGGGAAAGACGGCGGGAGAACGAGGGGGTCGTCCGGTGAGGCTCACCTTATTTTGACCACAGTCCGTCCACGGTGGCCCCCGTCCCCCCAGAGTTAGACCAGTCTGAGGAACGCAGCGACGTCTAGAAAGCGTCACAAGTCACTCGCACGAGAGGCTGTGCGGCGTGTCTCTTCAGTTCGCTTCCGGTTCCTTGACCCGGATGTACTTTAACGGCAGAGCGCAGGCGCTGAAAATATTTACTTCGACACGCGAGTGTTTGGTAAGCGTTACAAAATGTAGACATAGACGTCGACATAATATATTCTCTTAAAGGCTATCACAAAAAAGAATTTATTTCATATTTGAATTAATTTATTCCTCAAAGTCAAATAAAAGCAACTTGAAAGCATTTGTTTTGTGTTGGCGGTGTTCGACCGGAAGTCCCTCCCCTGGTCGTCCATTTGACATGCGCAGTCTCCGCCCTCTGACTTCCTCTTTTACTGTGGCTGAGCGAGAGACACCATGAAGGCGTCCGGCACTGTACGTAAAATGTCCCGTTTACACTCACAAAAAGACAAAAGGACAATCCCGCGTGTGTAGATATCGACCTATAACGACGTACGCATCCCGTTGTCGCGTGGATGTGTGTGGAAGCCTCGTTGTAAGTCGATTGATTTCACGTTTTTCGCTCCGGTGTCTTTTTTGAGGGGTTTCCAACATGGCGGCTGTGGCGCCATGTGGATGACGACGACGCGAAATGGGACCGTGTAGCGAAACGAGGACAAAACGTTAAGCTGCGCTCTTGTTTGTGTTGCTTAAACGTATCATCTGGTTTGCGTTTGGAACGGATAATAAGTTCTTGTTCGAGCGGCGTGCCGGCGGAATGCTAGACTAGCTAATGCTAACAGCTAACGTGGAATATTAGCGTGAAATGAAAGCCGTGCCTAGAGTGTTGGACTCGAACCTGCCTTCATGTTCATCTGTGTCGAAGTGGTGGCGCCTCGTGTAAAGTTCGATTTGAGTCCCGCACGTTAATGTAAATGTAAATGTATGAGGTTGTGTTTGCACCCAGACCCAAAGGTCACATGATCCCGATGGTGTGATTTTGCCTGGTGTGCAGAAAGCAAACGTCATCCTTGTCGCCTTTCTCTGATGCTGCAGTGCCGGTGAAAGTGAATTCAAGGACGGACATGTTTACATCTGATCTGGACGTGTTGCCCGTTGCAGATACTCACTAGGATGTTCACGTTAACTTGTCGTGTGCGCAGCTCCGAGAGTACAAGGTCATCGGGCGTCTGCTGCCCTCTGCCAAGAACCCGTCCCCCCCTCTGTACCGCATGAGGATCTTCGCCCCCAACCATGTGGTGGCCAAGTCTCGTTTCTGGTACTTTGTGTCCCAGTTGCGGAAGATGAAGAAGGCGTCTGGCGAGACGGTCTACTGCGGACTGGTACGAGCCTGGCGGCGTCGACCTTTGCCCTCGATAAACGTGCATTCACACCGGCTGTGTTCAGGTCCACGAGAAGACCCCCCTGAAGGTGAAGAACTTCGGCATCTGGCTGCGCTACGACTCTCGCAGCGGCACTCACAACATGTACCGAGAGTACCGCGACCTGACCACCTCCGGAGCCGTCACGCAGTGCTGTGAGTCACCTTCGGCGTGGCCGTACGTAGCGTATGTTTTGTGTGCGTTGAACGAGTCGTGTCCTTGCAGACCGGGACATGGGAGCCCGCCACCGCGCCCGCGCCCACTCCATCCAGATCATGAAGGTGCAGGTCATCGCTGCCAACAAGTGTCGCAGACCGGCCATCAAGCAGTTCCACGTGAGTTTTGTCTTCCCGCTTCCCGTTTGCCCCCTCACCCAAAACTGAAGCTGACTCCACCCCCTCCTCCCGCAGGACTCCAAGATCAAATTCCCGCTGCCTCACCGGGTCCTGCGCCGCCAGCACAAGCCTCGCTTCACCACCAAGAGACCAAACACCTTCTTCTAAACGTGTGGCAAATAAAGTTTTCTTGTGGAATGAAACGTGGCTTTTTCTGGACTGGCTAGCGTGCTAGCATCCATAGCATCACAGAACACAACAGCAGTCAACACATGAGTGGGATGGAAACGACATTATTTCCCTAAAAGTTGCCCCATGCTACTAACAATGTTTGGTGTTGTAGTCAAGTATTGTTTTTGTATCATTTTAGTGTTTGGAGCACCAAGCTCCTAGTCAGGTTGTGACCGCAGCTGCTCAGAGCGCCCACACGATGGCGGTGTTCAGCAGCTTGTGGCTGTTGGCTTCTACTGCCCCCTGGTGGGCGATCATGGAATCAGCTGGCGCAATATCGTGTCCGATCATATGGAGGAATACAGTATTTCCACTGGCCGCCATTTTGCTTTTTTAACTGCACATTTCAAACAGTTGGTCATGTGACTTTGAAGCTGCCGATGATTCCTGAGTCATGCCCCCCAGCACTTTCCATGTGGCAGAATAGGACATCACGTGGTGATTTTTTTGGGGGGGGGTTGGCATAGGGACACGCCCCCTTTCTCACCAACGATTCAGCCGTAACGTGCACGTGCGCTATGTCCTAGCTTGTGGCTAATGCTAACGCTACCAAGAGGAGAGCAGTGATTGGTGAAGGTCGATGGTTCCAGCGCCCGTGAATAATTGATCTGAAGGTGGTGTCACATGACCAGGCGGCTCGGGTCAACTTGCTCGTCTCCCGCCAGTGAGAGAGGTCGTGGCGACCTCTGAGGGAGCTGCTCGGAGCACGGGAACTATTTTGGACCTCCTTGCACGTGCGCGACCACCAAGTAAAAAAAAAAAAAAGAAAGTTTATTGAAAGTGCGGCTATGAGTCGTGAACGCTAAACACGCATGGTATTCTGGGAGGTTAACTACATCATCGCCATGGTAACACAGCAGACACAAGAAAAACATCAACGCCACTTTTACCCGGGTCAACATGCCAAACGTCTGTCATGCAAAAGGTCACGTGAGGATGCGGAGGTCACGGTCATCATCATCGTCATCATCGTCATCATCGTGAAGGCACTTGGCGGTGGGGGAGGGGTGAAGGCACTAAACGCCGCCCTCACGGCGACCCCCGTGCACGCAGGAAGCGATGAAAGGAGGCAGCATGCTGATGGGGAGGGGTCTCGGCGGCCACGCCTCCTCCAAATGTCAACAAGGAGTTCCCAGGACCTAAAAACAAGCCGGGACAGAATTCCAGCGCGGTCGTCTTTTATTCCAGGAAGTCTGAAAATAGAACATCTCGTCAACACGCCAAGGAGGCCAGCTGCCGTCGCCGTGACAACAGCACGTCACACGTCCGTCAGAAGCTTGGCGCCGTCCACGCAGTTGCGGCTGGGCGGCGTGCAGTTGGCGCCGCGCAGGTTGGCCTCGCGCAGGTTGTCGATGCTGTTGTCGGCGTACTCGGACTTGCTGAGCAGCGAGGAGGCGTCGTCCGGCGCCAGGTTCTGCTGGCTGACGTGGAGCAGCTGGGCCTGCTCCTCGCCGTCCGTCTCGCGGTGGTAGAAGTAGTTGAAGTTGGACACGATGACGGGCACGGGCAGGGCGATGGTCAGCACGCCGGCGATGGCGCACAGCGAGCCCACGATCTTTCCCCCGATGGTCACCGGGTACATGTCGCCGTAGCCCACCGTCGTCATGGAGACCACGGCCCACCAGAAGGCGTCCGGGATGCTGGAGAAGTGCGACTCGGGCTCCTCGGCCTCGGCGAAGTAGACGGCGCTGGAGAAGAGGATGACGCCGATGAAGAGGAAGAAGATGAGCAGGCCCAGCTCGCGCATGCTGGCCTTGAGGGTCTGGCCCAGGATCTGCAGGCCCTTGGAGTGGCGGGACAGCTTGAAGATGCGGAAGACGCGCACCAGGCGGATGACGCGCAGGATGGCCAGCGAGGTGGCCTGCTCGCCGCCGCCCCCGCCGCCGCCCCCGCCACCTTTGCCCTCCTTGTCGTCCGGGTCGTCGGCCAGCTCGGTTCCGAGCGTGATGAAGTAGGGGATGATGGCCACCACGTCGATGGAGTTCATCATGTTCCGGAAGAAGGCCATCTTGCTCGGGCAGGCGAAGAAGCGCACCAGGAGTTCGAAGGAGAACCAGATGATGCACAGCGTCTCCACCATGAAGAACGGGTCGGTCAGCACGTCGCTCCTGTGGGCGCCGGTTCCGTTCCCCGCCGCCCGCCGTCGCTCGCCCGCGTCCTCCTTGAGCTCGGGCAGCGTCTCCAGGCAGAAGATGACGATGGAGATGAGGATGACCATCACGGACACGATGGCGATGCCCCGCGCCGGACCCGAACTCTCCGGGTGCTCGAAGAGGAGCCAGACCTGCCGCTGGAACTCCTTGTCCGGCAGGGGGCGCTCCTCCTCGCGGATGAAGCCCTCGTCCTCTCGGAACTTCTCCATGGCCTCGGCCCCCAGTTCGTAGAACTTGATCTCCTCGGAGAACATGTCCAGCGGGACGTTGACGGGCCGCCTGAGCCGGCCTCCGGACTGGTAGTAGTACAAGATGGCGTCGAAGCTGGGCCGGTTGCGGTTGAAGAAGTACTCGTTCCGCAGCGGGTCAAAGTATCGCATCCTCTTCTTGGGGTTCCCCAGGAGCGTGTCCGGGAAGTGCGCCAAGGTCTTCAGCTGCGTCTCGAAGCGAAGACCCGACACGTTGATGACCACGCGCTCGCAGCACTCGTGCGCGTCGCACTCGTCGTCCTGCAGGTGACCCGGCAGGGTGGCGCCCTCGTCCACGTGGTCCGTGGACACCACCGTCATGCTTGGGGGGAGGGGGGCGGAGGACAGGAAGTGCGAGGTCGGAGCAGCGGGCTCTTAGTGAGCCTCCATCATCATCATCATCATCTTCATCACCTGCAGGAGACAGACATCTCAATGCGTCCTTTGCCGTCACTCAAACGTTCACTCGCGCTCGCGCTCGTGCTCGCGCTCCACGTCGTCACGGTGTCGTTTTCCCGCTCTCACGAGCTCGCCGGACCCGCGCACGACCGGGCCGAGTTCCGCCAACCAGCGGCTGACAAACATGCTGGCCATCACGCGCACGGAGCCCGCAGCGCCATCTTCCTCCTCCTCTTCCTCCTCCTCCTCTTCTTCTTCTTCTTCGGCTCGGCGGTCTTTGTGGATCAGAACCGTGAGAAGATCCGGCAGCGGAGCGCGGGTCCGTGCACGCTCATCGGAAGCATATTGTCGCGTGGAGGGGGGCGGGGCTAAGTGCTGGGGTACGACGCATTGCAGACTCACTTTTGGCGCCACAGTGAGAGAGTCCACGGACCGATCTGAGACCAGCAGCGGGAAGATTCCAGTGTTGCCATGGCGACTGTCTCACACAAGGAAGGTCCAATGACAGGCCGTCAGCCGGGAGTTTAGAGTTGAGGTGACCTCTAACCCGAGAGGAGAGGATGGCTGCAAAATGTCAGCCCCCCCCCCCACCCCCCACCCCCCCAATAGGAAGACATGGCGGGCGGCAGCTGCGCCCCCCCCAATTCATAAAGCCTCCTTATGTAACGCCGCCCCACACTATTTTTAGGCACAGTAGCATGCGTCCCCTTCCAGACGGCCACGAGCCATTATTAGCGTCACGTGACGGCCACAGACGGGAGGGCACCCCGCGTCAAGATGGCGGCCACCGACCTGCTTGCGACATCAGGTTTCAACCCAGACTTTCTTGGTCACGTTTGGACCCATGATCACGGGACTTGCCCAAAACGTTTTCCTTCCAAAATGAAAGCTTTTCAAGCATAAACATAAACATAAACATAAGCATAAATACGAGGTAGGGTTTATGTACAGAGAAGACGCATCGGAAGATGTGTCGTACTCACAGTGGCCACCGGGGGTCACTGATGAACAGGAGGCCCCATGTTGGGTCATATATGTGCTGGAGTGCTGTGGCCATGCTAGGCATGACAATGGCGTGTGGTGTCGAGTTGCGTGCGTATAAAATATTCACCTCATGCAGGCTGGAAGACGACACGCAGGATCAGGAGCTCAACCTCTGCGACCTCTGACCCCACATGCTCCCGGTCCAGTTCCGTCGGGCTCGTGTTGAAGGAAGCGTGACGACAGGAAGGTGGACAGGAAGTACAGCAGCACCTGCCGGCCCCTGGCCCCACCACCGCCAGTCATGTGGGCGGGCGTTGCCGTGGCAACAAGAGGGCTTGCAAGTGCGGTGCATCACGTGACCGCGTGTGTTATCTCCTCCATGGGACAGACAGCCCAGTGAAGCCGAGGAAGGTCACAGGTCATCATTCTGGACTTCCTGTGTGCTGAAGTCTTCCTGAGGGCCTTCGTGCGTGTGCTCTGGAGGCGGGGGGGAGGGGTGGGGAGGAGGGGACGGGGGGGGGGGACTCCTGCGCTCACATTTTCCACTCCGCCGCTCATCCGGCACACACGCACCGGGTGCTAAGCTAACGCTAAACACTCCCGGGGCTCCTCCAACGCTCGCCGTCTGGAAGCGCTGTCGTCTCTTGGGGTCACATGACTCAGCCGCTGTACATCCGGGGTGGGGGTTGGGGGCCTTGAAACGCCGTGGCTGACACGCACGTCGCTGTTGCTTTAAGAGCACGCATGTGACGCCTTCATTTGATGACAATGAGACGGGAAGCGAACACGTGAACACTCGAAGCACGTCCTTCACGTGCACACACACACACACACACACACACCTGATTGTGTGTGGCGGTTGTTAGTGGTTACCTGTCGCCATGGTAACCGCCTCCATCCTCGCCGGCGGCGGCGATGAGTACATCTCTCCGCGGCTCCCACGCACACGCGCAAGCACGCAGGTCCACCTGGTAGACAAGAAAGAGGGAAGGAAGAACCAACCAGGCTCCGCCCCCGTGCTCGTGTCCCAATATGGCAGCCTCGCTTGAGGAACTTTGTGATGACATCACGTTGAGTGTGTGTGAAGCTCTGATTTCTGACTGGACCTGAACTCACCGCCTGTCAGCCCGCATTAAGGCGCGTTTGTGTCAGGCCGCCCCTGCGGGGGGAGGACGCTGCACTTTTGAAGGAAGTCCGTTTGATGGCGGACTCCTTTGTGTCAGCCGATCCCCGTGTTGTTGTTTACAGCCCCGCTCCCGCCTAATCCACGCCATCGTCACGCCACGCCTCCCTGACAGGAGCAAAGGACGGGATGGATGCAGCACTCCTGCTTTCTTTTCCTAATCCCACCGCGGGCCAAGACACTAACCTTTTAAATGGGTCAGTGTGTGTGTGTGTGTGTGTGTGTGTGTGTGTGTGTCTCCCCAGGGGGCCGACCCGCCAAGCAGCACAAAGACCACTCATGGGCGAGTGCATCACGTATATACGTGACACATATTCATATACATAAATATATACCATGTGTATATATACATACTATACACGTAATCAGTATGGAAGATTTTTTTTCAATCAAAAGGATAAAAATAAGAATATGAATAATGTGCTTAATAATTAAGTATTAAATAAATAATAAATTGAATAATCAGAATTTAACAAATAAATAAAAATGTATATTCTGGATTTGTGTGTAAAGAAAAGAAAGGGAGGCCCTTAAAAAGTAATTATAATATGATATATATTATTTTGTTAATAATGACATACTGCACAGGAAAACATAGAAATATATCATAAATAAACATATGAGGTAAGTTTCAACCATTGTGGACATGAAAGACATAAATAGATATTAATAGAATAAATAAATCATGTACGTAAGTAATGTCTAAATAAAGTAAATATCAATAAACATCTTGTGTTGTACAAGAGAATTTGAACCCCCAAGCAGCTGTATTAATATACACTAAACAAATACTGGACCAAAAGAACCTCATTACACTTGGATGTAATATACTTGGTGTCAACTGGGGTGTACTGTGTATGTCATGAAGGTACAGTGCAGTAAAAGTACATATTGCTGTGTACTGTGTATGTCATGAAGGTACAGTGCAGTAAAAGTACATATTGCTGTGTACTGTGTATGTCATGAAGGTACAGTGCAGTAAAAGTACATATTGGGGTGTACTGTGTATGTCATGAAGGTACAGTGCAGTAAAAGTACATATTGGGGTGTACTGTGTATGTCATGAAGGTACAGTGCAGTAAAAGTACATATTGGTGTGTACTGTGTATGTCATGAAGGTACAGTGCAGTAAAAGTACATATTGGTGTGTACTGTGTATGTCATGAAGGTACAGTGCAGTAAAAGTACATATTGCTGTGTACTGTGTATGTCATGAAGGTAGAGTGCAGTAAAAGTACATATTGCTGTGTACTGTGTATGTCATGAAGGTACAGTGCAGTAAAAGTACATATTGCTGTGTACTGTGTATGTCATGAAGGTATAGTGCAGTAAAAGTACATATTGGGGTGTACTGTGTATGTCATGAAGGTACAGTGCAGTAAAAGTACATATTGGTGTGTACTGTGTATGTCATGAAGGTACAGTGCAGTAAAAGTACATATTGGTGTGTACTGTGTACTATGTCATGAAGGTATAGTGCAGTAAAAGTACATATTGGTGTGTACTGTGTACTATGTCATGAGGGTACAGTGCAGTAAAAGTACATATTGCTGTGTACTGTGTATGTCATGAAGGTATAGTGCAGTAAAAGTACATATTGCTGTGTACTGCGTACTATGTCATGAAGGTAGAGTGCAGTAAAAGTACATATTGCTGTGTACTGTGTACTATGTCATGAAGGTAGAGTGCAGTAAAAGTACATATTGGTGTGTACTGTGTACTATGTCATGAAGGTATAGTGCAGTAAAAGTACATATTGCTGTGTACTGTGTACTATGTCATGAAGGTATAGTGCAGTAAAAGTACATATTGGTGTGTACTGTGTACTATGTCATGAAGGTATAGTGCAGTAAAAGTACATATTGGTGTGTACTGTGTACTATGTCATGAAGGTATAGTGCAGTAAAAGTACATATTGGTGTGTACTGTGTATGTCATGAAGGTAGAGTGCAGTAAAAGTACATATTGGTGTGTACTGTGTACTATGTCATGAAGGTACAGTGCAGTAAAAGTACATATTGGTGTGTACTGTGTATGTCATGAAGGTATAGTGCAGTAAAAGTACATATTGCTGTGTACTGTGTACTATGTCATGAAGGTACAGTGCAGTAAAAGTACATATTGCTGTGTACTGTGTACTATGTCATGAGGGTACAGTGCAGTAAAAGTACATATTGCTGTGTACTGTGTTTTAGAAAGAGCTCATTGAGAATAAAGCCTTGTGTGGATTTGATGATATAAGATGATGGGCAGTGGGCGGGGCCAACGTAGCCTTCCGAGCATGGTGATTGGACACACAGAGATGAACGCGTGGAGCGCCACAAAGAGGTGGGGGGATGGTGAGGGGGCGGAGCGACGGGGGCGGGAGGATTGTTCCTCCAACGTTCTCACTCCACTTTGGACGTCTTCTCCTGGCTGACGCGCACGAGCGGAGGACGGCGGTGCGGGCGCGCTGAGACGTGACGATGAGGATGAGGATGAGAGGAGATGAGACATGAGAGAGTGAGACGTCACTGAGATGGAGGTCGCCTTGGTCAGCTTTGAGAACGGAGGCGCCAACAATGGAGAGCAGCTGGACTTGGTCCAGTCCGGACTGGTGGAGGACTTTAGCAAAGAACTAAACACACGCGGCGGCGGCGGCGGCGGCGGCGGGAGTCCCGCTCCTGCTCCTCCTCCCCATCCTCCTCCTCCTCCTCCCCATCCTCCTCAGGGAGCGTGGAGGATCAACGACATGAACAGCACGCTGAGCTGCAGCGAGAACACCATGGACGCGCTGCTGCGCGCCGACCACAGTCCACATCTGTTCGACGACGAGCTGCTGGACTTGGACCTGGAGTCCGACAGCAACGAGCGGGTGCTCATCAACATCGCCGGCCTGAGGTACGAGACCCAGCTGGGCACCCTGAACCAGTTCCCGGACACCCTGCTGGGGGACCCGGCCAAGCGGATCAAGTACTTCGACCCCCTGCGCAACGAGTACTTCTTCGACCGCAACCGGCCCAGCTTCGACGGCATCCTGTACTTCTACCAGTCGGGCGGCAAGATCCGGCGGCCCGTCAACGTGTCCATCGACGTGTTCGCCGACGAGATCCGCTTCTACCAGCTGGGCGAGGAGGCCATGGAGCGCTTCCGGGAGGACGAGGGCTTCATCAAGGAGGAGGAGAAGCCGCTGCCCCAGAACGAGTTCCAGAAGCAGGTGTGGCTGATCTTCGAGTACCCGGAGAGCTCCAGCCCGGCGCGCGGCATCGCCATCGTGTCCGTCATCGTCATCACCATCTCCATCATCACCTTCTGCCTGGAGACGCTGCCGGAGTTCCGCGACGAGCGCGAGCTCCCGGCCACGAGCCGGCCGGACAACGGCACGGCCGTCCGGCCCTCGCTCACCTTCAGCGACCCCTTCTTCATCATCGAGACCACCTGCGTCATCTGGTTCACCTTTGAGCTCTTCGTGCGCTTCTTCGCCTGCCCCAGCAAGTCGGAGTTCTCCAAGACCATCATGAACATCATCGACATCATGTCCATCATGCCCTACTTCATCACGCTGGGCACCGAGCTGGCCGAGCAGGGCCAGGAGCACCAGAACGGCCAGCAGGCCATGTCGCTGGCCATCCTGCGCGTCATCCGCCTGGTGCGCGTCTTCCGCATCTTCAAGCTGTCCCGCCACTCCAAGGGCCTGCAGATCCTGGGCCAGACCCTCAAGGCCAGCATGCGCGAGCTGGGCCTGCTCATCTTCTTCCTCTTCATCGGCGTCATCCTCTTCTCCAGCGCCGTCTACTTCGCCGAGGCCGACGAGCCCGAGTCGCACTTCTCCAGCATCCCGGACGCCTTCTGGTGGGCCGTGGTTACCATGACGACGGTGGGCTACGGCGACATGAGGCCGGTGACGGTGGGCGGCAAGATCGTGGGCTCGCTGTGCGCCATCGCCGGCGTGCTGACCATCGCCCTGCCCGTGCCCGTCATCGTGTCCAACTTCAACTACTTCTACCACCGCGAGACCGACCAGGACCAGTCCTCCCTCAAGGACGAGCCCGCCTCCCCCGAACTCAAGCACGACCAGGACTCGGCGGGGGGGCCGGAGAAGAGCGACGTGAAGGCCAACAGCACCTTGGACCTGAAAACCTCCCTGTACGCCTTCTGCCTCGACACGCGGGAAACGGACCTGTAGGGTCGGGGCGCCCGCCACCTGTACATATCGCCGCCGGGGCCCCCGCCGGCCCGGCGCGTCTCTCCTCTCAGGTTCCGTCCCAAAACCTCTCTTTCCCTCCGAGGACCGCCGCACGGACACGTGACTGCGAGCAGGTCAGTGGCACGCGTGATGACGTCACGGGCGACTTTCCTTCTGGGGTGGAGCGGGGGGTGTGGGGGGGGGTGTGGGTCCACTTCCGGTCCACTTCCTAACTGGGCCGAGTCCTGCAGGCCCGTTGCGTAAGCGCAACAAAAAGCGTACATTCACGTACATCTGGACCCAGTGGACCAGAACAGGAAGCGCACCTCGGCCCGCCTCTTTCATTACTTTCATGTCATTTCACGCCGTAATTGCTCGTTTCCATGGCAACCCACGGGAGACAGATGATGACAGTCCTTAGCTTCTTTTTTTTTTGCCCCTCAACGCACCACAGATGGATGCTAATCACCTACCCGTGTACGCCAACGTATCGAACATACGTGCAGCCGCACACGCTAACCTACGCCAACGCGTTCCTCACGCGTTCACCATGTCACGTGTTCGCCTGAACCCACACCGCTCACCGACCTCCGCGACGTGCCAACCCCGCATGCTAACCAAAAGAACACAGCTACCGCGTGCTAACCAAAACAACACGCCAAGATGCGCGTTCGCTCACACGTATGTCGTACAACACGCCGACTCTCACGCTGACCCGCACGTACAGCACACGCCAACTCCTGCAACACATTCAGACATGTTGGCTTGCAGGCATGAAGTGCAACACGCCAACCTCCACAACAAGACAGCGCCGCGTTAAGCACACGCTAAGGTACGGGGAGCAGGCCCGGCGTTGGCGTGGCGTGCCAGCGTGTCCTCGAAGGGCGGGGTCATGGGTCATGGGTCATGGGTGCAGATTAAAAGAGGGAAGGATGCGGTGAAAGCCGCGCCAGTGATGGACGTCTCCTTTGGATGCTCACACTAAAACTGCCAACGCTTTAATCCTCACTTTACTTCCATAATCTCACGCCGTGCACGCCATTCATAGAAACACGCACACACACGCCGCACCGCTTCATAAGTGCATGAGCGCTATCACGTGCACACGCGTGTTCTTAAAGTGTCGAGCAGCAGAACCTCAAAGCCAGAGATTAGCGCCAGTTACTTCCTGCAAGTCCACAGGCCGGCCAGCGCTGGAGGCGGGAGAAACGGCGCGAGGAGGAAGTTACGTAACACAACGCACGCGCACGTGCACACGCACGGGCGGTCCTCCACGCACACAAAAGACTGAACCGGACAGGTCAAAGGTTATCTGTTTGTCAAGGTGGACAACGGGCCTCGTGCGCGGCGTGTCGTTAGCGTGATTAGCAGTCATGTTAGCTGGGGTCACGGCGACGCCAGCGCTTATGTAAGCTAATTGTTTAGCTGGCAGCTAGCTTGGTGAAGCTTTGAATTGTTGGCATGATGCTCCTTCAAGCCACACGCACGCACGCACGCACGCACGCACGCACGCACGCCGCAGCGCCGTGTGACACACGGTGACGGCGCCGATGCGTAAATGATGGCGGCGTGCGCTCATGTGGAAACGTGCACGCCTCTTTGTCCGCTCCTTTTCTGCTCCTATGCTTCCTTTCTTGGCCTCCTTGGAGCGTGCACGAGCCACGGGCACACGTGCACGCCGACATTCACGTGAAAGGTCACGGGCCGACCCTCGTGGGCGACTTCGGGAAAGATGCGGGTTCCGGCGGGCGGCATGGCTAGCGCGTGCCAAGGCGCCATCTTCCAGGCAAACGTGCCACTAACACAGCGGCGGCTTCTCGACCCAGGGGTCAGAGTGCACGACCCCCCGACAGGAGCCGCAGCGCCACCCGCTGGCGAGGAAGCGGCGTGGGCGGCATGGGCGGCATGTCAGGTGCGAAGGAGGGAAGCCACATATGCTGCTGGATTATGGTCCAACTTAATGCCTGACAGCGTGCAATCATTCATAACCAGACGGGCGGCGGCAGGCGCATGCGGCCGCGCCATCTGCCGCAACACGCGGGATTAACTTCGAGGAAGATGGAGGGGGGAGGGGGAGGCACGCACGCCGCATGCACATCTGCAGTCAAAACAAGATGCTTTTTACGTGTCATGTGACTTACATGTGTCTGTTTCCCCGCAGAGTGGCTGACCTCTGACCCTTCACCTGCTGCACGTCCCACCTACCCCCTCCCCCTCCCCCCCGGACCTGTGTGCCTTGCAGCAAAGCAGCGGTTCCTTCTAGGTGGGGGAGGGGTCGCTGTGAAGAAAGACAACATGACAAAGAATCATCTTCCTCACTTCTATTTTTCTACCTGGGGAGGCCCCGCCCCCTTAAGCCATAGCCATCTCCCGTGTCCTCGTGCTCGCTGGCCTTTCGCTCCACGCCGACCGGGACTCGTGTGCATGTTCTTCGTGCATGTTTGGACCGCCTGTCCCTTTAAGAACCCCCCGACCCCCACGCCCCACTAAACACTTAAACACTGCCAAACGTCTGCAAAAGCCAAAAGTTTGTCTCGTGTTTGTTCTTTCAAATGTTATTTATGCAGAAAAAGATGGAATAAACTTCATGCAATTCCCGTCTGCCCTCATTCCTCTCACGGCCGCTTGATGGAGACATTTGGGTGTGCCGCTTTTCGCCACTAGATGGAGACATTACACGCTTTTCCTGCATTATTCTATTGCACGCTCATATTCTGTATATTGTACTATTTATGTATCCTACCGTACGTTTCTTCTTTATAATTCTACATCGAATATTATTATTAATATCATCATTAACAGAACAGAACAGCACGGACTAGAGTGGAATATACTAAAGTACCTACAGCACACAGTACAATAGAACAGAATGGAGGCGCTGGAAAGACTTCCCATGATGCTCTCTGTGTGGAAAGACATGTCGGCCATCTTGGTTTGTAGCGGTGCAGAAAGATTGATGCGGTAAGGTGTTTCTTTTAAACATTTCTTTTTAAACGTGCGTGTTTATCTGTGCCAGCTGCGCGTGTTCGTGACTACATCACCGGCAGTTCGTCGGCGTCTAGGCGGGCGAACTGTGACCGAAAGCGGGCATAACGAGGACGTTTCTCCCGCCAGTAGCCGACGTTGCTTTTTGTTGTTGTTGTTGTTCGAGCAGCTAGCAGACACAATGGGCCCACGGCGGAAATAAAACACGGCAGTCCTTGGTGCTGAACCGGGAACCTGTTTGGTCCCGATCAGTCCATTTGACAGTCGTCTTTGCTAGCTTCGGCGGATGGTTAGCAAAGCCGGTCGTGTTAGCTGCATTAGCCACCATGCTAACTAGCTCTCTTGTGTGCTCTTTTGGGAAAAGGCTGCTTCCTAAAGTCACTTAACTCGCCATCTCTGCATCGGACACCGAGCTACCCCCCGAACATCACCAACACGCCACGAAGCACCGTAGCAAGCCTGGGCCAGCATCAATGCTAGCGCTAGCTTCCCTGGCTAACACTTGCGGTGGCGGTATCGCACATCCATCCAAAACCAGCCTGTCTTTGTGAAAGTAAAGTCAAACACCGGAAACACCAACCGACGTGTATGACAGAAACGAGCATTCGTGATCAGACGTGAAGTTTGCTCACCTGAAAGCGCGGCAGAGGCTCGGCTAGCGCGCTAGCATGCTAGCGCGGACATGTTGACACCTGCCAGCCGTGCTCCCGCTGAAACATCTTTCTGGTGTCGGGCAGACATATTAGCTTGGCCACGCCCACCTCCTTGCGTCAGGTGAGCGCTCGGGCCAGCACTGTGACGTCATTGGTTTGTGACAGGTGACACACGGGCATGTTTGGTGCTAACCGGAAGAAGTTCATGGAGGGGGGGGTAGAGGGCGACTACTCTGACGAGTCCAGCCTCTACTACAGCCAGCAGTCTATGTTCGTCCCCCACCGCACCGACAAAGACGTAAGACGTTCGTTTGGAGGAGCCTGATTGGTTGTGGGACCGGCGCTTTGACAACCTCTTTCCTTTTCAGATGTTGGCGTCTTCCTCGGCGTCGTCGCCGGGTCAGCTGTCTCAGCTGGGGGCGAGTTTGTACGGTCCTCAGAGTAAGTCGCGGCGGTGTGCGTGGGCCGCAACAGGCCCCCGCTTTCGCCTCACTTCCTGTCCGTCTCTCCAGGTGCGTTGGGCTTCCCCATGCGCAGCATCAACAGCAGCGCGGCGCCGCCGTTGAGTCGAAGCGGCCTCAATCAGTCGGCCGGCCAGTTGTCGGGTCACGCCGGCACCACCAACAGCGGCAGCATGCACACGCCCCCCTCGCCGAGCAGGTACGCCCGCCCGCGCCCCTTAGCCGCCTGCGCTTAGCCCGCTCATCCCCGTGTCGCCGGCCGCAGGGGGATTCTGCCCATGAGCAGCCGCAGCGTCCTCAACCATAACCAGCAGGTGGGCGGGCCCACGGGTCAGCCAATCGGGATGGGAGGAGAGCGAGGAGGCGGGGCCGGGGGAAGGAGCGGAAGCATGGGGAGTCCCAGCAGGTCGTCGCCCAGCATCATCGGGATGCCCAAGCAGCAGCAGTCGCGACAAGCCTTCACCATCAACAGGTAGAACCTTTAACCTTTCACCTTTGACCTTTCACCTTGACCTGGACCGGCCCAAGAAGAGCGTGTGTGTTAGCATGTCAGGTTTCGGCGTGAGCAGGAATCCTGGCTTCAACATGAACAACTCTCTTGCCAGCAACATCTTCAACGGCACAGGTAAGCCCGCCTCACCTCACCTCCCCAGACCCGCCCCCAGACCCGCCCCCTGACATGCCCGTGTGTGCAGACGGCAGTGAAAACGTCACCGGGCTGGACCTGTCCGACTTCCCGGCCCTCGCAGACCGCAGTCGACGGGACGGGGGATCCAATCCTATGCCGCTGCTCAACCCGCTGGCCGGGCGGGCGCCGTACGGTGAGAGAGCTCTGCCAGCCGCGCGCCGGCGGTGCGAGCCCCATCGTGACTGTGTGCTCTGCCCCCTGCAGTCGGCATGGTAACGAAGCCGTCCAATGAGCAGTCGCAGGACTTCTCCATCCACAACGAGGACTTCCCAGCGCTCCCCGGGCCCAACTACCAAACGAAGGACCCGAGCGGCGCCGGCGAGGATGGGAAAGCGGTGTGTGGCGCGCCCGCCGTCCTCATGTCGCTTCCTGTCACTTCCTGTCACCTGACTGTTTTTTCTGCTGCCAATCAGAGTCTCAGCTCATCGGGGAAGCCCGCCTCCAACTCAGATGGTCCCAAGTTCCCGGGGGATAAAGGTTCCGCGGTGCAGAGCAACAACAACCAGCAGAAGAAAGGAATCCAGGTGCTTCCCGACGGTGAGGCGCGCACACGTGCATGCAAGCCGCGCCGCACCGCGCCGCCGTCCGCCCCCT
Source organism: Doryrhamphus excisus (assembly GCF_037039965.1). Taxonomy (NCBI): domain Eukaryota; kingdom Metazoa; phylum Chordata; class Actinopteri; order Syngnathiformes; family Syngnathidae; genus Doryrhamphus; species Doryrhamphus excisus. Next base: position 5,462,073 of record NC_136362.1, read on the forward strand.
CATTGTGTGCGTGTGCAGGGCGCGTGACCAACATCCCGGTCGGCATGGTAACGGACCAGTTTGGAATGATTGGCCTGCTGACGTTCATCCGGGCGGCGGAGACGGACCCGGGCATGGTGCACCTGGCGCTGGGCTCCGACCTCACCACCCTGGGCCTCAACCTCAACTCCCCCGAGTACGAGCTCGAGTCTCCGCAGCAACCCCCGCAGGGCAAAGGTCGCTCACACTCGCTGTTCTCCTCTCCCATCAGGAATCTTTACCCCAAGTTCGCGTCTCCGTGGGCGTCGGCGCCGTGTCGGCCACAGGACATCGGTGAGTTGAGTAATCGGATGGAACCGCGCTCGCCTCTGACTTGTCCTTCTGTCTCCGCCCCCTCGCAGACTTCCACGTGCCGTCAGAGTATTTGACCAACATCCACATCCGGGACAAGGTAGGCCCTGGCGCTGGCGCTGGCCCTGGCGTGCGCGTCCGCGTCCACGAGTGTTCCACGAGTGTTTGTGCTCCGCAGCTGGCCGCCATCAAGCTGTCCCGATACGGCGAGGACCTTCTCTTTTACCTCTACTACATGAACGGCGGCGACCTCCTGCAGCTGCTGGCAGCCGTTGAGCTGTGAGAACCCCGCCCACTCCCGGCCCGGCGCCACCGGGCGGCGTACTGACTTCCTGTCTTTGTCCGCAGCTTCAACCGGGACTGGCGCTACCACAAGGAGGAGCGCTTGTGGATCACCAGGGCGCCCGGGATGGAGCCCACGCTGAAGACCAACGCCTACGAGAGGGGGACCTACTACTTCTTCGACTGCCTCAACTGGAGGAAGGTCGCCAAGGTGACCACGTGCACACACGCACGCATGCGCACGGGCACGGAATGCTAACGTTCCTTCCGCCTCTCAGGAGTTCCACCTGGAATACGACAAACTCGAAGAGCGACCTCACGTTCCCTCCACTTTCAACTACAACCCCGCCCAGCAGGCCTTCTGATTGGCTGTGGCCCAGCTGCCTGCCAGCCTGCCCGCCTGCCTGCCATTGGTCTATGGGACCGACCCCTCCTCCTCGTCAACTTCCATTTCCTGTTCCGACGGTCAGGTCACTGCTCATGAAGGAGGACGAAGGATGTTGTCAGCCGACAGGAAGCCTCACTCTGTCGTGTTTACGTCTACCCGGCAACAACGGACAGGCGCTCAAGGTTCTTCCCAAACGTCCCGACATTCCTTTCGCCGGCACCACAGGGATTCTGACGCTCAGCAGGTTTCCACGGAAACCGCCACAGAGACGGTTGCCAGGCAGCCAACTTGGTTACCGTGGCGACAGCTGGCGGCAGCCATGCCTGGGACACGCCCACAGAGCCATGTGACCTGGACTCAATATGGCAGCTAGTGTTTTCATAGCAACAAATAAATATTCTGTTAATGAAAGCCGGGAGTCCTGCCTCGCCTGCTTCATCATCATCATCATCATCATCATCACGGTCGCCGCTTTGTCCACACGGTGGCGCCATGTGTCACGTTGCGGCTTTGCTACACGTCATAACATCCTCTGCTCAGTGTTGATTGATGTCATGTGATTTGATTTGCCGAGGATGGAGGACGCCATCTGTCGTCGGCACATCATTCACCGTCTCAGCTGTCACATGACAGTCATGTGACAGCTCCAGCAATCAATACTGGCCCCGCCACTGAGAGGATTATCTCCAGTGGAACATGGACGAGGGCCGTCAAATGAAAGCTCTGATATGTAACAACAACTTCCTGTGTGTGTGTGTGTGTGTGTGTGTGTGTGTAGGTGAGAGAGGCTGGCTGGGGAAGGGTGGTGGTGGGGGGGCAACAGGACTCAGAGCACCCGCACTTGGCGCTCCTCTTCCTCCTCCTCCTCCTCCTCCTCCTCCTCCTCCTCCTCTCCATGCAGACAGAGGAGTGCGTGTGGAGGCCATGGCGAAGACGCGTGTTTCGTTGGAGTACTCCGAGGCGGAGGATCGCAGCATCCGGTTGGGATTGTTCCTGATGGCGTGCGGGGTGCTGAGTCTCTTCATCCTGGGATTCTGTTGGCTCAGCCCCGTTCTGCACAGCCTGCACAGCACGAGCGCCAACTGCACCGTGAGATCTTCTTCTTTCACCCCACATGATGTTCTTCATGCATTATCCTCTCCCTTTACCTTCATGCAATGTGATCTTCGCTCGACACGCTCTTCTTCACCATCATTCTACCTACTCTTGCCTATTCCTCTCCTACTTTACCTTCATGGAACATCTTCTTTGCCTTCATGCAGCATGATCTTCTGTACCTTCATGCAACATCATCTTAGTGTTGTTGACTGTTTGCCAACCCCAGCAGGCATTTCCACCATCATGTGCACTACCTGCTCCCTCCTGTAGGTGGTGTCGGTGCTGCGTGCGGAGGAAACGTTCGAGTGCGTGTTCACGTGCGGCGCGGCCTGCAAGGGGACGTCGCTGTATCCGTGCCTGCAGGTCTTTGTCAACAACTCGGAGTCGTCGTCCTTATCGCTGCTGCACTTTGACGAGCAGCAGCTGCTTCTGAACCCTAAGGTACCGCCCACTTTTCGTTGCACGCCACCAGTCCGACACTCAAGGTCACAGAGGTCCAAGATGTCAGCGGCCTGACGAGGCTGTGTCGCTACGGCAACAAGAGTAAATATAGAGACGCTGCGTCATCCGTGCTGCTCGGTCGCCACGGCGATGAGGGGATGTCCTGTGAAGCATCCTGCAATGACCGAGCTGCGCCCACTCTGACGCCATCGTGTACACACACACACACACACACACACACACACACACACCCTCGTCTGCAGGTGGGCGGGGCCTCTGAGTAATTGTTCCTCATTACTGAAGTCATTTCCTTCTTAATCACTACATTTGTTACGTACACGTTGTGAAGTTAAAAATAGAAAAGGCCTGCTGAGAACCAAAGAAAGGTTAGTTATGCTGAGCGTGTCCTGTGATTGGTCCGCAGTGCTCGTACGTGCCGCCGTGCGAGCGTGACAACCAGAAGAACCGCGAGAGCGTGCTGCGGTGGGAGGAGTACTTCGGGCGGCAGGCGTCGGGCCAGAGCTTCACGTGCTTCTTCAACCAGCACAGGAGGTGGGTGCACACGTTCGGCCGCCGCGCACGGCCACAGGAAGCTCTTCTCGCTGTCGTTGCAGGCCCGACGACGTGCTGTGGCGGCGCTCGCACGACGCCAGCGTGCTGCTGCACTGCGTCCTGTGGCCCGTGGCGGCGCTGCTGCTGGGCGCGCTCATCGTGCTGCTGACCGTGTGCGCACGCTCCCTCGCCGCGCGCGCCGAGGCGCTCCAGAACAGGAAGTGCGCCTACCATCCGTGGCGGGAGGCGACGACCCGCTGCCTGGGCAAACCCTCGGACCCCAACTCTGACCCGGTGCTGCCGTCGCCGTCCAGGCCGCTGTTCTCGGTGCGGCGCCGAGAGCGCTGACGGCGGCTTCCTGGAGTAGCGTTCTGAGATGTAGCGTCACATGACCCTTTGGACACCTGCTCTTCAGCACTTTTAACTCAGGCCACTTCCTGTTTGTCTGTCCTTGGCTCCGCCCTCTTTCTGCACCATGTGACCAGCTAGCCTGCAGTGCCTCGCCTTTGAATAAAAGCCTTGCAGGCATTGGGGGATACTTGTGAAGTACTTTAGTCAGGTGGTGCACCGTGTACATTGGCATGGAGGTGGGAGTATATTTACATCAGGTGACATCTTAAATAGGAGTGAAATATCATTTGATAAAATAGAAAAATAAATGTCTCTTTCCTTGCTAGCTAGAGGCGGCGTCTTCATCCCGCCAGCTCGCGCACGCCCAGCGCCCCCGTGCGGACCAGCTCTGGAGGGCAAACAACAGCGGGACATGTTGACATGGTTGCCGCGGCGATGGCGGGATGCAAGCAGGCGGGGGACTTCTCACCACGACACAAGTCCGGGTCGAAGTTCTCGTAGAGCGGGCTCTCCTGCTGGCGGCGATGCTTGCGGGCTCGGAGGACGTCGCGGACGCACTGGTGCAGGAAGGCGTACTGGTTCTGCCACAGGAAGCGGACACGCTCAGCGCGCCTGCGCCGCTAAGGAGGTGTCTGGGGCGGGGGGCTCACCTCGGTCTGGACCATGTGCTGGCGGTGCAGGCGCAGTTCGAACACGCAGCCGTACAGGTCCACGCTTCCTTTGGCGTCCAGCTGCTGCAGGACCCGATCCAAGGCGATGAAGGTCCCGGTGCGCCCCACGCCGGCGCTAAACACAAACATGGTGTCCGTGCTGAGAGGGGACGGGGTGAAACGTGCGGCGAGAAAAACGGGGCCAACCTGCAGTGCACGACGCTGGGCCCTGCGCCGGCCAAGCGGTCCACGAAGTCTCGGACGGTCCTGACGAACTGGACCAGCGAGTGCGTGCTCTCCGGCACGCCGTGGTCGGGCCACACGGTGAAGTGGAAGTGACGCAGCAGCCGAGGGAGACCGCTGCCGCTCTCCTGCACGGGGGGGGCGGAGTCATAGGCGTTAGGGCGCACGTGGCGACAGAGGGCCGAAGCACTGCAGCTTTTTGCTCAGCATTTCTGGCTCCTCCCCCAAGCCAAGGAGACCCATGATTCGGGACCGGCTGGGAAGAAAGACGGTAGTGCCTCGGCCCCCACGGCAGGAGTTTGACACCCCTGCACGAGGGTGAAGACGCGGCGCGTGCGTGACCGCTCACCGACGTGATCCTGAACTCGCGGACGGTCCACTCGGGGAGAACCGCCTCAGACGTCATCTGGACCACCAGCTCCCCGTAGTACAGCGCCTCCTTGTGGGCGGGCCAGTACTGCTCACACTTGACCTGCACGAGAGGCGGCGTCACATGGAAGCGATGGCGTACCTGACGGAGGCAAAGGCAGCACGTACCCGCCCCTTTTCCACGCACTGCGTCACCATGACAACGGCGTGGACGCCATGTTCCCACACCATCCTCCAGAAGTCGTCCTTGGTTCCGGGGAGCGGGCCCTGCGTGGCGATGTACTCGCGCCGGAAGCTGTGACCCTGAGCGGGGCGGAGTCAAGCAGAGTGAGAAAGGGGCGTGGCCCAGTGAAGTGGGAGGGCACGTACAGGAACGTAGCTGGCGTTGATGTAGTCCGAACACGGGTCGTCATCCAGACACGACAGCTTCACGCGGGTGGAATCGTCTGGAGGAACAGCGAGACACGTGTTAGCGCTCCTGGTGGGCGGAGCCAGCGGTCGGGACCGGCGGGACGCAGACGCACATGGCAGGATGTTGTTGTAGCGGTTCTTTGCGCGGTTCTCGGGCAGACGCGACACGTCCATGGTCTGGTTCCGGCCCACGTCCTTCAGGTCCTGGTGAGAGTAAAGTGTCAAGCCACGCCCCCTGGCTGTAGACTCCGCCCACTCCTACCTCAAAGTCCTCAGACAGCAGGAAGCCGGCGTCGGCACGGAGTTTCCCCACGTGAGACTCGAAGTGGCACGCCTTGATGGGGCTGCAGGCACGCATGCACGCACGCACACACGCACGCACACACGCACGCGTCAGGAAGGAAGTAGGAAGGAAGTAGGAAGGAAGTTGGGATCGGACTCACCTGGTCACCCGACGAACGCTGCCACGGAACACACACGTGTTAGTCACATGTCACACCTTAGTCACACGCACACACTGACCTCCTCACGGCGACGTACATCCCTGCATGGGGCACCTCCTTCCACATACTCATCCTCATCACCGGGCTCTCCTGCGCCGCCCTGATGAACACAACCGAGTCAGAACCGGAACCAGAACCAGAAGCGGGGCTGAGGGACACGTACACTTTATGAAGTCTGTGTCGGTACAGCAGCAGCGACACCGCCGCCACCGCCACGCCGAGGAGGAACACGGTGGCGCTCAGGCCCTCCACCACGCCCCCTAGTGGCTCTGAGGGGAACCACACGCAGGTCAGGGAACAGTTGTGTGTGTGTGCGCGCACGTGCATGTGCACGCATGCCTCACCTGTGAGTGTCCTGAGGGGTGCGGACAGGTAGGTGTCGCTAAAGAGCGGCTGAGGAAACTCTCTATTGTTTTCATCAAACAGTCGAGTGTACGCCCGCACGCTCAACCTACACACACACACACACACACACACACACACACACACACACACACACACACACACACACACCTTATCTGTGGTGGCACGGAGGAGAAGTTGTACTTCCTGCCTGATTACCTGTAAGAAGTCCCGGGTTTGAGCGGCCCATCACAGAGGTGTCCGTATCCGTGGCTCAAGATGGCGTCGTGGTGGTAAGGTTCACAGGCCCCTCCCAGACGGTCTCCTCCGGCCCCCAGGTTGACCTCCACCACCTGAGCGACGCCATCAGCTGGCTTAGCTTTTACTGTGAAAGGACTTTTGTGTTTAGCGTCAAGGAGCCTGACCTGGGCGGCGTTGGCGTCCTGCGGGCATCGGTTGAGGAAGTAGGCGGTCTGGTAGGCCCGGACTGAGGCGTTGTGGATGTAGTGGCGGTACGAAGGCAGAGGGTGGCGCTGCTCCGGCAGCAGGACGTCACCAGCTGGGGTTTTTGTTTTGACAGCAGCGTTAGCGTCAACGTGACAGGAAGTCAAATAAAAATGAAAGCTCAGCACCGTCAGACTCGGCGGCGATGATGGCAAAATATCGCACGGCGCCATTGACGTCGCTGAACCAGGAGCAGTTGAAGCGAAACAAGATGGAGGACGTCGTCACCTTCGACGTCCTCTCGCTCACGGTCAGGCCGGGGGGCGGGGCCGGCGGACCTGCGAGCAAAGCCGTTGGTGAGACAGCCCGTCCATCAAACGGAGCGTGCGCGTGCTGACTCACGGGCGATCATGGTGGCGACCGTCTGCGTCGCCGGCGGACTTGTCTGCCCCAAGGACGACACTCGGACCGCCACCGAGTACCTTCGGAAGGCGTCCAAGTGGTCCAGCGTCACCGTGGTGACGGCCCCCGCCAGCCGCAGCCTGGCCATCGGGTGCCCGTCGTCACGGCGATGACACTCCACCTCGTAGGAGTCCAAGTCGGAGAGAGGAGGAGACCAGGAGCACGACACAGACGAGGAGGACACGGGGACGCAGTGGACCGCCCTGAGGGGGGCCGGACCTGTGGGGTGGGTGGAGTGTAAAAGTATTGCTAAGCATTGTCACTAAGAAATAGAGATGCTGAGGCTCCACCCACTTGTCGTGACACCTCTTTGGATTGGTCGGCTGCTGACGCCGGGCCCACCCATCACCCCGCCCCCGCTGACCGTTGCCACCGTGAAGTTGTAACGTCGGCCTGGAAAGGTCCCGCCCACCAGGCGGCTCGTCAGCTGCGTCCCGGTGATTGACAGGCGGTCGGGTGGCGTCCACGCCACGGCAAAGCCGTCATAGTCCCCGGAGGCGGGGCCGGCCCAGGACAGCTCCAGCGTGTCATTGGCTGAGCCTCGCTTGACGGACAGGTGAGTAGGTGGTTCCGGTGCTGGAAGGAAAGGGTGACAGTGGCTCGTCCGGAGGAAAGTCTTACTTTTGCTTCGCCTTACTTGTGCGTCCCAACGTGGACGCCCGGTTGCTCAGCTCGCCGCTGCGTGTGACAACCTCGGCGCGGTACCGCCTCCCGGGGGTCAGGCCTGTGAAGGTGTGACTCCTGTGCTCCGTCCCCAGCAGCTGAGCCCCCACGGTGACTCCGGAAAGGTCACACAAGGTCACCTGAAATCAACACGGACGCTCTCGTATTGCGAGGAAGCGCAACCCGCTGCCCCGCCGACGACCTGACTCACCTGGTAGCTGCTCCGCCTCCCCTCCCCGTGCTGCCAGCTTGCCGTCAGCTTGTCCGTCTGGCCGGAACTTTCCAGCTGCAGCCGCCGGACGGGGGCCGGCTCTGCAGGCGGGGAAATGAAGAGTTCAGGACAAAAGGAGACAAAAGCAAAATGGACGACGACGTCCGCACCGACCCGTCCTGGCGAGCACGGAAGACTCGCTGCTCAAGTCCCGACTCCAGCTGATCACCTGCAGGCGATAAAGTCCTCCTGCTCGCAGGCCCGTGAACACGTGGGCGTCCACGCCTGGGTGGACCTTGCCCGCCACCACCGGCGTAACCGCCACCTGCATTGTGACCTCACTCATTTAACCACACCCCTTTAGCCACAAAGGCTGATGAGGCTCCACCCACCTGATGATGCTCCCTCCCGCCCCCTGCGGCGACCTGCTCGTCCACGGCGAAGAGGGACAGGTCGTAAACGTCCACATGGCCGTCGGAGGCGTGCCAGGAGAAGGTCAGCGAAGACGTGTTGGCGGCGGCCGTCAGGTTGGTGACGGCGGCGGGCCCTGCGGCGAGACGTTTGAGGCGGGTTGAGTCCCAGGAAGTGTGCCGAGGTCCCGCATCACTCACGTGTTTGACCCTCCGCTGTGACCTCTGACGACTCCACGCCGCCACTCAGCGTCACCAGTGTGACACGGTACCACTTGCCCGCCGTCAGACCCGTCAGGTGCTCGCCGCGGCTCTCAGGCGAGAGCGTCCGATTGGCCTGAATGACGCCGGCGGCGTCGCTCATCAGCAGCGTGAAGCCGTCGTACACGCCCACCGGCCCCTCCCATGTGACGGTGAGGCTGTGGGCCGTGTGCTCGTTGTCGGCCTGCAGAGCGCTGACTCGGGCCGGGGCTGGAGGCGGGGCAGAGCCATCAACGACCATCCGTGTGAGACGCGACCTGCTCTGCGGTCCTGAAGCTCACCTGTGCGGCCGGACGCCATGTTGTTATTGGTTAGCTTGCCGCTACATGATTGGACCGTGACATTGTAGGCCTGGCCTGGGATCAGATCCAGGAAGTCCAAAGAGGCCACGTGTTTGGGCACCAGTCGGGTTTCCATCACAAATCCATCCTAGAGACAGGAAGTGACAGCAGGAACCAGGAAGTCTGACCTCGGACTGGGTCGAGGACGAGTGACTCACAGGAGCAGACAGCGAGGCGACGTACACGTCCACGTCTCCGTCTGCCGGCGTCCACGTGACCAATAGCCCCCCGCCGGGGTCCACGGGGTCTCGGCGTGGGGCCAGGTTCAGGTTTGTCACAGCGGCAGGAACTGGACAGGAAGCCACGATGTCAGGTCACCAGAAGTACAGACGTGGACCGCAAACACTCCTACCGGTCCGAGCCTCCGTGAACTGGGCCCTCTGGTTTGGTCCGCTGAACGTCGACACCACAATCTTGTAGAGCCGCCCCGGGGTCAAAGAGGACAGGCGGTGACCTCCAGCGTGGCTGTCCAGCGTGACGGCAGGAAAAACACGCGTGTCGTTGAAGAGTAATGTGACCTGCACACATGTGACAAATTACATGCTAGCTGAGCTAGGCTATGCTAAGCTAGGCTCGTCTAGTTTTGGGTATGATAGGGTACGCTATGATAGACTAGACTTGGCTAGGCTATGCTAGGCTCGACTAGTTTTGGGTATGATAGGGTACGCTATGATAGACTAGACTTGGCTAGGCTATGCTAGGCTCGACTAGTTTTGGGTATGATAGGGTACGCTATGATAGGGTATGCTATGCTATGCTATGCTAGGCTCAACTAGTTTTGGGTATGATAGGGTACGCTATGATAGGGTATGCTATGCTATGCTATGCTAGGCTCAACTAGTTTTGGGTATGATAGGGTACGCTATGATAGGGTATGCTATGCTATGCTAGGCTAGGCTCAACTAGTTTTGGGTATGATAGGGTACGCTATGATAGGGTATGCTATGCTATGCTAGGCTCGACTAGTTTTGGGTATGATAGGGTATACTATGATAAACTAGACTAGGCTAGGCTATGCTATGCTGTGCTAGGCTCCACTAGTTTTGGGTATGATAGGGTACGCTATGATGTGCTCTGCTAGACTAGGCTACATTATGCTAGGCTATGTTATGCTAGGGTAGGGTATACTAGGCTATGCTATGCTCAACTGTTTTGGGAATGATAGAGTACGCTATGATATGCTATGCTAGACTAGACTAGGCTATGTTATGCTAAGGTAGGGTATTCTAGGCTATGCTATGCTAGAGTAGACTAGGCTAGGCTATGTTACGCTAGGGTAGGGTATTCTAAGCTATGCTAGGCTATGCTATGCTATGTTACGCTAGTCTAGGGTATTCTAGGCTATGCTATGTTACGCTAGGGTAGGGTATTCTAAGCTATGCTAGGCTATGCTATGCTACGCTAGTCTAGGGTATTCTAGGCTATGCTAGGCTATGCCAGAGCAGCACATAAAACAGGGAATCAGGGAATGATGGGAGCAGCCTGGTTTCTTCAGGTATGTATCAAGTAAAGGATGGAAATGCTATTTATGTTTTATTTTATAATCATCATCATATCTGTCCTTGAATGAAATGAAACCTCAGGTTGTAGCATCCATCCAAATGGAACAGTAACCTGAAGAAAGGAGGCTGTACGTCCACCATACCTCATAGTGGTCCACGTCTCCGGGGGCGGGGCTCCAGGTGACGGTCAGGTCACATGATCCAACGTTGGTCAGCGACAGGTTGGCCACGGCGGCCGGCACTGAGAGAAAAGAGCAGAAGATGCTGGTCAGAACACGTTAAGAACACGCCAGGGATTTGCGACTCACGCGTGCGCCCGTCTGTCGACACGCTGGTGACGTGGCGCCCGCTCCACGTCTCCACGGTGACGGTGTAGAGCCTGCCCGGCGTGAGGGACCAAAAGGCGCACTCGCTGCGTCGGGCCGCCACAGTCTGGTTCTGCAGGACGCTGTGGTTGTACGAGATCAGAACCACGTAGCAGTCCAAGTCTCCGGCCGCATGCCGCCAGTACACCTGACACAGGAAGTGACATCAGAGCACGCCAATGCTATCGGCCCGTGTATTTGTTGTGCAAGCTAACAGACCTTGAGGAAGTCCTCCCTCGCCGAGTGCACGGCGGTGGGATTCTGCACGGCGGCAGGTTCTAAAAAACGGAATGTTTGGTCAGGGCTGAAGCGGCACCGTGAAACAGAGCAGGAAGTCACGCGGGGCCTACGTGTGCGCGCTTGAACTCGGGTGGCATTTTCCAGGCTGCCGCTCCTTGTTACCACGACGACCGTGTATAGGCGCCCGGGCACCAGCGAGCTGAAGGAGCACTCGGGCGGAGAGGAGCGTGACACGGCCAGCGTGTGGACGTTGAGACTCCCGTCCTGAAGGCGGACCAGGTAGCTGTCCACCACGCCCGCCGCGGGACGCCAAGACGCGTGCAGCGTGTCCGGCCTGCCGCCGTTGACCACGGTGACCTCGGCGACAGATGCCGGGGCTGGAAGTAAAGATGGCGACAGGGATCAGAACAACCAGCAGGGGGCGCAGCAGCGTGACCCCAAGGACATTCTGGACGTACCCGTTCTTCCCTCCAGGCTGGTGGCTTTGGACTCCACACCCCCACTGACCGTGACGGCCTGCAGCCTGTAGAGGGCGCCGGGCACCAAGCCCGCCATCAGCAAGGAGGCGGAGCCAACTGGAAGACTGTGGTTGTGAACGGCCACTCTGGGGAAGATCACAGGGACACACTAGCATGTTTGCTAGTCTTTGCTAAGCTAAGCTAAGCTAAGCTAACACACCCGTCCTTGAGAAGCACGACTTTGTACGAGTCCACATCTCCACGTGGTTTTTCCCAGGACGCCTGCAGGCTGTCCACGCCGACGCTGCGTAGCGTGACGGCACTCAGGGCCACGGGAACTGGAAGCAAGACGCTCGTGGTCAGCAGGGGGCGCTGTCAGTCAGAAGACAAAATGGGCAACCTGTGTATCCGTCCACAGACACGGACGTGCTGGCCATGCCGCTCCTGGTCGTCACGGTGATGGTGTAGCGCCTCCCAGGGGTCAGGACGTTAAATGTGCACTCCCTCATGTTGGGCTCCACCTCCCTGGTATCCATGGCGACGTCACCTACAGAGCCACACGCTGGTCAGAGACGTGGTTGGATGTTGCTCAGAGGGAGTGGTTACCGTGGCGAAGAGTCAGCAAATAGCCGTCCCGTGACCCAGAGGGGGCGTGGCTCCACATGGCGCTGAGGGAGGTTTCGTCTGCGTGTCGGATGTGCAGGCGGAGCGCCGGCGCCGGAGCTGTTGAGTTGGAAGGCGGTTAGTTTTCCCACCATGTCTGACGCCATGCCAACGCCGCTCTCACCCGTCCAGCCGTCACAGCTGCTCTCGGCCGCCACGCCGCCGCTCTCCACCCTCAGCGTCGCTCTGTACCTTCCCCCGGGAAGTAGCCCCGTCCCGGGGAAGGTGAAGTTGACGGCGTCTTTCTGAACGACGGTGCTGGCTAATTCCCGGGCGCCATCGTAGAGAAACAGCCTGTAGTGATCACACCCACCAACAGGGGGCGTCCATGACAGCAGGAGACCCCCGAGCGAGGAGGGGGCCAGGACGAGGAGAGAAGCCGGCGCCGGGGCTGCGTGCCACACGCGTACGGGGTTAGGAAGTACTGTGAAAGGAGGAGGAAGCAGGCATCCCGGGCCCACCTGTGCGTGTGCTGATCTCTGATTGGTTGAACAGCTGGCCGCTCAGAGAAGTCACCGTCACCCGATAGGCCGAGCCAGGGGTCAGCTGATCCACGCCGATCCCCGTGGCGTCAGGGGGAAGACTCAGCTCGCGTGCGCTCGTGCCGTTGGAACGCAGGGAGACGACCAGCGCGTCCAGGTCGCCCTCGGGCGGTTCCCATGACAACCACAAAGCGGTGCTGTTGCTGGCAGCTGTCAGGTTGGCAACGGCAGACGGGACTAGAGACGAAACATCATTAGGCTGTCGTCATCCTTCCTTCCTTCCTTCCTTCCTTCCTTCCTTCCTTCCTTCCTTCCTTCCTTCCTTCCTTCCTACCAGTCTGAGCCTCCACGGTCGTGCTGTTCTGCAGGCCTCCTGCCTCCGTTGCCACGGTAACATTGTAGCGTCTCCCCGGAGTCAGCCCGACAAGTGTGTGCTGTGTGGCCGTGCTCTCCAAAGTCTCGTTCATCAGCATGTGGGCTAGCGGGAAAGGGGGGGGGGGCGTCAGGTCACATGACTTTGTGGAACGTGCCATGCATGTCACGTACCGGCATGTCCCCACAACAGCAGCCTGAAACGCTGCGTCCTGCCTGGGCCTGCCTGCCAGGAAAGTCCCAGGCTGTCACAGGACCTGGAGGTCACCCCCAGGCCCGCTGGCGCTGAGGGGGCTGACACACACACACACACACACACACACACACACACACACAATGAACAAGCTGCAATAATCATCTGATATCATTGCACTCTGCTGCCCCCCCGTGGTCATTGGCGGCTGCAGTTTTGGAATGAAAAGAAACATTTGTAACAAGGTTTAGTTTGGGCGTAGCGGTGTCAAAAGGTCCTCACACACCAGAAGAACAATGAAGGACAGGAAATGGCGAGTGAGCTCAGCCCAGCATGGAAACAACTTCTGTTGTGGACGCCCTCCAGCCTGGACCCTATCGCCGCCCGCACACTTCCTGTTGCTAATCAGAGCTCGGTGGCGAGCGGAAGCTGCTGGAGCCCAGGAGACGTGCGGCCATGTCTGACTGGAAACATGGTTTGCAAACGCGGCTCAGAACTTACTGGTGTGGGCGGTGACGTTGGCCGCCTCCTGGCCGCCGCCGGACTTAACCTGCAGCAGGTAGGCACTTCCTGGTTCCAGATGATGCAACCCACAGGTGAAGACTCCTCCCGCTTCGTCCTGTCCGTCGCTCCGGCAGTCGGCGCCATCGTCGCGGCCGTCCAGCGAGGTCACGGCGAAGGCGCAGCCGCGTCCGGGTGTGCTGAGCGTGATCAGCAGCCCATCCCAGCCGGACGCCACCTTGGAGACGGAGACGCTACAGCGGCTTGAGGGTTGGTCGGCGGCCTTGGAGCGGCTCAGACCCTGGCGGTTGATGTCATGTTAGATTGTTAGCATGCCAACATGTCCAAACGCCAACAGGGTGGCCAAGCAATGTGAGAATGGAGAAGGAAGGGTGGTACCTGCAGCAGCAGCAGCAGCAGCGTGAAGCCTCGCCAGCACCGACCAGTCCAAACCTGACGTTCCAGCATTGTGTCCCGCCGTGGCGTCCACCATAATCATCCACTCGCTCTGCTGGAGGAGTCCGGCAAACAGTGCCAGCAACACTTCAGCCTTTCCTGCTTCTCTTTGTCCGCCTCTTCCTGTCGGCCACTGGCGGACTATAAATAACACCTGAGAGAACCTTTCACTTCTTCTGCTTGGCCACGCCCCCCCCCCCCTCCATGCGTGCCGTTACACAACATAACACAAACCACAAGGCAGCCCCCTCCTTTTGGACAAGCCACTTCTTTAATGTTGCTTTGTGCCGACAAGCCAACACGTACACCGTTAGCATCACGTGCTCGGACGTTTAAATAAAGTTTGTCTTCATTTGGATAGAAGCCAACGATGACGATACAGTACTCCCTCGTTTGGAACCAATCAGTCAGGTATGATTACCGTACGTGGGCAGCTAGAGCAGACCGAAATATGCCAAATATGCTTTTATCAAGACGAGAGCCCTCCAGACATAGTATAACACCCCTATAGTCAGCTTCTATGCTAAGAAATACAGTACAGGTGAAAAGGCATAGTATTTCCCCTTTTTTGGATTTTACAACTATTTCAAATTTTCTTCTGGTAATATTCATTCATTCGTTTTCTACTGCTTATCCTCACAAGGGCGTGCTGGAGCCTATCCCAGCTGGACTGGTGGCCAGCCAATCGCAGGGCATGAAGCTAGCATGTTTTGGGACCCACGAGGAGGCGGCCAACATGACATCATTTTTCCTCAAAATATTACAAGTGACGTTTTTCCTCAATAAGATACGATATTATACATATATATACACATATGATACATTTCTATTTCTCTATGAATATTTGGAGATTATTGTCAGAACATTACAGCTGGCTTTTTTATGTCTTTTCCAACTATTTCATCTTTCTTCTCGTATTATGACTTTATTCCCTCACATTAGAACATTTTTAGCAACCTCATTCTCCATATTTGCTCAGGAATTTGACTTGTCAGTAAATGTTTAGGACGTGTTTGGACCCCCTGGGGGGTGTTGGGACCCCGGATGCTAGCGCCGGGAGAATGAAGGAGGCGGTTAATGGAACATTAGCGCCACCTAGTGACCGGCGTGCCTCATATTTGGATGCTTGAAGTGCTTCATTGCAGCCCAAAATAGGCTCCATTTGCTGAAAGATGAATAATAATAATAATAATAATAATGATTTCGGATGAATAACCGGCTGTGTGCCATCAGGAAAGAACCATTTTGAAAAGCTGCCGATGTGGCGAGGGATTACTGTTCAATGACAAGTACCAAAACGTAAAGTACATGACCTTTAGATTATTGCTACATCAACCGAGTGCTATCAGACACCGAAAACACGTAAAAAGAGTAGAAAAATAAAGTTGTTCTTCGCCAAAATACAATCGAAGAGGTAGACCTGCACCGCCAGCGGCAGCGAGCAGGCTATGCTAACATGACAGCTAACACCACGTTAACGTGCGCGAGAGAGAAACACAAAGACGTCCACACACGGAAACGGATAACTTCTTCCAGTGATGTACCTTCCCTCTTCTCCTGTCCGTCAAAGTCACCAAGCTCCGCCTCCCTCAAGGCGGGCCTGGTAGAGGCTCAAGGCGTGATGGACAAAGCGGTACTGCTCGCCGGTCTGGATCATCCCGCCCCTTGCGACACAAGCACAAGACCTCAGCTGCTGCCCCCTGCGGCCCGGAGGCCTCGCCGCACCGCGCCGCACGCGTCTCACCTGTCCACCCGCAGCCGACACGTGATGCCCAACACGTCCACCGCGCCCTCCGCCTCCAGCTGCCGGCAGCCGATGGCGGCGGCGATGAAGCAGCCTGTGCGTCCGATGCCGGCGCTGTCGGGAAAGCATCACGGGAGGGGGGGTGGAGTCAGTCCAGGTGAAGCATCACGTGACCCCAAGGGCACGCCCCTACCTGCAGTGGATGATGACGGGCCCCGCAGGAGACGCCGCCCGCCGCTCTGCCTCCACGTCCCCAATGAGCTGCAGCAACGGCACGGCCGAGTCGGGCGTCTTGTGGTCGGGCCACGACGTGAACCAGTAATGCTGCAGGGTGTGGGTTCTATTCCCGTACTGCACACACGGCCGGGCCCGAAGTGAGCGCGTGAACGACGTTGGCGGCGTTTTTACCCGTACCTTCAGTGTCAGGCGGCGAGCCGTGTAGTGGTCACACTCCCGCACGCCGCCAACCGCCACCTCCACCTTCCCGTAGATGCCCCGCCTCTCAGGCCAGTAGAGGACGCACTTCTGCGGACGACGGCCGAGCGTTAAGCCCCGCCCATGTCGCGTGACTTTCAACCCACCTCCTTCTTCTCCTTGAGCTTGGTGATCATGACGATGGCGGGCGCCGCCTCCTGCCACGCCATCAGCCAGAAGTCGTCCACCGTGTTGACCATGGGGCCCTGCGTGGCGATGAAGGCCTTCTGGTCGCCACGGTAACCCTGTCGCAGGAAAGTGGACTTGGCTTTCATTTTGGAAGGACAATGCCCCTTCGTGTTCTCCTCGCTTCCCGACAGGAAATGCCTACTGTGGACTTTCACTACGCACCCGCACGTAGTTGGCGTTGATGTAGGAGCTCAGCGGGTCGCCGCTTCCTCTGGAATGCAGCAGGACTCTGGAATGGGGGTCTAGGAGACGAGGAGAGGACATTTTCATCTACTCTCCTACTTGCAGGGAAGGAAGGAAGGAAGGAAGGAAGGAAGGAGCCCCGCCCCTGCATCAGAAGGCAGCTTCCTGGTTGCCTAGCAACAAGGACTCACTTGGCAGGATGGTCTTGTATCGGTTCTTGGTCCCGTGGTTGGGAACGTCCAGCTCTTTTGGGTCGGTGAAGTTCATGGGGATCTCCTGACATGTGAGACGGTGTTAGACACGCATGCACACGTACACACGCACGCATGTACACACGCACGCATGTACACACGCACGCATGTACACACGCACGCATGTACACACGCACGCATGTACACACGCACGCATGTACACACGCACGCATGTACACACGCACGCATGTACACACACGCACGCATGTACACACACGCACGCATGTACACACACGCACGCATGTACACACGCACGCATGTACACACGCACGCATGTACACACACGCACGCATGTACACACACGCATGCATGTACACACATGCACGCATGTACACACACGCACGCACACATTAACACACACGCGCTTACAGAGAACTCCGCGTGCAGCCTGTGCGCGTCGTCGATGATGTCACGGAGCTGCCGTGGCGTGAGCGGCCGGCTGGCGGCGAGCAGATACTCGCGGGCCACCGTCTCCCTGGGCGTCACCACGGCAACGGCGAGAGGCTCCACCGAGGCCAGCGCCGCCATGTCCAACACCAGCGAGACGTTGGAGCCGCGTCTGAGGAGAAGGTTTACTGCGTGACGTCGTCTCAGTCGTCGGTTGCCACCCACTCACCTCTCTTGTAGTCCCGAGGCGGGTTTCATCCTGAAGGGGGAGGGGCACGGTTTCAGCTCAGGAGCGGCCGGGGGGGCGTGGTCAACGTGGCGGACGAATGAGACGGGGGCGGGGCTGGGGGGAAGACCAACAGGAAGTAGGCAGACATGGCAACGTGGCGGACAGAGCTCACCTGCACAGAGGGAACGCTGCGATTGGCTGCTGCTGCAGGGGAATGGGCGGGGCCAAAGACCTCTCCACCTGGACCGTGCTTCCCGACGTCACCGCCTGCCACGCAAACATCAGCGTCATCCACATAAAATCGAATAAGAGCGAAGGTCGCCATCACCTGGATGACATTTGACCTCCGGGCACAGTCAGGCGCGACCTTTGGTGTGGAGCGGACGTGAGGGGGCGGAGCTTTGAGCCGTGCGTCAGAGGTCTTCTCCTTCAGGCGATACAAAACCTGCAAAAGTGGAAGAACGGTCGGAGGTGAGGGCGCCCTCTGCTGGACGCACGCCGACGCCATCTTTACCATCATGCAGGTGATGACGATGATGAAAATGGCGAGGAACAAGACGGCGCTGTAGAGGCTTTCCCGCCTCCACAGGTGGTCCCCCGGCCCCCCCTGCAGGACGTTCTTCTGCGGGGGTTGAATGGCAGGTGAAGCAGCGTTACTGTGGCAACAAAGGGGCGGGGCAACACCCACCTCCGTTGACACTTCGGTGATGCCAAAGTGCGCCAGGTGTTGATGAAGGACCCTGACATCCAGCGACTGGATGACCTCCTCGGCTGGGCGGGGCTCTGAAATGTCCGGCCTACCGGACGACACGAAGAGCTCCACGCCGTTCTTCTCTTCCTGGAAGAGCCGCCAATCAATCAGCCAACCTGAGCACACGTCAGATGGAGCACAGGAGGCGTGTCCTCACATTCAGACCGTTGATGTGGACGCGTCCCACCGGCACGCCCAACGCTGCCGCCACGCCCCCCCGGAACCGACCGAGAAGGCCAGCGCTGAGCCTCCTGACGTCCACCGCCAAAAACTGAAACGAAGTCAACGAAGACACGCCAACATCACAACACGCACGCCTGTCAGTCAAAGCTCAAGGAGCTCACTGGGGGCGGGGTTAAAGCGGCGTCCTGATTGGCTGTTGTCCAGGTAACGCCATGATCCCAATCGGCTTTCTGTCAGGATCAGCTTTTACTTTGGTCCCGCCCACACACACTCACTCACTCACTCACTCACCATGGTAACCAGGTGGCGTGCAGACACCGTGGCGTGCTCCACGTGCGTGCTGCCCACACGGCGATGATGAGGATGATGATGAAGGCGGTGAGGTTCCTGTGGCAGGTTGGCGCCCAGCTGAGCGTGCGCAGCAGGAGGAGGAAGAGGCCTAAGGCGGCTGCCGAAGGACGACTCTGTGGAGACCAGCAGGAGGCGTCAGAACATTTTTGGACATTCCTGAATATTCCCAAAGGCGTCAGGATTTCACAATGGATGCCGTCAGGGACAAGACTTCTCCCTAGCGATAGCATCCTGGTTGCTATGACGACCCAGAGCTGAGCCGCTCTGATTGGATGGAGCAGTCGGCTCTGCTGGCATGGGGAGAACGGCCAGCCAATCACAGGTCGAGTTGAAGGTGAGCTGGCCCGCCCACTCACACTTCCCAGGTTCGTGTTTCTCGTCTGCCCAAATAGATGTTGTTATTTAGCTCGTTAGCTTGCTTCACAAACGTACAATCGTCAGTTTGTTTAGCAACAACATGCTAAAGCAGCTAGCTAGCTAGCTAGCCCAGCCCGCGGACGCCATCAACTTGCTAATGTGGCTAACAGCCTCGAGTCCACTCAGTCCAGAACCTTCCGACTGTTCACGAGACATCTTCCCACGGAAGGTTAGCATTAGCATCTTAGCATCAGCATCTGTCCGGAACTTCTGTACCAAAGCACATTAGGCTAACACGACCGACGTGTGACAAATGTCTTACTAGCATAACGCCGCGACACGATGCTAATGCTAATGTTGGCATCATCGTCAACGGCGAGAAGACGCTAAGCTAACGTTGGCGTCAGGTCGGACAGCCGGAAGGTGAAAAGTGGCGATTCATGAAGGAAATGTTCTCACCGGCCCGAAGCAACCAGCAGAGAAGAAACACTACCCTTGGAGGGACCATCTTCATCCTTCCTGCATTGCACCTCTCACGCCACCAACACACACACACACACACCTGACTGTGTGCGTGTGCATGTGCGTGCGTGATAAGACAGGCAAGGCTGGCGGCAGTACTGCCCGATTAGAAGGATGTTCACTTCCTGTCACGTGATATTAAGGTCAGCGAGTAACAGTTCAGAGGACATGATCATGTATGTATTTTTCATTCATTCATTCATTTTCTACCACTTAGCCTCATGAGGGTTCCGGGTGAGCTGGAGCCTATCCCAGCTGTCTTAGGGCGAGAGGCGGGGTCCACCCTGGACTGGTGGCCAGCCAATCCCATATA
Organism: Doryrhamphus excisus; assembly: GCF_037039965.1. Lineage (NCBI taxonomy): Eukaryota > Metazoa > Chordata > Actinopteri > Syngnathiformes > Syngnathidae > Doryrhamphus > Doryrhamphus excisus. The sequence continues at coordinate 5,481,991 of NC_136362.1, forward strand.
GACAAACAACCATTCACACTCACATTCATACCTATGGACAATTTAGAGTGGCCAATTAACCTAGCATGTTTTTGGAATGGGGGGAAGGGGGGGGCAGGAGTACCCGGAGAAAACCCACAGATGCACGGGGAGAACATGCAAACTCCACACAGAGATGGCCGAGGGTGGAATCGAACTCGGGTCTCCCAGCTGTGAGGCCTGCGCGGTAACCTTCAGCGTATGTATTTTGCTTTATTTCGAATGAGGACTTGATGATGGGAAAGATGCGACGTTCGCGAACGAGTCGAATCTTTTTAACGGCTCTTTTAAGTGACGACTGAAAGCCATATTGTGCTGCTATGTCAGGAAGAGATATGTATTTGCGAGTCAGCGACTGAAAATAAGACACACACACAACTTTATTTATACATTCAGATAAAGTCCATATCTTATTACCGCCACCAGTGCGGGATTCTTCGATAATAAGGCGTTATTTATAAAAACGGCTCCTCGTGACACGACCTTAACTCCCATCTCATCCCATCCAAGGACACGTGGGGGACATCTAGTGGCGAAAGAGCGAATTGCAATCAGAAAATGTGCAAAAACTGTGATTCCGAATGATGTAAAGCCATAAATCACACGTCAGCACATTTTCCCACATTGACAAAAACAAAGATGCAGGGGGCTTTGTTTATAGATACGTATTTAAAATGTTGTCAAATATAATATTCAATAATGAATATAAAAACAAAGATTAGTGATATTTTTAGCTATTGCCATGAAAATGTCAACTTTTTGTCTTCAAACTGTGTCTTTTGTCTGTGACTGTTTGTCAAAATATTCCATTTGTCTTCCCGGAATGACACAGGCCCCGCCTCCCCTCCCCAAGCAGGAAGTGTCCTTATTTGATCCTTCGCAGTCATTTACGGGAAACTCCGCCCCTCCCGTCGGAAGCCTCTGACCCTAAAGCATGCGCACCTCCCCTCGCTTGCTCAGTTGTTACCTGTGACGCCTACCTGACGACGCTGTCGCCGTCTTTTGTCCTTAATTGTCGTTGTTGGCCAAACAAATTAACCATGACTCAAGTGAACAGGTGCCTCAAGTTAACCTTCATCGTGTCCAACGTCTTCTTCGCGGTGAGTTGATTCTTTTTGAAGTTTTTAAGATGGCGCCTGGGAAAATAAAAAGTGCGCACTTGCTAATCACAGCTAAGAAAGCGGCTATTCGCCTTTGAAAAGCTTTTAAAGCATTTTTGTACTCTCTACTCCCTGAACAACATTCATTCTACCTTTTAATGGAGTTTCTTCATTCCACTTTGTCGCTATGTGGTCCTCTCCTTACTTTTTTCGTCCAAAGTAGACGAGCTCGAATGAGCCAAGATGGCGTCATAGCTTTCGGAATGCCAGTGATTTGACTTTGTTCGTCGGCCCAAAAGCCTAAGAGGACGTGATTTAACTTTTTGAGAAAAAAAAAAGGCGTGGAGCTAAACATGACGCGCTTTTGTTATTGCAGATAGTGGGCGGGCTCATCATCACTTTGGCTCTGCTGCTGCAAGTGGTCACCCACTTAAATGGCGCCACGGTAAGCAAGCAAGCAAGCACGCGCACACGCACGCACGTACGCTGACTGTCTCCTCCTGCAGCTGGAAGGTCGCGGCACCGCTCTGGTCATGCTGTATGTGGTGGGCACCATCACCATGGTGATCGCCGCCGTGGGAGCGTATGGAGCACACCGCCAGAGCCGCCCGGCGCTCATCGTGGTGAGCCAGGCGCATCATCAAGTTCCTCTTTAGCAGGAAGGGCGGGTGTCGCATCTAATTTGTGGTCTTTTTGCAGTTCCTGGTCTGCATGGTCATTGGAAGTCTGCTCATGCTGCGTGTAGGCATCCCCGCCGCCGCCGTGCGTCCTCAGGTAGGCGTGGCGCCCTCAACCTCAACATGGCTGCTGTCCTCCTCTGACCTGTGTGTGTGTGTGTGTGTGTAGTTGGAGGGCTTGATGAGGGAAAGGCTGAGTCAGCTTCTGCCGTTGGATGCCACCAGTCAGGAGAACAAGGACGTCGCCAATAGCGTGCAGGAAATGGTGAGTTCGGAGGTCAGGCTTGATGACATCACGTGCTGATGTGTGTATTTGTGTGTGTGTGTTTGTGTAGCTGAAATGTTGCGGCCTCTTCAGCTATGAGGACTGGCGCCAGAACATTCCCGACTCGTGTTCGTGTGACGACGTGGCCGAGATGGAGGGGAAATGTCAGTCAGTCAACTACGTGAGTGTTGGAAGAGTTGCCGATTCCCACCGTGCCTGAAGGCAGCACGCAGTTTGATTGACGTGTTGTGTTTCAGCTGATGCTGCTGCAGAGGAGTAGGCTGGTGTTCAGTCAGCCGTGCTTCCCGCTCATCGCCCACTACATCCTCATGGCGGTGGACGTCGTCATCGGGGTGGTCTTCGTGTTGGCCATTTTGGCGGTAAGAACCATTTTGAACCCGTAGAGGGCACACGGACACGCTCCGCCTGACGCCACTTCCTGTTTCCTGTTTGCAGCTGCTGGGCCTGACGCTGTCATCCATCATAATCCATCAGCTGCGTGCCGCCAACCGCCCTTCGGTGGTGATGGTGGTGCCCAGCATCTTCAAGGCGGCGCCCCCCAAGTACCAGGAGCTGCACAACCCCCCCATGTACTAGGCCACGCCTCCTCGCTTTTTTGCTCTTTTTCCTTTTAAGGCCAAACGGGCATGTAGTGACAAAGTGCCTTAAATCACTGATGCACTGGCGCTGAGGCCCACAAGCCCACGCCACCATTTTTTCCTGCGGTGAAAGGGACGAGTTGATGTAGAAGTTGTAGAGGTGAATGGGGGGGGGCATTTCAAGGCTACTAAGATTCTTTGATTTGAAACAAATGTACTTGTCGTTTTGTTTAGTAAACTGTATTTCCTGTACCTAAAGCGTGTGTGCTTCTTGCTGGGAATGAAGGTGGCAGCCATTGTGTGTCAACACCGGACAGACACGTGACGTCACAGTGCTCTCTGCCGCCCCCTGCTGGCCAAAGCACACAGCACAGCCTTTTCCCCCAATAGTCGTTTAATATCACTTTGAAAAAGTCACATGAAACAGGCTGTTAGAGCATGCGCGCGTCCGCGGTGGTCAACAAGACCTGCGGACGCTGCACGCTGCCAGAAACGTGAAAAGCGAGACAAGATGGCCTCCAGTGGCTGATGAGAAGCGTTGCTTTTTAAATGGAGAGGTTGAAAACAGCAGAGGGTGAGGAAGCTGTCAGGTGTCATACACCATACAGGAAGTGATGTCATGACGCTGACCATTACTACTTTTACTTTGAAGGGCGCGATAACGATTCAACTCATTAAATATTCCCCGTGAGACGACGCGTGTTAGCCAGATGAGCAGCATCCTCCAGTGGGCGTGGCCTGTGGCTCATCGTCAACAATCTGTACACCTCGCCGACTCGTCGCTGCCTGGCTGCCTCCGTTGCCCTTTGACCTCTCGTCAGCCTGAGCCGCCTCCATCATGCCTGTGTGAAGTCACATGACCCGTCAGAAACAGACAAGTGGCAGTCGCGTGTCTAGACCCGCGCAGCTACTCCGTTTCAAGGCCTGTGTTGGACGGTGGAGACCGAGTGGGGTGTTCCTGTCCACAGGGTTCATGTGTTAGATATGCAGACCTCGGCAGGGTTCATCCTAGCCCCCCTAGGTACAGCTCTGGGTCTTCTAAGACCAGCGGTGAGTCCGGAGTGGTGGACATGGTAGAGGTAGCGGTAGAGGAAGAATGGCGGCGAGATGTTTGGTGGTAGAGGTAGATTTTTAAAAGCCCCCTTCGGGTACGGGCGGCAGCACCACTGTGATGTCATCCATGGAGCGGTGAGGAACCGCCCCGGCAGCGACATAAACAGGGAGACCCGTACTAGAACGTGCCAGCAGTGGTTCTTACGTTTACACAGGTCCAAGAAGAGCTCCTCGATGCCTTTGTTGAGCTTGGCCGAGGTCTGGTAGTGCTTGGCCCCCACCGAGGCCGCGTAGCTGCAACGAGCACACCCACGTTCACAAACGCGCTCACGCCGGCGGCCGTGATGTCATCACTCACCTCTCCGCCTCCTCCGTGGACACGTTCCGATCTTTGTCCAGATCGATTTTGTTACCTGCGTGACAGAACAGCACTGACTGTGGCTTCTTCTTCCATATACCGTCTCCATGACAACCCCAACTTACCTACTATACATAGACAAATGTCGTTGCCCAACATCTTCCTCAGTTCTTTCACCCAGCTCTTCACCTGCAAGGACAGCCTGTGGTTAGACGTGGCCTTTGGCTCAAACAGGAAGCAGGTTACCTTCTGGAAAGAGTCGTCGTCGGTGACGTCGTAGACCAGCACAGCTCCATTGGAGTCCCGGTAGTAGATTGGACCCAGCGCGTGGAAGCGCTCCTGACCCGCCGTGTCCTGGACAGGCAAGCGTACAGTTGAGGCACCGCCTCCCAGCTAGGACAGTCATGTGACCCGCCGTGTCCGAGACAGGCATGCTACGGTGATGGCACCATATACATATATATATATATATATATATATATATATATATATATACATATATATATATGTATATATTCTAAGACCTGGCCAATTGCAGTGCAAAAATGGCAAATAATCCATGTGATGGGAATGGGAATAGGCAGCATTTTTCCCTGATCTAACTCGATGCCGCTTCCTTTCCAAAATATGTACGTTCCTTAGACATCACAACTGCAACAATTGCACTTACTTATGAGGAAAACCTCTTCATATTTTGGCTTTGTCTGTTGTTTTTGATGTACTTGTTGTACATGTACTTGAAATGTCAAATGTAACACGCCTCACCCAGATGGCCAGATTGACCCGCTTCCCTGTGATGTTGAGCTTCTTGTTAAGGAAGGACGCCTGCAACACATCAATAAAAATATGATGCAATATTAGCAGGAACACCAAGTCAACAACAACACCCCGGTGGAGGGAGGGGGAACTTGTTCTCACGACGACGACCCCCCGTGAGGGCGGCTACCGACCATCACACAGCGGACACACCGGTGGACCGAAGCCCGGGTCCGGTTCCGTGCGTCACGGCCCTGCGAAGCCTGCCTTCCCGCCCCGCCCCCACACGCTAAGCCGTACCTGTAGAGTAGTAATGTGTTTGTCGTTGAATTTGTTCTCGCAGTAGCGCAGCACCAAGGACGTCTTGCCCACGCAGCCTTCCCCCAGCAGGACCACCTTGAACGAGAAGTTTCTGCCGCCGCTGCCCGCTGCCGCCATGGCGGCCAGTCGCTGTGTCACAACAAGCTAGCTGCCGATGCTAACGCCCAACTCCTCACATCGGCACGCTCGCTCTCGGCCGATAAACGGAGGAAAAGCCGTCGACAACCGAGGTGGAACACGAACTCAAGACATGAGGGACGTTCATTTAAAGTCGGTTGATATTGTCGTCGGTCTGACGTGCGGATTTTCGCCCAACTAATGGCGTCGCTTTGAGCTAGCTGCTGTTAGCCGGTTAGCCCCAAACACCGTCTATTCGGAAAGATGCACCACGCGTGACCATGCGCAGAGACGACACGATTTGCCCGGTCGTATGCGGGTTACCGTCGGTGTAAAGAACACGTAGAGTTATCGATAGGTTAATGTAGGCGATCTGGTAAGGTTTGATGTCCCGACGCTGCCGTGCAACAAGCCAACCACTACAAACGGACGGTGTGGTAAAAAAGCAGCAGAGCGCGACGCCTCCTCTGTGTACGATCTGTGCTGTGTCACATGACAGGGGTCTGGCCTTCCTCATAATTTGTCAACAAAAACATCTGAAAGCTGTCACACTTGTGAACAATGAACAATTCCCACCTCGTGACACACAACGTGACGCTTTTCATCGTGACGTCGCCGCCATTGATGCTCGTTTGTTCAAACATTCCCCAGACATGATCATGGGGCTGGCGGACATCAGCGTGCTAACCCGCATACCCCTGGTCATATTGGACACGCGTATGTTGGCATTATACTACACATGCTGACTCTGTTCATACACCGGCTATTATTGGCCATAAACAAGTTCATATGGTATTTGTTATAAACATAAACGGAGTAATACTGAGCATGGACAACTTCAGATAGTACATACATGTGGTAATGTTATACATAAATATGCTAATATTGAGCAGAAAGATGTTAATATAGTACCTGCTAATAGTATACTGAAATAATATAGTACATAAACATGTAGAGGTATACTTAAATATGCTAACATAGTACATAAACATGGTCGTACTATACTTAAATATGCTAATATAGTACATAAACATGTAGTAGTATACCTAAATATGCTAATATAGTACGTAAACATGTAGTAGTATACTTAAATATGCTAATATCATACATAAACATGGTCGAGGTATAGAATATGTTAATATAGTACATAAACATGTAGTAGTATACTTAAATATGCTAATATAGTACCTAAAGATGGTGGTAGTGTACTTAAATATGCTAATATAGTACGTGAAGATGGTGGTAGTGTACTTAAATATGCTAATATAGTACCTAAAGATGGTGGTAGTGTACTTAAATATGCTAATATAGTACGTAAAGATGGTGGTAGTATACTTAAATATGCTAATATAGTACGTAAAGATGGTGGTAGTGTACTTAAATATGCTAATATAGTACCTAAACATGGTGGTAGTGTACTTAAATATGCTAATATAGTACCTAAAGATGGTGGTAGTGTACTTAAATATGCTAATATAGTACCTAAAGATGGTGGTAGTGTACTTAAATATGCTAATATAGTACATAAACATGGTAAGAGTGTACTTAAATATGTTAATATAGTACATAAACATGGTAATAGTATACTTAAATATGCTAATATAGTACGTAAAGATGGTGGTAGTGTACTTAAATATGCTAACATAGTACGTAAAGATGGTGGTAGTGTACTTAAATATGCTAATATAGTACGTAAAGATGGTGGTAGTGTACTTAAATATGCTAACATAGTACGTAAAGATGGTGGTAGTGTACTTAAATATGCTAACATAGTACGTAAAGATGGTGGTAGTGTACTTAAATATGCTAACATAGTACGTAAAGATGGTGGTAGTGTACTTAAATATGCTAACATAGTACGTAAAGATGGTAATTAAATATGCTAACATAGTACGTAAAGATGGTAATTAAATATGCTAACATAGTACGTAAAGATGGTAATTAAATATGCTAACATAGTACGTAAAGATGGTAATTAAATATGCTAACATAGTACGTAAAGCTGGTAATTAAATATGCTAATAAAGTACGTAAAGCTGGTAATTAAATATGCTAACATAGTACGTAAAGCTGGTAATTAAATATGCTAACATAGTACGTAAAGATGGTAATTAAATATGCTAACATAGTACGTAAAGATGGTAATTAAATATGCTAACATAGTACGTAAAGATGGTAATTAAATATGCTAACATAGTACGTAAAGATGGTAATTAAATATGCTAACATAGTACGTAAAGCTGGTAATTAAATATGCTAACATAGTACCTAAAGCTGGTAATTAAATATGCTAACATAGTACGTAAAGATGGTGGTAGTGTACTTAAATATGCTAACATAGTACGTAAAGCTGGTAATTAAATATGCTAACATAGTACGTAAAGATGGTAATTAAATATGCTAACATAGTACGTAAAGCTGGTAATTAAATATGCTAACATAGTACGTAAAGATGGTAATTAAATATGCTAACATAGTACGTAAAGCTGGTAATTAAATATGCTCATAAAGTACGTAAAGATGGTAATTAAATATGCTAACATAGTACGTAAAGATGGTAATTAAATATGCTAACATAGTACGTAAAGCTGGTAATTAAATATGCTAACATAGTACCTAAAGCTGGTAATTAAATATGCTAACATAGTACGTAAAGCTGGTAATTAAATATGCTAACATAGTACGTAAAGATGGTAATTAAATATGCTAACATAGTATGTAAAGCTGGTAATTAAATATGCTAACATAGTACGTAAAGATGGTAATTAAATATGCTAACATAGTACGTAAAGCTGGTAATTAAATATGCTAACATAGTACGTAAAGCTGGTAATTAAATATGCTAACATAGTACGTAAAGCTGGTAATTAAATATGCTAACATAGTATGTAAAGCTGGTAATTAAATATGCTAACATAGTACGTAAAGATGGTGGTAGTGTACTTAAATATGCTAACATAGTACGTAAAGCTGGTAATTAAATATGCTAACATAGTACGTAAAGATGGTACTTAAATATGCTAACATAGTACGTAAAGCTGGTAATTAAATATGCTAACATAGTACGTAAAGATGGTACTTAAATATGCTAACATAGTACGTAAAGCTGGTAATTAAATATGCTAACATAGTACGTAAAGCTGGTAATTAAATATGCTAATAAAGTACCTAAAGATGGTAATTAAATATGCTAACATAGTACCTAAAGCTGGTAATTAAATATGCTAACATAGTACGTAAAGCTGGTAATTAAATATGCTAACATAGTACGTAAAGCTGGTAATTAAATATGCTAACATAGTACGTAAAGCTGGTAATTAAATATGCTAACATAGTACGTAAAGCTGGTAATTAAATATGCTAACATAGTACGTAAAGCTGGTAATTAAATATGCTAACATAGTACGTAAAGCTGGTAATTAAATATGCTAATAAAGTACCTAAACAGAAGTAAAGAAAGGCATAGAGCGTCTACTCGTCTCCAACATATAGAAGATATCTAACTGTGTATCATACAGTACGTGTACATGATACATCATATACTACGTGTATCCCTATGATACTACGTATGGTACATTGCTAGGACCTTTGACCTTTTGAAAGGTTGTTGACATGAAGGGTGATGTCACACGTAGAGAGAGGGAGAGGGAGGTGTGTAAGACAGCTACTTCCTGTTCCAGGCTCAAAGTCCACCTGACACAAAGGACACACACACGCACACAGACACGCACACACGCACACACACACACAGCAGGAGAACCTTGTCGTTGCGTCCACCACCGACTGATCGGAAGCAGAAGAAGGAGTCAGGATCCACATGCGGCGGTCCAGAGACCCACATGGATAGCAGCTGAGGTCCGGCAGGAGGAAGAATCCCCCCGGGGACAGCCAGCCGCCCCAAGCAGGCGCGGCCATCTTGGTGAGTGAGAGGAGGTACGTTAGCCGGGCCGGTGGCGTTCAGCCAGATGATGGGTGCTCCTCCTCAGCAGGCCATCATGGAGGCTCAGGTGCACGGCGAGAAGGAGGCGCTGCAGGAGTTCTTCGGCGGTGAGAACGGTCCCGCTGTGTTTGAGAAGGTCCCGCCAGGGGGCGTGGTTGTCCTGATGAAGGTCATGTGGTCCTACGCAGGTTGGGATGTGAGTCAAGTTCTGGAAAGTTCTGTTGCCGTGGATACCAGCATCCTGGAGCGCTACCTGAGCGGAGACTCGGACCCCAACGCTTTGTGAGCAAACCCGGCGACCTCGCAGGGCCGACCAGCCTCTGACGTGTCTTCTTCTTCTTCCGTCTTCTAGCGTACTTCCTGACTCTCCTCCCGACTCGCAGGCCTGCTCTCCCGAGCAGATCCCAGGTCAGCCGCTAGCTCGCTCCAGCACACCCTGTCTGCTAATGCTAACCTTAGTGTTAGCACGTTTGACCAGGTCAGCTGCTAGCTTGCTAAAACACAACCTGTATGCTAATGCTAATCTTAGTGTTAGCACGTTTGACCAGGTCAGCCGCTAGCTTGCTAAAACACAACCTGTCTGCTAATGCTAACTTTAGTGTTAGCACGTTTGACCAGGTCAGCTGCTAGCTTGCGAAAACACAATCTGTCTTTTAATGCTAATGTTAGTGTTAGCACGTTTGACCAGGTCAGCCGCTAGCTTGCGAAAACACAATCTGTCTTTTAATGCTAACGTTAGTGTTAGCATGTTTGACCAGGTCAGCCGCTAGCTCGCTAAAACACAACCTGTATGCTAATGCTAACTTTAGTGTTAGCACGTTTGACCAGGTCAGCTGCTAGCTCGCTAAAACACAACCTGTATGCTAATGCTAACTTTAGTGTTAGCATGTTTGACCAGGTCAACTGCTAGCTCGCTAAAACACAATCTGTCTTTTAATGCTAATGCTAACCTTAATGTTAGCACATTAACCTGTCTGCTAATGCTAACCTTAGCATTAGCATGTGTGACATGACTGGTGGAGCAAAGCGGCCTGTGGCACCAAGGCAACTTGCTAACTCCACCCTCTCTGCAGACCCCGCCTACCTCCCGACTGATCCCTCCCTCAGCCAGAATCCCGCCGCGGCCCCGCCCCCGCAGCACTCAGGCGGAGCCTTGCGGCACCCGCATCAACATCATCTTCTTTCACCGCAAACACTCGCCTGCAATATCTGGGGGGCTTCTGCCCCGCCCCCAGCCTCGTGTGTGCCAGGCTCCGCCTCCTCACTGCAGACCAGGTGAGTCTGATTTGATTGGCGGCAACAGGAAGTGGTGTAAGAAGTTTTCCCGTTCAGTTCGCCCGGCAATAAAAGGCGACGACGACGAAGCGGCTCGCAGGACTCGTCCCCAGGACCGGACACGACGTGCGGCGATGGGGACGCGGCTTCCCGGGGACACGGTCCCAGCGGCTCGTTGACGTGGGAGAACTTCCGCCCGGGGGAGTGGAACGCCACCATGGACGCCAGCTTCCAGACGCTGTGAGTCGCCATTTAGCAGTTGCGGCCGCGCGCCCGGCTGACACGGACTCGCCCGCAGGTGTGCCCCCGCCTTCCTGGTGGACACGGATAAGGGCTTCCACTACTCGCCGGCCGACGACGCTTTCATCTGCCAGAAGAAGAACCACTTCCAGGTCACAGTTCACGTGGGCGTGGCTACAGAGCCTCGCTACGTGCCCACGCCCCGTGGCGTGGAGCAGGTGGACCACTTCCTCATCCGAGTGTTCGGGGTCAAGGTGCGCGGGGGCCTCACATGACCCGATGCTAACGTTAGCGCTAATGGCTAACGCCTCTTCCTTGCAGCTGGAAGCTCCCGAGCGTCACGTGACCATCGAGCAGTCTCAGGCCGACCGCAGCAGGAAACCTCTGCAGCCCGTCAGGTGGGTGAGGCGGCGTGGGGCACGGCGGGCCGGGGGACCGCGCCGTGACTGAGGTTTGATTCCCGCAGGGTGGTGCTGAGCGGCGTGGGGATCAGCAAGGTGACGCTGGGCCGCCTCCACTTCAGCGAGACCACCGCCAACAACATGAGGAAGAAGGGAAGACCCAACCCCGACCAGCGGTGAGTGTTGCTGCTCTCAGGTGGGCTAACCGTACCTGTGTGCTAACCGTGTAGGGGTGCTAACCGTACCTGTGTGCTAACCGTGTAGGGGTGCTAACCGTACCTGTGTGCTAACCGTGCAGGGGTGCTAACCGTACCTGTGTGCTAACCGTGTAGGGGTGCTAACCGTACCTGTGTGCTAACCGTGTAGGGGTGCTAACCGTACCTGTGTGCTAACCGTGTAGGGGTGCTAACCGTACCTGTGTGCTAACCGTGTAGGGGTGCTAACCGTACCTGTGTGCTAACCGTGTAGGGGTGCTAACCGTGTAGGGGTGCTAACCGTACCTGTGTGCTAACCGTGTAGGGGTGCTAACCGTGTAGGGGTGCTAACCGTACCTGTGTGCTAACCGTGCAGGGGTGCTAACCGTACCTGTGTGCTAACCGTGTAGGGGTGCTAACCGTACCTGTGTGCTAACCGTGTAGGGGTGCTAACCGTGTAGGGGTGCTAACCGTACCTGTGTGCTAACCGTGTAGGGGTGCTAACCGTGTAGGGGTGCTAACCGTGCAGGGGTGCTAACTGTGTAGGGGTGCTAACCGTGTATGTGTGCTAACCGTACGTATGCTAACCGTACGTATATGCTAACGTGAATGTGTGCTAACCGTGTATGTGTGCTAACCGTGTATGTGTGCTAACTGTAGGTGTGTGCTAACCGTGTATGCATGCGTCTCCCAACTGCATACAATAATCGTGTGCGTGCTAACTGCGTGTGCGTGCTAACTGCGGGCACGCAGGTATTTTCAGCTGGTGGTCGGCTTGTACGCCGCCACCAGAGAGGAGGACGAGGAGAAGCCCTTCCTCATGGCCGCCCTGGCATCAGAGAAACTCATCGTCAGGGTAAGCGCCCACGCCGCCCCGTGCACCACGTGCCACTGGGGTCCAACTCACACACGCGCGCACGCACGCAGGCGTCCAACCCAGGTCAGTTTGAGACCGACGGCGACGCCTTGTGGCAACGCGGGGCGGCGCAGGACGGCGTGGTCTGTCACGGCCGCGTGGGCATCAACACGGACACCCCAGAGGAGGCGCTGGTCGTCTGCGGCAACGCCACGGTGACGGGCAGCCTCATGCGGCCGTCGGACCGGCGGGCCAAGGAGAACATCCAGGAGGTGGGACAGGAAGCCAGCGGGTGGCGAGGTCAGCTGACCCCAGAGAACGTGTGCTCGGCAGGTGGACCCGCAGAAGCAGCTGAGGACCATCACGCAGATGAGACTGGTGGAGTTCGACTACAAGCCTCAGTTCGCCGCCAGCATGGGGATAGACCACACCCACCAGACAGGTGAGGCCCCCCCCCCCGCATGCGCACATAGTCGGAGGACGGGGTGACGTCTGCTCTTTCAGGTCTCCTCGCTCAGGAGCTGAAGGAGCTCCTGCCGGACGCCGTCATGGAGGTGGGCGAGGTGACGTGCGGCGACGGCCAGAAGATCGCCAACTTCCTGGTGGTGGACAAGGTACGCGCCGACCCCGCCCTCTCGCCGGCACCGCCGCTCATCCTCTTCCTCCCGCAGGAGCAGATCTTCATGGAGAACGTGGGCGCCGTGCAGCAGCTTTCCAAAATGGCCGACAGCCTGGAGAGCCGCGTCACCGAGTTGGAGGTGTGGAAGCGGCGCCTCGCCAAGCTCAAGAGCCTGACAGGAAGCCTGCGCTCCACCAGGTAGCTCCTCCCCCTCCGCACCTCCGCCTCCTTCAGAATAAAAGCTGTGATGCTTCCTGTCAGCACCGCGTCCGGGCAGGGAAGCGTCGCGTCCACCTCGCACGCTTTGGACACGCCCACAAAAGCGTCGGGCGCACGTGGCGGCCATTGTGCCCCGCACAGAACCTTCCAGGCGTGCATCTGCACGCTGGGCATCGCTGTGGCCGTCTGGTGAGCTATGACATCACTTCCTGTTTGCCATCGTCCCACCAACTGTAACCTCCCGTGTGTGTAGCCTCATCACCGTGGGCGCCCTCTACCTGCTCAGCCAATCACAGCGCAGCAACATGTCTGCCGGCAACAGGTGGCTGCATTGTGTGTGTGTGTGGTGGGCGGGGCCTGAGCGGTACTGACATGTTGTTTGTTTACAGTAACAGCAGCCTACTTCCTGTGCAGACCACGCCCACCAGCTCAGGTACAGCAGCTCATGGAATCAAACTTTCATTTCTTTTTTTTTTATTATGAATACATCGTAATGAAATATAACATTGGAATGACTTTTATTCAACTGAAAAAATACTACTTGAATTACTTTAGAAAAAATGTAAACATTACGTGTAATAAAAAACTAATTAGGATTATTTTAAATGTACAGAATATTTGGAAAATTACATTTATATTAGTTTCATTTTTTTATTAAAAAATAAAATGGGAAAAATAAAATAGAAAATACTTCTAATTTGAAAAACAGAATTTAAAAATAAGAATATAAAAATACAATCAAATTACTTTTAATGAACAAAAATGTAAAAATAAATATTTTGATCAAAAGAAATAATACAATTCCAAAATGTTTTCATTAATTAAAATTGAACAAATTGAATATTTTTCATAAAAAATGACAAAAATGTGAAAACGTTTTTCATTTCCTCATGTGTATAAAATAAGGTAAGAAAATAAAAACATTTCAACTATTTCAAAATAAAACAACACTTAATGAATGAAAAATACAATTATTATTGACTTATTAAAAATTCTTTACTCTGCCTGTTAATAAGCTCCACCCACCGCCCCCACCGGCACCCCCGCGTCCTGGCCCCCCGACATGCACTTCTGCGACCTGCTCTACTGCAACACTGTGTACTGCTGCCCCTCGCCACCGGGGGGGCGCCGTGACGCCAACCTCAGCTCAAGCCAATCGGACGCGGCCGACGACTTTTTCCAGAAGTTTCTCAGCGCCAAAGACTGTAAGTGCTTTAAACCGGTTGACCAGGAACGTCACCTCACCAGGACGTCCTCCCCGTGTGCGTCAGGGACAAACACCAGCATGGCGGCTTTCATGATCAAAGAGAACCAGCAGGTGATTGACAGGCGCTACTGCGTGAGAGACGAGTGCGGGTAAGTGTGACACCCCCCCCCCCCCCAAAAAAAGCACGTTGTCCGCCTCCACCCTTGAGGCTCGTCCCCTTCAGACCCGACAGGTTCGTGTTCCAGGTCCCCGTCAGCCCGTTTGTGCCCACCAACATGCGAGTGACGCTCCTCATGAAGTGAGCAGCTAGCTTAGCTTCCACGCCTTGGCGGCGACCTGACCTTGACCTGACCTTGACCTGACCTCGTCTGCTTTGGACAGTTCCACGCAGCTGCTGGTCGTCCACCTGTGCGCCTTCCAGGAGTCGTCCACGTGCACCGGCGTGCACGACAGAAACCACGCCGGCGCCGGCGGCAGATACCCGTCCAACACTCAGGTCAGAACCAGAACCAGAACCAGAACCATGGCTCCCTCTGGTGGCTGCTGCTGTTATCACTGCCCAATCAATGTGTGTGTGTGCGTGTGTGTGTGCGTGTGTGTGTGTGTGCGTGCGTGTGCGTGTGCACGTGCGTGCGAGCAGGGGGAGCATCAATGGCCGCTGCACGTCGCTCGTCTTCATCACAGCTCCTATCACTTTCGCTCCACGGTGGCCGTAAGACGCACGTTTCCTGTCCTCCTTATTCCCTGACCGTGACGTCACGTGACCAGGGTCTCGTCTGGCGTGCAGGGTCAAGCCGACTGCAGTACGGACCACCGCCTCGGGGGGGCGCTCTTCACCGACTACCACTTCTACTTCCACCGCCGCTGCCCCGACGGCGTGTAAAAGATGTCATGGCTGAGTGTGTACGTATTAAAGGACTCCACCCAGCGTTGGTGTCGTCTCGGTGGGGGGCGGCGTTCCGGGTCACGGCAGGACGTCTCTCAGGACGGACGGGCGGACGCCGGCCGCCTGCAGGCTTTGCTCCAGTCTGCTCAGGGTGGCCCGCTTGCCCTGGGCCCGTCTCCATAGCAGCAGGGCGGCCAGCGCGGCGTCGCGACAGCTGAGGGCGTGGTCCGCCCGGCAGCGAAACAAGGCGGCGGCCGACACGCCCAGGTCCATCAGCACCGCCTCCCACTCGCCGCCCAGAAGAGACGCCAGCCGGGACAGCTCACGGTCCGAAGGAACTTTCTCTCCGAGCGAAGGGGGAAGACGCCAGACGTCTGAGGGCGGAAAATATCACGACTCAAACAAAATGGCCGTCCGGTGGAAACAGCCACTGCGCCGTTTTCCCGAAAATGGCCCTTTTGTCAAACGCTCATGTTATGTTAAATGATATTAAAAGGATATTAAGGGGGGGGGGTGGAGCATATCGAGAGGCGAGTGCCTGGACCACAGAACGACATGACGTAAAAAACTCAGCCATACATTTTTGTCGCCATCTTGTGTAGCACTACCATGTTCGTTTGCGACTTTCCACGTTTTTACTGATGACCGCTCGCCAGCCAATCGCAGGCAAGAACAAACATCATACTTTTTTTAAATTAAATATATATTTTATTCTACACTTCAATTACAAAACAGTGTAAGTTGCAAACACCGGTGATTTAGAGTGACAGCGGGGACGGCCAACCACACGCTAGCAAATAATCAGCTGAGCCAATCGGTGAGCTCGTGGGCGGTCTACCGAGAAACGGCCCTTCAACGTCAGCGACCGTTTTCCGCTCGGTCCTAGTGCTTGACATGTTTCCTTTCAACATGGCGCCACGTTGGTTTTGTCGTAAAAAAACTACGGGGGGACCACCACTGCTTTTTGGGGAAATACACGGTACGCGTCCCCATGTCCCATTGCTACATTAAACGAGGCATATAAGCCAGTACAGGAATGTCGTACCTTCAGGTCCACCGGGCGGCGATGTCTCGCCCTGACTTGTCCTCCCGGCTCCACTTTCAGTTCGGACTCGCAGATCCTGGAGCAGCCGGTCTCGGAGCCAGCTGAATTCGAAGTCCAGAGCTTGTAGGAAGCAGTGGAAAGCTCGCGGGCCGCGGTTCGGCAAAATGTCCAGCAGCTTGAGACTTCTCTTCCGGTCTGTGCTTTGAGACTGGACTTCTTCTATCTGTGCCCCCGTTAAAATGTCCTCCTGGTGCAAGAACGGAATGATGGTGTCGCTGACAAGCAGCTCCTCGCACAGGACTAGCCTGTGTTTCCTCAGCAGGTCTTTGTGATGCGGATCCATGTACCAGGCTCCGGTTCTTCAGCAGGTCTTTCCGTGTGAAACGGAACACAGCCACCGCTACGCAATGTTATTGTGTCGTGGCGGAAACTAGGAGGCGGAACTAATGGCACTTCCTGGTCCGAATATTAGCGTGTTAGCTTCACTGGGTGATCTAGTAACGTGTTATATTTTTTAATGTTGTATATGTACGTATAAGACACAAATAAACGCTTGGTGAGGGAGATTAGCATTCATATGCCGCGTGAAACGGAGCAGCCACCGCTACTCAAATGTTATTGTGTCGTAGCAGAAACTAGAAGGCGGAACCAATGACACTTCCTGGTCCGATCATGAGAATGTAGCTTCATTGGATGTTTTAGAAAGGTGTTGTATGTTTACGTTTTTATTGTCATCATTATCATCATTATCATTAGAGATCATCATTATCATCATGTGTAGCAAAAGAAAGTCATGTGACGGCTCCAATACGGCGGCGCACAGGAAGTGAGGGACTTCAAAACAAGAGGAAATAGCTTGAGAATAGAACCCTGAGTCGGAATTTCATCCTTGTAATCATCACACAAACGATATTCATGTTGTTTCTGATGAATGAAGGCAACGGCATTCAGAATACAGCAACTTAAAAGGAATACCAGTTTTGATATTGTCAAATATTGACGTATGTTTCATTTGTGGGACTCTGTACATTGCAACAATACAGGAAAGAGTAAATGAAGCCTTCTTTCAGAGTAAAAGCGGAGGATGGAGGTCATCCTCGGGATGGAGGTCAGATGGGTGGCTCGGGGAGGGGGCGCGGTCAAGCCGTGGAGGCGTTCTCCTTGCCGATCTGACAGTAGAGGATCATGGAGAACACCATGCCAGCAATCTGCAAGCACGTGGCTTTTATTCTTTTGACATTCTTTCCCCCCAAATGTCTTATTTATGACATAACACATCATCATATATAAGACAAAATGTCTTATTTATGAAATAAGAGATTTAAATAATGATATTCTAACCACTGACACAATTCATCAAATAACAGTATTTTTTTAATTACAAAATTATTAGGATAACTATTATTTTCTCAATGATTTAATAACTTCATATTTTTAAAAACAGAACATTTAACACTCGTAAAAATAATAATGCATTTTTACTATTTGAATTTTGCTTTTTAAAATAAAATACAATTCTTATCCATTTAATTTAGTGCTTATTAAAATGATACAATATTGCATCCATTTTAATGACATATGAAATCTGTCATTCTGACAGAATACACGTTATTATTATATCGTGTTTGTGTTATTAATCTAACCAAATAAGAAATCATGTTTGATTTTCCAAGTTAAATAATAAAACACTAATATTTGATAGTAAGGAAATCAAAGTGTGTGTGCAAAGTGTGCACAGTGTGCAAAGTGTGCACAGTGTGCACAGTGTGCGTGCGTGCGTTCTGACCAGCAGGATGGCGATGGCGAAGGCGATCCCGATCACCACCTCCATGTTCTTCTCCAGCAGACGGACAATCTGGCTGGAGCACGACTGCGGGGCGACATTGCATCGGCGTTCAGGTGCTGGTCGTCATGGCGACAGACGTGCGCATGTGTCTCACCGTGCTGTACACGCCGCTGGCATCGCAGTCGGGCCCCGAGGTTGTGCAGCGACACGAGGCGGGAACGACGTCCCAGTCGGACGCTCCGTTTACGAGGCCGCAACATTTGAGCTGGCAGAGGAAAGATGGCGGTTTTCGTGCGTGTGCGTGTGCCAAACAGGAAGTGGACTGCTTACCTCCTCCTGCAGCTTCTCCAGGTCCATCCTCACGTTCTCCGGCTGGCTGGAGAGCGGCAGGAACTTCTGCAGACGCTCCTTCACCCAGTCCTTCACCTGCAACACAGCACCTCAGCTTGCGTCCACCAATCAGCACGCCCCCCTGGCCTTTTTACCTTGCTCTCGCCCACGGCGCCCAGGATGCCCGCCGCCAGCAGGAGGATGAAGATGAGGAGGAGGCTGGCGAAGAACTAGAGGACAGAAGGGGGACAGGACAGGACAGGAAGTTGTGGCGCTCACGTCACGTCAAGCTGTTGCGATTGTCCTGACCAGGATGAGCAGGCAGCGGTTCTCCTTGATGGCGCCGCAGCATCCCAGGAAGCCCAGCACCATGATGATGACGCCCACGGCGATCAGCAGGTCCACGCCGGGAAGAGACTCGTCTGTGATCTGCTCGTGAGGAAGGAGGAGACGTCAGAGCGCCGCCTGGAAGTGGAGCGGCCGGACAAAGATGGCGGCGCCTCTCACCACATTGCCGTTCTTGCTGACTTTCAGGTAGATGGACACGCCCAGGATGATGCAACCGCTCAGCTGCAAACGACAACAAGAAGACTCAGGCGGCGCTCGACAAACCAGACTGACCGCTTGCTTGGCTTGGGAACGCTTTCATCTCGCCGTCCTGCCGGCGGGCGAGCTCACCTTCAATTATTCAGCAGCCTATCAGCCGTGGCTAATCAGCTCCGTTTCATTGGGACGTGTTTCCATGGAGACACACGCTCCACTTCTTACGACTCACTCCACTTCTTACCACTCACTCCACTTCTTACCACTCACTCCACTTCTTACGACTCACTCCACTTCTTACGACTCACTCCACTTCTTACGACTCACTCCACTTCTTACGACTCACTCCACTTCTTACGACTCACTCCACTTCTTACGACTCACTCCACTTCTTACGACTCACTCCACTTCTTACGACTCACTCCACTTCTTACGACTCACTCCACTTCTTACCACTCACTCCACTTCTTACGACTCACTCCACTTCTTACGACTCACTCCACTTCTTACCACTCACTCCACTTCTTACGACTCACTCCACTTCTTACGACTCACTCCACTTCTTACCACTCACTCCACTTCTTACCACTCACTCCACTTCTTACGACTCACTCCACTTCTTACGACTCACTCCACTTCTTACCACTCACTCCACTTCTTACCACTCACTCCACTTCTTACGACTCACTCCACTTCTTACGACTCACTCCACTTCTTACGACTCACTCCACTTCTTACGACTCACTCCACTTCTTACGACTCACTCCACTTCTTACGACTCACTCCACTTCTTACGACTCACTCCACTTCTTACAACTCACCCCACTCAATCGGGTTTTCCATTCACTCCTCACAAAGCGCACGCATGTGCAACAAGCTGCAGCTATCGTGAAACTGGACTCTTGGTCGAGTACCCGTGAGTCAGTGAAGCTGGTTGAGTACCCGTGAGTCAGTGAAGCTGGTCGAGTACCCGTGAGTCAGTGAAGCTGGTCGAGTACCCGTGAGTCAGTGAAACTTGTTGAGTACCCGTGAGTCAGTGAAACTTGTCGAGTACCGATGAGTCAGTGAAACCGGTCGAGTACCCGTGAGTCAGTAAACCGGAATCTTGGTCAAATACCCATGAATGGGATCAAGTCAAGCGAGTCAGTGAAACCGGTCGAGTACCCGTGAGTCAGTAAACCGGAATCTTGGTCAAATACCCATGAATGGGATCAAGTCAAGCGAGTCAGTGAAACTGTGGAGTACCCGTGAGTTCATAGAGGGGAGTTCCCATGAGTGGTGCTTTGAAGGGAAGCTAGCAGCGCTAACAGACGCCACACACGGAGTTCAAGCAGACTGTTTGCATAATTTGACGTAGACGTCGAGCCAGCCAGCAACGTGTGCGGACATGTTTGTTACCGCATCGTGTAACTCAATCCTCCTCACGCTGGTCATCACGCGTGGAAGATCAGTCACTAGAAAAATGAGGAAGTGCTCACCAACTGACCAGAGTGGGGGGTGGGGGGGGCATACAGGTGCGGTGGTCACACCCTGAAACCAAGCAGGTGTGTGTGTGTGTGTGTGTGTGTGTGTGTGACCATGAGGTGTCCAAGATATGCTAATAGCTGTAGAGCATATCGAGGAAAGATGAGGAGCTAGCAACACAACTACACCAACCCCAACATAAACACAAACACATCAAACCACCAAGTGGGCCTTTCAAAGTGTTAAAAAGTCACTTTTCAAAGTGTTAAAAAGTCCCTCAACTCACCCAGAAGAGAAGGTTGAAGAAGAAGAGAAGGTATTTGATGCATTTGTTGACCGCCATGGCTGGTTCCTCTGCCTTTGTCAAGGTGTTGCCTTGGTCTTCACAGCAGCCTGCTCGACCAGTTTGAACAGGCCACGCCCCCTGGCTCCCGTAGCCCCGCCCTAGCTTGCCTCCTCCTCCTTCTCATCCTCGTGCGGTTCACCCTAAGCGCCAGCAGGGGGGGCAGCATCACCATCACGCACTTCCTGTCCTCATCCTCTCCACCAGACACGAGAGGGGCGGGGTGACGCGGCGCAGCATCATCATCATCATCATCACCATCATCATCATCATCATCTCCTTCGTCTCCCTCTCGCCGACACCGACCTCCTGCTCGTCCGCGGGCCCGAGCCATGGACGGCCGAGCCCGGCCCGGAAGCTCGGAACCACACCGCGTGAGGTGCGCGTGCTCGTGAGGCGAGTGACGATGAGGTTGATGAAGATGCGGGGCTAAGAGGAGACAAAGAGAGAGAGCGAGAGAGGGAGAGAGAGGGAGAGGGAGAGAGAGAGAGAGAGAGAGAGAGGGGCGCCATTGTCTGCAGAGGTTCTGGTGAACATCTCAATCATGTCGGTGTCTCGCCTGCTGCTCCTCGCGGCCCAGCTGCTCGGTTCGGCCCAGGTAAGATGACGTCACGCGGTGAAGATGCGAACACAAGGTTGCGCGTGTTTAGCTCAGTCGTGCGTCAACGTCGCCGGTCGCGACGCGCGCCCGGAGGCGTGCGCGGGCACGCGCACAGGTGCACCTCCATGTTGTCAGGCAGCGAAGAAAATGTTGTTGGTCTTAATAACAACATAGCTTATTACCTTTCTACTCTCTTGGTGGCAGTTAGCATCTGCTAGCTGGAGCATGAGAATGTTAGCATCACAACTTTAGCATTCCAATCTCAGCATTGCATGTCAGCATTACCATGTTACCATGACAATGTTAGCATTGCAACGTTAGCATTCCAATCTCAGCATTGCATGTTAGCATTACGATGTTACCATGACAATGTTAGCATTGCAACGTTAGCATTCCAATCTCAGCATTACATTGTTAGCATTACAATGTTACCATGACAATGTTAGCATTGCAACGTTAGCATTCCAATCTCAGCATTGCATGTCAGCATTACCATGTTACCATGACAATGTTAGCATTGCAACGTTAGCATTCCAATCTCAGCATTGCATGTTAGCATTACGATGTTACCATGACAATGTTAGCATTGCAACGTTAGCATTCCAATCTCAGCATTACATTGTTAGCATAGCATTGCGATGTCGCAGAAACGATGATGGCATCACAACTTTAGCATTCTAATCTCAGCATTCCAATGTATTATGTTTAGCATTGCAATGTTAGCATTTCAATAGTCACGTCACAATGTTGGCATCACAGTGTTAGCATTTCAGTGTCAACATTACAATGTCAGCATTACATGCTTAGCATCACAACATTAGCATTATATCGATGGCATTACAGTGTTAGGCCTTCACTTTTAGCATGATAATGTTAGCGTTATACTCTTAGCATCACAATGTTAGCATTGCAATGTTAACATCACCGTGTTAGCATTTCAATCCAAGCATTATATTTTTAGCATTGCAATGTTGGCATCACCGTGTTAGCATTTCAATCCTAGCATTATATTTTTAGCATTGCAATGTTAGCATTATGTTGTTGGCATCCCAATGTTAGCAATAGTAATGTTAGCAGTACAGTGTTAGCATGAGCAGCTAACGCTAAGCCCGTTGCCGCCATTGTAGACATTTTTGGTCATGTGACATGAGCTGGAATGGTATGAATAATAATGGCGTCTGTGTCAGGCCGCCCTGGTTGAGAGAATGACGTTAATTCCACCACGTGAGCTCATTAAGGCGCTAAGGTCTTGTGGGGCCGACTCGTTAAGAAAGTTGGAGTGGGGAGGCTAGCATTAGCATTCTGTGGCTGTGCTCTCGGTGTCCATGGCGACATCTGACACACATAATGAGCATCTCTTTCATCTGTGTTACCATGGCAACACAGGCACAGCCCTCCCTGCCCCCAGCTCCGAGGCATCGGCGTCCGTGTTTTGTCTCGTGAATGTGTGCCGGCTTAAACCTCTGACCCTTGAGGATTTTTCTTTTTTTTTATCCTGTTTTGATGGGACTGACCCGCTTGGAAGACCAGCAAGCATGTGACAGGAAGAGGCGGGGCGGGAGATCTAGGTCACGTCATGTGACGGGCGAGCTGAAGACACTAAACAAAGAAGAAATTGAGCAGCGTGTCATGTGATTGCGACTAATCAGCCCCCGGGGAAGCTAGAGTGCTGACAGCAGCTATGGTGCCTTTAAGGATGCTAAATAAAGTGGGAAATCTGCATATTTACCAGCATATTTTTTCCGGAAAAAAAGACCAAAAATAAGCGGGTGCACAGGGTTGTGAACGTGGGAAGATCCGCTGTATCTGATGACTCTCCGTCGTGGAGGTGTCGTCATGGCGACCAACTCTATCATTTCCTGTCGGAGCTTGAGGCGGAAGGTGTCGCCTTTAATAAAAGGAACCCGCGATAGCATCAGCTGGACCCCCGCTGTGCCCAGGACTTGTTCACTGCAGCAAACAACACATGCTGATCAGCCTTGGGGAGAATGTGCTGCTCATCACTCCTCGTCTGGGTCCTCGTTGGTGCACTCGCCTACTCGCACTTAGCCCTTTGGGTGCACAGGTGCACACTCGCCTACTCGCACTTAGCCCTTTGGGTGCACAGCTGCACACTCGCCTACTCGCACTTAGCCCTTTGGGTGCAAGTGCACACTCGCCTACTCGCACTTAGCCCTTTGGGTGCACAGGTGCACACTCGCCTACTCGCACTTAGCCCTTTGGGTGCAAGTGCACACTCGCCTACTCGCACTTAGCCCTTTGGGTGCAAGTGCACACTCGCCTACTCGCACTTAGCCCTTTGGGTGCAAGTGCACACTCGCCTACTCGCACTTAGCCCTTTGGGTGCAAGTGCACACTCGCCTACTCGCACTTAGCCCTTTGGGTGCACAGGTGCACACTCGCCTACTCGCACTTAGCCCTTTGGGTGCACAGGTGCACACTCGCCTCCTTACACTTAGCCCCCTGGGTGCACACTCGCCTACTCGCACTTAGCCCTTTGGGTGCACAGGTGCACACTCGCCTACTCGCACTTAGCCCTTTGGGTGCAAGTGCACACTCGCCTACTCGCACTTAGCCCTTTGGGTGCAAGTGCACACTCGCCTACTCGCACTTAGCCCTTTGGGTGCACAGGTGCACACTCGCACTTAGCCCTTTGGGTGCAAGTGCACACTCGCCTACTCGCACTTAGCCCTTTGGGTGCAAGTGCACACTCGCCTACTCGCACTTAGCCCTTTGGGTGCACAGGTGCACACTCGCCTACTCGCACTTAGCCCTTTGGGTGCAAGTGCACACTCGCCTACTCGCACTTAGCCCTTTGGGTGCAAGTGCACACTCGCCTACTCGCACTTAGCCCTTTGGGTGCACAGGTGCACACTCGCCTACTCGCACTTAGCCCTTTGGGTGCACAGGTGCACACTCGCCTCCTTACACTTAGCCCCCTGGGTGCACACTCGTCTACTCGCACTTAGCCCTCTGGGTGCACACTCGTCTACTCGCACTTAGCCCTCTGAATGCACAAGTGCACACTCACCTACTCGCACTTAGCCTTTTGGGTGCACACTCACCTACTCGCACTTAGCCCTCTGGGTGCACAGGTGCACACTTGCATACTTAAGTCTATTGTTTCTATATAGACTCGAGTCTTGCGTACTTACACAAATGATGTATGAATTATGTATTCTCATTCTCATGAATAAGTGCACACTACATATCTCCATGTTTGAGTGCACATTTGTATATTGACATGTTGTCACACTTGCGTACTTACACTTATTCTTTTGAGTGCATAAATGCACACAGGTACTTGCAAGTGGTCTTTTGTATGCATAAGTGCTCACTGATATACGTACTTACACGTAGCCTTGAGTGCATAAGGGTGTATCGGCATACTTACACTACTTACGCTAAGTGTGTACTTAACATTAGTCATTTGAGTGCGCAAGTGCACATTTGTGCAGTTCCACCCTTGCATACTCACACATTCACACTCTCAGGACCTAAGTACACAGTGTGGACGGCACACTTACCGAAGTCGCGAGTGAGATTCAGCACCGTTTGCGTTTCAGGTGATTCCCGCCTTCCTGGTGAGCCTGAGTGACGAAGGTGTGATTGCGGCCACGCTGGAGAGTTCCGACCTTCAGGACAACGTGACGGCGTACGGCGTGCGGGTCTCTGGAGAGCCTGGGTCCAACGTGCTGCAGTTGGCGGGCCCGGGCGAGCCGCTGCTCTTCAACACCTCCTTCCACGGCCTGTGCTACAACGTGGCTCTGCTGCTCAGACGGGGAGCGCTATGGTCCCGTCCCGTCGCAAGCGTGTCCGTCCTGACCAGTAAGCCAGTCCCAAGTAAGAATGCCCAGTCAGACCGCTTCCTTTTGACCTGAACCGTCACCTGCCCTCCCCAGAGCCGCTCCCAGTGAGCAGCGTGGACATATCGGACTACCGGGACGCTCCAGAGACGGGCGTGGTGTTTGACATGGACACTCCGGCGGGGAACATCTTCAGCAGGGTCAACATTAGCTACAGCGAAGGGAACGAGCGGCGCTCCATGCTCTACAAAGGTGAATGTCCGTACGTCCATCGGGAAGACGCCAGCCAACGGTTCTCCATCTCCTTCAGATTTCTACAAGGGGAAGACGGTGTTCAAGCACTGGTTGCCGGGCGTGTGTTACCGCAACATCACCTTCCAGCTGATCTCGGAGGCCAGCACCTATCAGACGGTGATGAGGGCACAGAGCGACATCACGCACACGCCTCTGCACCACAGGACGGGTAGGGTGACCTTCCAATACCACAGGACCGAGACGCCATTGCCTGCAGCTAACTTCCTTTTCTCTCCAGTGCCGTACCCTCCCCTCAACGTATCGTGGAAGGTCGTGGACTTGAGGCAGCGAGCCGCGCGACAGATCCGGGACGTCCGTCTGATGGACGAGAACGAGGGCAAGGAGAAGCCCTCTGAGGAGCAGCTGCTCGCCCCCACTGAGGAGCCTTCACACGACCTGAGCACCGCCGCCCCCACGGAGGGCGTTCAGAACTACTGGCTGGACACCGCCCGGTCCCCGGTTGACAGGGAGGATGGGTTCGTCAACGCCGAAGTACACGAGTACGAGGACTCCAACGATGCGGGATCAGCGATGGGTCTCCCCGCTGAGCCTTTGGTCCTGCCCACAAAGCTGCCCCCCATCCTGCTGGAGGTGCGCTGGCAACCCCCCCGAGCGCCCACCAGCTACGACGGCTTCAACATCTACGTCCGCAGAGACGGTAGGCGGGTCAACGCTGCTCCTCACGCACAACAGCGATTGTGAGTCACGTCTCGTCCCCAGGCGACTCCACGCAAACGGCCACCGTGGACGAAAGCACCCACGACTTCTTCAGCGAGCTGACCGAGTCGGGAACGTACGGCGTCAGAGTGGCGTCGCTCAGCACGTCGGGAGACTGCGAGGCCAGAGAAAGCGCCGCCGACGCCGGCTTTACCTTTTACCTCAGTACGCCACCGCCGCCATTTTCTTTGTCCAAAGCTCGAAGGCGTCATTTGATGCTGGACCTTCGTCCCCAAGGCCCTGACGGGGTACTCCTGGGGGAGCTGCGCCAGCGTCCGCGGGCCGTCAACGTCCGCCTGTTGGACTCCAGCACGGCTGCCGTGTCCTGGGCGCCGTCCTCCGAGAGCCACAACGGCAGCCTGGTGTCGGTGGCGTCCACCACGTGCCTGAAGCCCAGTCTCAACCAGAGGATGGAGACCACCTACTGCAGCGAGGTAAACGCCGCACTTCCTGTCTAACCGTGGCTGTGAGCGAGCTTAGCGTGCTGCCTTGGCAGGAAAACTCCACCAGCAACATCGTCACCAACCTGACGCCGGGGGCTCAGTACAGAGTGGTGGTCTACCACGCCAACGGCCCCCTCCTCAGCCCCCCTTCTGAGCCCGTCATCATCGATATAGGTGATTAGATGTCAGGCCCTCGCCCGTCGCCACGTCAGTAACCGCTGCCGTTTCCGTCAGAGCCCACCGGCGTTCGAGAGCTGGCCGTGTACCCGCTGAGCCCCACGGCGGTCATCCTGAGCTGGCAGCGTCCGTACCACGTGGCCTTTCGCAAGTACGTCCTCCAGACCTTCTTCTTCAACCCCGTCACCCTGGCCTCCGAGTGGACCACCTACTACGAGATCGCCGCCACCGCCTCCGTCATCGCCTCGGTGGTACGAACGACCCCGTACGTGAAGTCGATGGCGTCATCTTCAAGCGTCTTCTCTCACGCAGAGGGTGACGGATCTGCTGCCGGCTTGGTATTACAACTTCCGTGTCACCATGGTGACCTGGGGAGACCCGCCCCTCAGCTGCTGCGACGGCGCCACCGTCAGCTTCGTGACAGGTACGCCGGCATCTCCTTGTGTTCGCCCCCCCGCAAAGCGACACGGTTTGCTGTCTGTCCGCAGCCCCGGAAGCGCCGCACATCTCCTCGGTGGATTACTCCCACGGCGTCTTGTACGTGCGCTGGACGTACGGCGAACTCTTTGTCGACCTGTCCCACTCCCGCATCACCCACTGGCAGGTGGTGGCGGTCGGCAAGAAGGGGCCGGAGAGGAGCTACTCTGTTGACGTGAGTGCTCAATATGGAATACTTCCAGCATTTTCACTCTCATAAAGTTTAAAAGAACTATTTAGAAGGTGCAAAGGTGACTATAGGGGTGTTATATCATGCCTACAGGGCTCTAACCATGCAAAAGAAGGCGGTTTTCTCTGAATAATATGTTATTTCCTCTTACTATGTCTACTATATTGGGCAATGGTAAAGGAGTGTAAAGGTGGCTATAGGGGTGTTATATCATGTATAGAGGGCTCTAGTGATGTTAAAAAGCTTATTTAGAAGGTCCTCAACAGGTTTACTCAGCCTAAGATGTCTTATTTCCTCTTACTATGTCTACTATATTGGGTAATAGGAGTGTAAAGGTGACTATAGGGGTGTTATTATATGTGTAGAGGGCTCTAATAATGTGAAAAAGCATATTTACGTAGAAGGTGGTAAACAGGTTTTCTATGCCTAGTCTGTCTTATGATGTCTACTATATTGGGTAATGGGAGTGTAAAGGTGACTATAGGGGTGTTATTACATGTCTACAGGGCTCTAATAATGATGTATTTAGAAGTTGGTGAAGATGTTTTCTATGCTCAACATATGAAAATATTAAATTTGTCAGAAATTCACCACCATAAAGGAGGGCTGACTGTGAGTAGCGTATGAATGACTTGGGCATTTTAGGCTTTATGTGCTGATATTAGAGGCGACATTAAAAGAAAAAATTGAATAATAATAATAATAATAATAATAAAGAACCTGTCTGTATCATGCCAGGTGACACGAACCGCCATGCGGGCCAGCCTCCCTCTGCCACCAGGAGACATCTATAACCTGACGGTGTCGGCGTGCACGGAGCGCAGCAGGAACACGTCCTTCCCCAACATCATCAAACTGGGTCAGGACGCACACGCACACACACGCCATGACACCATGACCACGGCCTGATGTGATTGGCTGTGGGAGAAAGAAGAGAAAGATGCAGAAAAAGAAGAAGTACATTTGTGCGGCCAGAAAGTGAACATGAAACTAAATATTTTCCACTTCCTGTTTTGAGCCTTGAACCTCGTGGACACGGTCATTCGGATTCTGACTTCTGTTGGCATGTTTGCGGCAGAACCGGCGCCCCCCAGGTCTGTGTACGCGGTCAACGCCACGCACTCGACGGTGACGCTGCTGTGGAGCGAGGACGGCGTGGTGGACCACTACCAGGTGGTCTGTAGAGCCGACCGAGCCGGCGAACAAGTCAAGGTGAGCCCCGGGAGTCCGCCGGCCGCTCGAGGAACATCTTCTTCATCTTCTCCGCTCTCCTTCAGGCTGGAGAGCCTCAGGTCTCCAGCTCTCACGTGGTGACCCTTTCTGGCTTGACGCCGTCGTCCAGCTACAACTGCAGCGTCACCAGCTTCAGCTACAGCACCCCCAGCAAGCCCGCCCACATCACCATCACCACCACGGGTAGGTGGACAATGACGACGACCAAGTGTCTCCAAACTTGGGCTGGTGGTGTCACACCTGAGTATTAGTCACATGACAAGCAAGTTACTGTTGCGCAATTTCACCGAGCTCCCGGTCTAATTCCAGGTCAGCATTGTTGTCGGTCTAAAGTCTAAAGCTCCTTGTTCCTTGCGTCATGTTGGTCAGTAGCAATTCCCATTGCAAAACATGTCGTATTCCACATCTACATAAGTTTGGAGACACCTTCTCATGTTACTGAATGAGCAGGTGTCTCTAAACCTTTGACCGGTACGGTGTAGTCCGGTGTGTGGGGCACTAAGCAAGTTCACCAAGCTCCCGATCTCATCCCACATGACTGAATCCATGGAAATGCTCCATGTCAGTCGGTAGGAATTCTGTTTTACAAACCTGCTCCCGGTCCCGGTCCACAGTTTGGAGACACTGTCCCGTGCTAGTTTTCAACGTGGTGTAGAGGTCCCACCTGACCTCCCGATCTCGTGTCGCATCGGGATTGTTCCGTGATACGTCCCATACCAGATACCGATTAAAAAGGGTCTTTAAACCTTCGATTGGTACTATTTGGTATTTCGGCGTATTAGCGGCACTGGACCATAGCGAGTCCACAGACCAAGTGACTGCTACCAAGTGCACCGAGCTCCCGATCTGACACGAGCCAAGAGCGCCCTCTGTATAGCTGTAACAATGAAGCTCAAGGCGGGGTGGGGGGGCTGTGTGTGCTCTGCGTCTGCAGCTAAGGAGATGAACCCCAGCGTCGCCGCCATCTCGGCCCTCGCTGTGCTCACCATCCTGCTGATCAGCCTGCTGGTTCTATTCCTTCTGGTTCTACGCAAGAAGCACCTGCAGCTGAGCAGGTACCAAAGCAGCGTGACCCACGGAGAGCGTGATGGATGAGGTTTGTGATGCGTGTGGGCGTCGTCCTGTCTTCCAGAGAGTGCGGCGCGGAGGCCTTCGTCAACTTGGCCTCGTTTGAAAGGGACAGGAAGCTCCCCTACAACTGGTAGGCGTTTCCCCTTGGTGTTTGTCACATGCTGGAGGCGGGGTTTGAGCGCCGGTCATCTCATCCTCGGTGTGGTGTCCAAGTGGCCCGGGTGGGGGGGGGGCTCAGCAGCCCGCCGGGGATGAGCGGCCTCTGATGCGTTCCGTTGTCCTGAACACCACGACCGCTGAAAGGATGATTAATATAAGAGCTGAAAGACGGTCAGTCAGTCAGCGTGTTTGTGGCTGTGGGCAGCCTCCACTTGCTTTGCGCCACACAGAGACAGACCTGCCAACCTTCCACACGCGTAGATCTACCCGACTCATAGGGGGGGGGTCATGGTGTAAGTAGAAACCATGTGCCAGTCTCTTCTTATCCTGCTTGACTTTATTCTGGGAATCTGTCGTACGTTTACAGAAAAAGGGCATACATTGATGAGACCACACTCGTAATATACCACAATAAAGCCGTAATATACCACAATAGTCATAATATACCACAATAAAGCTTTAATATACCACAATAAAGCCATAATATACCACAATAAAGCTGTTATATACCAAAATAGTCATAATATACCACAATAAAGTTGTAATATACTAGTCGTAATATACCACAATAAAGTAATATACCACAAGCCGTAATATACCACAATAAAGCCATTATATACCACAATAGTCATAATATACCACAATAAAGTCGTAATATACCACAACAAAGTCCTAACATACCACAACAGTCATAATATATCATAATAAAGCCATAATACACCACAATAAAGTTGTAATATACCACAATAAAGTTGTAATATGCCACAATAAAGCCGTAATATACAATAAAGCTGTAATATACCACAATAACATTGTAATATACCACAATAAAGCCATAATATACCACAATAAAGTCGTAATATACCACAACAAAGTCCTAATATACCACAACAGTCATAATATATCATAATAAAGCCATAATACACCACAATAAAGTTGTAATATACCACAATAAAGCCATAATATACCACAATAAAGTCGTAATATACCACAACAAAGTCCTAATATACCACAACAGTCATAATATATCATAATAAAGCCAGAATACACCACAATAAAGTTGTAATATACCACAATAAAGGCGGGTGGACCAGGGGAGATGTTGGCAGGTCTGTCAGATGATGTGTCATGAATCAGTGTGACGGCAGAGAGCGTCCACCCACATGGGGACAGTTGTCCCACACGGGAACAAGATCACCACCGGAAGCTTGTGGGGCTGGGGCGGGGGCGGGGGGACACCAGGCGACACCAGGCGTCCAGCGGGGACAAACAGACTGCATGACTCATGAAGTGTGCTTGGTTACTAATGGAGCACTGTACCTTGGCGTCTCTTATTTTTTTTCTCTTCTATTTGACACCCCCCAGGCGAAGAAGCCTCTTTGCCTTCCTTACCCTACTGCCGTCCTGCCTTTGGACTGACTATCTTTTGGCTTTTTATATTAATCCCTGGTAAGTAAGCGCCTGCATGTCAGGGGCCCGCCCCGCCCCGCCCCACCCCGAAGCACAGAACCCAGCGCATCCCACAGGAGCCGCCACTCAAGGAAAAGTCTGGTGAAATGGGCAACGTGACCAGGCTCAGGCTCATCCAATCCTTTACCCCACTCATAGATTACAACCTATTGTGACCGTGACCAACCACGGCGGAGTGGGCGTGCCCGGAGGCGGGCCGTGGGTGGAATAATTGAAAACAGGCAGGAAGTTGAAATTCAGCTGGACTAGGCGTAGATTCTGGAAGATCTAGAATGTCTTGTGTGCAGGTTGTGGTGGTAGCTGCTCTGCAGGAGACCACGACTCCATACTTAGGGTGGCCAATGAGCACGATGGGTCCCTTTACCCCCGAAGTAGCCACCCTGGGGTAGCCTAGCTAATATACAGCAAGTCAACAAACCTGGGAATGTGCCATTTCTAACAATAAACAAGAAAAGAACAAAATATTCACATAAACAATCCCCCTATGAAGGCGTACTCCAATCATGGAAGGTCCCAACTTCCATTTGGGAAGTATGGATACTTCAATATGGATGTACAACCACTCGTGTGGAAATGGCCTCAGTCCGTCAGGCCTTAGCTTATTAGCTTATGAGTTGGACGCCACACCACAGGGTGTCTTTACATAACCTCCATATAGAGTATACGTACTATATGTGTAGTACATATAGTTAGTACTTAGCATATACGTGCAGCATGACGTAAAGGGAGAGCCACCAGACTTTTCCAGAAGCCTTTGACAGCTTGCATGGTAGCATGGTGGATGTCCAGGTGACTCCATGGACGTAGCCCCCATGCTAACTGTGCTAACCGTGCTAACCGTGCTTTCTGCATGCTGCCTGTCTTCCTTTCTCCTGGTAGATGTTGTCCTTCCTAGAGTGTTGCTTTCATGTACCTGTTAGAATGCATGCTTGGCTCCGTCAAGGAGGCATGGGGGAGATCTAGCACGTTGTGTTGAGTGGGCGTGGGAGACTATGTTGACTTGTGTTTGTACGGTAGGGGCAAGACGGCGTTGAAGAAACGGAAGCTAACCAGGTAAGCCAAGAGCGCGTGTTGCCAACAGGTTAGCATGGTAATGATGATGCTGTTTGTGCTTCAAGTCCCGTGCAGCTGGACGACTTTGACGCCTACTTCAAGGAGATGAGCAAAGACTCGGCCTACAAGTTCTCTCTGCAGTTTGAGGTTGGTAAAGCTACAAGTAGATGCCGATCATCGAGCCCGGCCCAACTCACGGAAACGTGATGCTTTCAGGAGCTAAAGAGTGTCGGACTGGATCTTTCCCATGACGCGGCAGACCTGCCCGTCAACAGAGCCAAGAACCGCTACACCAACATCCTGCCCTGTGAGTACTGCCACCGCGACCGCCCTTCTGTGCACGCCATACCGCACTAGTCACCCTTATACTCCTATTAGCCAATATAGTGGACATCATATAAGAAATACCCCTTTACAACCTTCTAAATACCTATTTAAACATTATTAGAGCCCTCCACACATGCAATAACACCCCTATAGTCACCCTTATACTCCTATTAGCCAATATAGTGGACATCATATAAGAAATACCCCTTTACAACCTTCTAAATACCTATTTAAACATTATTAGAGCCCTCCACACATGCAATAACACCCCTATAGTCACCCTTATACTCCTATTAGCCAATATAGTGGACATCATATAAGAAATACCCCTTTACAACCTTCTAAATACCTATTTAAACATTATTAGAGCCCTCCACACATGCAATAACACCCCTATAGTCACCCTAACACTCCTACTAGCCAATATAGTCAACATAATGAAAGAAAGGTGTTGCTGGAAATGTGTTGTGGTGTTAAACAGGAAGTGAGGTCAGGGGTTTCTATAGCCCTTAGTCCCAGAGGGGGGCCCCCGAGGGCTTCACAAGAACCAACAACACCCCGTGATCTGGACGATCTAGAACGTAAACATCATGTAGCGCTAGCCTGAAGCACGCTAAACACGAATGCCGTAAAGACGTTGAAAGTCACCTGCGACGGTCCATCTTCCCTGCAGACGACTTCAGCCGCGTGAAGCTGATGTCCATGCACAACGACGAAGGAGCCGACTACATCAACGCCAACTACATCCCCGTGAGGAGATCTTCCCCAACGAGCTTCCGTGAGTTAGAGCGACGTTCCCACGTGACGTTGTGCCTTCCTCCTAGGGATTCAAACACGCCAGGGAGTACATCGCCACCCAGGGGCCGCTGCCCGAGACCCGCAACGACTTTTGGAAGATGGTCCTTCAGGAGAAGTCACCCATGGTGGTCATGCTGACGCAGTGCAACGAGCGGCGGAGGGTGAGTGGTGCCCCCCCCCACGTCTCCTCTTCCGTGCGGTCATTGGCGTTTGTCCTCCAGGTGAAGTGCGACCACTACTGGCCGTTCACCGACGAGCCCGTCATGTACGGCGAGATCAGCGTGGAGATGCTGACTGAGAGTGAATCCCCGGAGTGGACCATCAGGAAGTTCAGGCTGGGATACGTGAGCGCCCGCTCCTGTTCGCACTTGGCGGGCGGACGCCGGCGTCTCACATGTGCGTTTGGTTGCAGGCGGATGAGACTCAGGACGTCCTTCACCTCAACTACACCTCGTGGCCGGACCACGGCGTCCCCACGGTCAACGCCATCGAGAGCATCCTGCAGTTCGTCCACATTGTCCGTCAGCAGGCCAACAGGACCAAGGACCCCATCGTAGTCCACTGCAGGTCAGGAGGGGCGCGGTCTCTCATGGAAGCGGCGTATGTTTTTGGTTGCTGTGGTGATGTGATGCCTTTGTGAGCGCAGCGCCGGCGTGGGCAGGACCGGCACCTTCATCGCTCTGGACCGCCTCATGCAGCATCTCCGAGAACACGACTTCGTGGACATCCTGGGGATGGTGTCCGAGATGCGCTCGCACCGCCTCTCCATGGTGCAGACTGAGGTGAGGCCACACCCACATCCTTTGCTCGTTGGGTCAGGACATGACGCTGCGGCGCCGTTTGCAGGAACAGTACGTCTTCATCCATCAGTGCATCCTGCTCATGTGGCAGAAGAAGAAGCAGCAGGTCGTCACCTCCGACGTCATCTACGAGAACGCCAGCAAGACATAATGGCGGCACACGTTAGTCGCACATACGCACCACGCCACTCGCACGCCGCCACCGACTGACTCCCTGCTGCTGGTCTTGCAGGCTGTGAACGTCATCATCGGCGAGAGACGAGGTCTGCCTTAAGGAGCCGTCACAGATTGTCCATCACCGCCCGCCCCCTTAACGAGCTCTGTCCAGTGATTGGATGTTTACACGGGCCTGCCCGAGCTGCTGGAGGACAGGCGGATGCTTTTTTTCCTCCTTTCTTTTTCCTTTTTTTACACTCAGGAGAAGCGGAAAAAGCAGTGAGCGCAGCGACCTGCTGGCCGACTTCCCGCACACACGGGAACACTATGTGCACAAGCCCCACCCACAAAGTAGCCTCCAGGGAGTAGACAAACACTGGTTACTAATGTTGCTAACGTTACTAATAATACTAGTCGTCCTAGCAAGGATTTCCTAGCAAACATTTAAGGGTCAATAATCGACTTCCTGTCATCCAGGAGCACAACTGGCGCCCCCCTCTCACCTCGAATTTTTGGAAAAATCTTTTTACTCAACGTGAGGATGAGCGGCCCACCCCATTCGACCCCTGGCACCGACGCCGGTCAGGACTTCAAAATAAGAGCGCAGTGTAAAATGTCGCTCCTCTCAGTTCCAACTTTATGTGTACAAACATGTCAACGTGCATGAACGACACGCTTTCGCTGCTCTAATTTGACATTGTAACGTGAAAATACAAGCTTATTTTGGCCACAGAATGGCTGGTTGGAAACACGTGTGCGCGGAGCGATTCCGCACGTGACGAGGTTCTGGCCTGGCGCCATTTGCTCGGGGACGAGTGGCCAAACGTTTGTGTACATACTTAGACTGCGTAGCTACTGTTTTTACTCGTCGTCGGTGTGGAAGACACTTTTTTTTTACAAAAAAAAAAGAACATATCGTTTGTGTAAGAGTTAATTTCCTGCGCCGCACGGGGCTGTAGGCTCCGCCCACGGACGCCGGCGCTCGTGCGGCCGCTCCACGCACTTTGCTACGACGGAAGCTCAGCACTGTAGACTTGTGTCGTCATTAGTGCCATTCTTGTGATTGTGTCACTTTCGAGGGTGTGTGTGTGTGTGTGTGTGTGTGTGTTTGTGTGTGTGAGAGCGAGAGCGATAAAGAACTAAATAAATGTGTTTCATCTGATCGGGTTTGCTGTTTACCACCTTCCAAATACACTTTGTGTCTATTCCTCACTAATTGCTGCCATTGGCTGGTGATCCTGGACCACCATCACAAAGCGGCGTCCCGTGGAGGTGGGCAGCCCTAAGGCAGAGCGGAAGCCCCAAGGCCGGCACCCCACCCAGCCCGGCACGAGTAGCAGTGTTGCTGATTTATTGGAACACATGAGAGCAACTAAACAAACATTTCCTTTCAAAATAATGTGTCCCAACTTTCATGGCGCTCCAGCTGCACATGAGAAACGAAGTTGAATCCAAAAGTAAGAAAATGAAGGCAGGCCACACCCACAGTTGGGTCAGTACCTGGCGGCCAAGTGCTTGTCGTCTTTGAAGAGCCTGACAACGAGGCTGACGACGAAGAACTGGTTCTGCTCCTTCAGCCAGACAAGCGTCACCCTCACCTTGCCGTACGCGTCCTTGTAGTCCAACAGGAAGTGCTGGCCAGCGTAGTCGGAGCATGTCTGCTTCCTGGCCATCTTCACGCAGACGGGCGTGCTGACGCACCACACGGGACTGTGGACCTCCTCCAGCAGAGTCAGCGCCATGACGCAGCACATCTACACGGCCAGAACGACAGAAGGAAGCCACGCCATCGTCTCCACGAGCGATGGGACGGATTTCCTACCTCCACAGAACCCTGCAGATCCTCGCTCTCCCACGGAAGCTGGATGGGTCCGAGCAGCAGCCGGTGCTGGGACAAGTCGGTGGCGCTGATGGCCCGCAGCGTCCCCAGGCAGCCCCCATCTGGTGATCACATGACACCCACCTCTAAACGTCGTGCTGCTGGCCATGACTCCAAATACGTAAGACCAGGGAGCTGAGAAGACAGCAGCTCAAACGAGAGGATGACCTGGTTTGCAGACCAGAGGGTGGAAGTATGCCGCCATGATCTCAGATGCGCTGTTGTGCAGGACAAAGTGCAGCGCGTACGTGCGCCCCATCAAATCGGCACGCCACTGGCCCTCGGGCTCCCGGTATGGACTGGAGGGCGAGGACAGGTCAACGGGGTGTACGGGTATCTGGGTTCTGGCAGCTTACCGACCCACCTGACTGGAGATCCCAGCAGGCTCCTCTCGGCCAGCCTGTGCAAGTGTAAGCTGACCATGATGAAGGCCACGCTCTTCTGGCCCTACACAGCAAGTACGGACACGTGGACATGTGAAGGAGGTTGAAATGAAAGCCATGAGCTTACCCTCCAGAAGCCAAGGACGAGTCCGGGCGAGAAGCGCATGACCTGGACCAGCCTGTCTTTGCCGAGGAAGTAATCGGGACAGCTCCCGGTGTCCACCCTCCAGATGAGCGAGCCCCAAAAGGGACCGGGCCTCTTGAGCACATCCTTCCACACGGCGCAGAGCCGGATGCTGCTGATGTGATGGTACTGGATCACGGGGTTTCCGCTCCAGTGCAGCATCACGGACGTGCTGAAGGAGGAGACCCTGCTGATGTCCAGGGTGACCACCCGGCCGAAGACATCGCACACCGTCAGCTTCCAGAGAACCCTCCTGGAAGACGTGCTCGCTGCCATGAGACTTCAACAGGCCTGAGCAGGACTTTGGACTGTGCCGCTACCTGAGAATCCACTGGGTCTTCTGAGGCAGCCCTGTGAAGGGGTTGACGTCTCTCAGTTCCCTCCTCCACTTGCCCAGCTCCTCTCCGCCCATCTTCCACAGGAACTTCTTCTTCCAGGTGCCCGATGAGCCCTCCGTCCACTCCGCCCTCCCTGCAATGTCCCCTGCGGACTTGAGCCTCCATGTCTCAGCAGAGAAGGCGGCCATGTAGATCTTGCGCCACACCACACTACGGTGAGAGGAGCTCACGGTAGACCACAACAAGGTTCAACACAGGACCGGTCACAAAATGGCGCCTACTCGTCGTTGGTGAGCCGGTGGAAGAGCTTGTTGGCGTGACTGAGGCTCAGCAGCGAGGCGGGGTCCAGGTGGGACAGGATCTTCATCAGGATCTCGGATGGCAGTCTGAACAAGAAAGACCATTGAGTAGACGCTCACAAATGTCAAGCTGTAGAACACACGAGGAGATGCTCAATAGGGTTCCGTGAAGCTTTGTGAAGCATGACAAGAACACAGGAGACCTTTGGTGTCCTAGCTTTACCCACCGAGGGATCCATCCACCCATCCATCATTTGTCCATCCATCCACCCATCCATCATCCGTCCATCCATCCATCCAGCAGACTGCTCACAATGATCCAATCAGCAGCCATCTAACTAACCTTTCCAGAACAATCTCCAAACATGGCAAAGACTTGACTTGGGTGACACATTCCGTTCTCTCCTGGGTTCTGCGTAGAAGTAAAAAAGGCGGTGAATGGTTTCTGGAGACACAAAGCAAAGCAAGGATGGACAGAAGATGGACACCTGTACGCAGCTCCACCTGGACGACGACTCCTCCCGCAGAGCTGTGCTTCCGCTTCCGCTTCCGGTTGGAGACCGGTCCGCCCCGTTTTCCTGGCCAGACCCTCCATGAAGCTGTGGACAAACTGTCCAGTCGCCATTGAGGATGCCGCCATTGTCCGTCTACCGCCACCACCTTCATTTCCACAATAAAAGTCAAGTGTGTGTACTGACTGGCCGCTAGATGGCAGCAGAGTCATTGCTGATGCGTTTGATCGTTCAGTTTCATTTCAACATGGACGTCAGCATCTTCTAGTATAGTGACGGCTACCACACTAGATGTGTTCAGTCATGATCAAACATCCCATAATGTTGATATGAAGCTACATGAAGAGGAAGGACCTCGTTTTTGAAACCGCAAACTCATCCAAACATTTCAAGTACAGAGCAGATGAAGTCTTTCAAAGGCACGCACACGGAATAAAGGTTTACAGTCATGGAGGGAAAGTCCATTCTGGTTGTTGACGCAGGCCCGACTCCAGTGGAGGGGTCCTTCATGAAAGTTCAGCTCTTTGTCGAGCGCCCCGGTGCAACTCAAGTATACATCAAGCACCCCTGAAACGATGAATCCCGAGCCAAACTTGAGTCTTCGTCAAGTGCTCATGATTCATGAAACTGCAGTGTAGCTGGTCCAGCACCCGTGAGTCGGTCCAAACACGGCTCTTCATCGACTCCACACCAGTTGTGAAACCTGCATCTTCCTTCAGCACCCGTGAGCTGATAGACTGGTGGCAACTCCCAAAACTGGAGTCTTCATCACGCAGCCGTGAGTTGACGAAACTTCAGTCTTTGCCGAGCGCCCGTGAGTCACTTAGACGCAGCTCTACGTGGAGCGCCCGTGTGTCGGTGAAAATCCCGTCTTCGCCAAGCGCCCGTGAGTGGGTGAACTAATGGTTTTCATGGCGTCTGTGATGTGTTGCTGTTTCCTCATCCGTTGATACCAATGTAGTTGGAGGAACAACTGCATTTGTACTGTATAATAATGCTTTGTCATGAAGTCCACACGAGTTCTGAATCAACAGCTCTTTCATGACACAAGTTTTTGGTCTCCAGGCAGCCTCATTAATAATTCCAGAGCACCAAGAGCACCAAGAGCACCAAGAGCACCAAGAGCACCGAGAGCACCGAGAGCACCGAGAGCACCGAGAGCACCAAGAGCACCAAGAGCACCAAGAGCACCAAGAGCACCAAGAGCACCAAGAGCACCAAGAGCACCAAGAGCACCAAGAGCACCAAGAGCACCGAGACACGGCGTCTTGAAGGCCTGGGGAGTCCACGGTCTGGTTTCCCAATCATTGAAGCCAGTGGCAGGGTGTGTCACGTATTGATGAAGAGCGCTGCCATCATCATCAGAGCTCTGTGTGACAAACAAGTTGGAGTTGAATTCAACAAGGCTTGAACGCCACATTAGGCGCGGGAGGAGGAGGAGGAGGAAGAGGAGGAGCAGCAGATGGAGGAAGAGGAGGTTTCCTGTGTGCGAGCGCGTGTGTCCGCGTGCGTGTGAGTGAGTGCGAGTGCGAGTGTGTGTGTGCGTCCAGAGAGAGAGAGCAGCGGCCGCCATGTTAACCAAGAAGCCCGGAGCCTCGGTCCTCCCGACGGGTGAGCACAGCCTCTGTAGCCGAGCGGACGCCGCCCGAGCGCGGCCGATGTAGCGGGGCTCGTCCCGGGCCCCGGATCGATGTACATAAAAGTGCAGGAAACCCGGACAGGCGCCGAAGGGAGGGCTGCGAGACGCTAGCTAGCTATTAGGCTAACAGGCAAAACGAGTCATTAAATGTGCTCTAATCTGAGGGAGCTAACACTAGCAGCTAACGTTAGCACGTAGCCTTAGCGGCGATGTAAACATCGTGTTGACAGTCGTTGAAAGTGCATGTATGTCGCTCTGCCGTCATCACACTTGCATCTCTGCACGACGTTATCGAGTGACATCATGTCAACACTTTAGGGGACCGATTCACGGATGAAACCCAGACGCACATTTGAAAAGAACTAAAGTTGGATTCAAAGGCGAACAAAGCTGTGTAATAAAGTGCTCGGTTCTGAAGCAGCTCTTGTTATTACAATGGCACGGCTGACACGCGCACGCCTTTATTTTGAAATGTGCCTGGAAGAGACTGGTAAGAGGTGATGGGGACACCAGCCGACCTTCAGAGGTCTTAAGGGGCCAAGTAGAAGGATGGCGGGCCACCTCCTCGCCCGCCTGGTCACATGACACAGGGCACCTACGGAAACAAGTCGCCGTTTCCCGACCTGCACGGTTTGTGTGCTTGCGTTGACGTTGCCGCACATTTCGCCCCACTCGTCTGGTTCAGCAGCATGCCGGGCGTGCTCGCCGCCGCTCTGGCATTTCCAGCGCGGTGTCGGGTTCGTGAATGCATCAGGCTGCTGTTGCGCGTACATCTTCACCGCGGCGTTTCTACTGATGACTGGTGGCGTGGTCATCATTAGCAGGATTACCAGCCGCCTTCAGATTACGGCCGCACGCCATCTGGCTGCTTGAAAGCGTGCTAATGTGGCTCTGCCGTCCAGACGCCGCAAATGGAGCTCCCATAATGCAAGGCAGTCTGTTGACCAATTAGAGGCGGACCGCACCTCCGAGCCGCTTCATCCGGCGCGTCTACTCCCGAGTTTCCCCTGGATGACGGGGCTCTCGGCTTATCTCCAAGATTGGGCCGCCGACACCCACCATGTTGTCCTTTGGTCACTACCCCAACCTCACGGCCACCAATGCGTGTATCCTTCCCTCCCCTGTGACCAAGACCCCGAGGTACTTGAGCTCCTCCAGGATCTCATCCCAACCCGGAGGAGACACTCCACCCTCTTCCGGGCGAGAATGAAAGTGGGAAATCTATGTCGTGGCACTGAAATGAGGTACGGTAACTTGAGGGAACTCCCTGGTTCTTCAAAATGTACCACTTCCGCACGGAATGAGAGACACAACTTGCTCTCAGCCACGGCGTGTGGGCCGGGCTCTGCTGGCTCAGTCGCCGGTCTCCATGCTGTGTGAAAGGTCATGTGATCATTGCTGATGACCAGTCCTGCATCGACGACGTCAACATGGCGCAGCCATCGTTGGCCCAGTCAATCATCCAAGGATGGTTCTACCTCATTGCCGTGCCGACTAGTACCAACATGGGTTATCCGGATCATGGACACTAGTCTTCCATTGGATTCATGGACACGCGCTCCGATTTCAGCCTCCCAACTGTCCTTAGTCATCCTGAGAGCGGAGCCATTGTCTTGCTGATATTTCACACCCTCTTCTCTCTTAGCTAGCGTGCCAAAGCGCTAAGTGAGGACGTTTGCTAGGTACCGATTCCTAACCGTAGGTTCAGGCCAAAAATATTATTATCAGCTTCACGTGTCATTCTCTTTTTTTTAAACACTTTTGCGCCCCCCCCACACAAAAAAGTCCACTTTCTCCTCAAGTAGTCTTCATAATTAGTGGTCAACTTTGTTAGATTATTTCAACCCTTTCACATTAAAAGCTGCACGGCGGTCGAGGGGTTAGCGCGGAGACCTCACAGCTAGGAGACCAGAGTTCGATTCCACCCTCGGCCATCTCTGTGTGGAGTTTGCATGTTCTCCATGTTCTCCCCGTGCATGCGTGGCTTTTCTCCGGGAACTCCGTTTTCCTCCACATTCCAAAAACATGCTAGCTTCATTGGCCACAGGTATGAATGTGGGGGGGAATGGTTGTTTGTCTATATGTGCCCTGGGATTGGCTGGCCACCAGTCCAGGGTGGACCCCGCCTCTCGCCCCAAGACAGCACCCCCTGCGACCCTTGAAAATGGATGAATGAATGAATCTCCTAACGGACCTTATTCCCATAATGTTACAGCGTTTTGTGCTGAGCAGTTTTCCAAACGTCGCCATGTTTTTAATCTTTTTATCTTCAATACTTCAACTTTATGCGACTGATTTAAGTTTTAGTTCATATTTCTTCATAAAAAGGTTTATGAAGTAAAAGTTTTTTTTAATTGCCATATTTTGACATTCTTGTAAAACATTATTTGAATTTATTGTTTAGAAGATTTTGCAAATCTTCGACCTACTTTGTAGTTTTGGTATTAAAGTCCACGTATGGAATACGCCGCGGGGCAGTAAAGGCGATGATTTCATATTGCTTTGATGACAGTCCAGTATGAAAAGGACAGGTAAAAACAAAGACACGGTTTCCCAGTACCGGTTTGGCGGCGTGTGGGCTAGCATGTGGAAATGACGCCCAACCCTCTAATGAACGCTCGGGCTTTCTTTTCCTGGCAGGCAAAGCGGGCGAGCCGGTCTTCTCTACTGGTCACGGCGGCTCTCTGACGACATCGCCTGTCACGCTGCCGCCGCTTCGCAACAACAACCTCCACCCGCTGACGGTACGGTCAAAGACGACGCGTTGTTGACTGGTGTGCGTGTTAGCCTGCTGGTTGAGCCGCTAAGAATAGCAGCAGCTGACAGAGAGAGAGAGGCTTGTTATCTAAGAGGAGCCAGGTGTGCTGGTCGCCATGGCAACAGGGAGGGACTCGCGGCACGGACGCTTCCGCCCGGCCCGAGACAAAAGACGTAAATGTGTGTCTTCTCTCAGGGGGGCGCCAAAGCCGCCATGTCGGACGGGGCGCCGCAGTCGCAGGTCCACATCACGCAGCTGTTTGACGAGAACACCAACAAGCGTCCGGTTCTGACCTCCCAGCCCAACGGCCTGGCCCCGCTGGGCGCCGCCCGGCCGGGCCCTCCGCTTCCCGAGCGTCAGACGATGGCCGCCGAGCCCGCCCACCACGGCCGCCAGGGCGTGGCCTCTCACAAGGCTGCTGACAGCAAGCCAAAGCCCGCCCCCCTGACGCCCGAGCAGGCCATGAAGCAGTTCATGTCCAAGATGTCGTCCTTTGAGCACCACGAGGTCTTCAGCTACCCTGAGGGTGAGGCTCACGGGGTCGGGCGGGGTCACGTGGTGCCAAGGAACCAACCATTTGCTTCTTCCCTAGTGTATTTCGTGGGTCCGAATGCCAAGAAGAGGTCAGGCGTGATGGGAGGCGCCAACAACGGGGGCTACGATGACGAGCAGGGCTCCTACTTCCACGTCCCGCATGACCACATCGCCTACCGCTACGAAGTCCTCAAGGTGATCGGCAAGGGCAGCTTCGGGCAGGTAGCCTCACTCCGTCACTTCCCGCTCACGGCGGCAGAGAGCAGTAGGTTCCTCTTCTTGAGTCCGCTTGTTCTTCATGCCACCTTCAGGTGGTGAAGGCCTTCGACCACAAGTCGCAGACGCACGTGGCTCTGAAGATGGTCCGCAACGAGAAACGCTTCCACCGGCAGGCGGCGGAGGAGATCCGCATCCTGGAGCACCTGAGGAAGCAGGACAAAGACTCCAGCATGAACGTCATCCACATGCTGGAGAACTTCACCTTCCGGAACCACATCTGCATGACGTTCGAGCTGCTCAGCATGAACCTGTACGAGCTGATCAAGAAGAACAAGTTCCAGGGCTTCAGTCTTCCTCTGGTCAGGAAGTTCGCACACTCCATCCTGCAGTGTCTGGACTCGCTGCACAAGAACCGCATCATCCATTGCGACCTCAAGCCAGAGAACATCCTACTCAAGCAGCAGGGCCGCAGCGGCATCAAGGTGATGCCAGCATGTCCTGATGCCAGCATGTCCTGATGCCAGCATGTCCTGATGCCAGCATGTCCTGATGCCAGCATGTTCATGTCCTGATGCCAGCATGTCCTGGCTGCTCCGCCGTAACATCTAACCAACATCTAACCCCACGTCTGTGTGTCCAGGTCATCGATTTTGGCTCCAGCTGCTACGAGCATCAGAGAGTTTACACCTACATCCAGTCCAGGTTCTACCGGGCGCCGGAGGTCATTCTAGGTAGGATGATGGTCACATGACCCGCAGCCCGACTGCTTGCTGACACGCCGTGCTCTCGCCCCACCAGGGTCCAGGTACGGGATGCCCATCGACATGTGGTCTCTGGGCTGCATCCTGGCCGAGCTGCTGACGGGATGTCCGCTGCTGCCGGGGGAAGACGAAGGAGACCAGCTGGCCTGCATCATGGAGCTTCTGGGCATGCCCAGCCAGAAGCTTCTGGACGGCTCCAAGCGCGCCAAGAACTTTGTGTCATCCAAAGGCTACCCGCGCTACTGCACCGTCACCACGCTGCCCGACGGCACCACGGCGCTCAACGGCGGGCGCTCACGGCGTGGAAAGTTACGCGGCCCGCCGTGCAGCAAGGATTGGAGCGCGGCGCTGAAGGGCTGCGACGACCCGCTTTTTCTGGACTTCCTCAAACAGTGTCTGGAGTGGGACCCCACGCTCAGGATGACCCCGAGCCAGGCACTACGCCACCCCTGGCTGAGGAGGCGCCTCCCCAAACCTCCCACCGGGACCACGGGGGACAAGACCCCGCTGTCCAAACGGGCCACCGCCGACACCACCATCACCTCCATCTCCAAGTTTCCCGCCACCTCCTCCTCCACCACCGTGTCCTCCTCCTCCAAAACCAGGACTAACATGGCGCCCATCACCGACGCCAACGGGAACATCCAAGCCCGGACCGTCTTGCCCAAGCTGGTCAGCTGAAAGTGAGGGCGCTCCGCCGGCTGGAAGGAGCAGGTTGGTCCGCGTCTAGCTGGTCGGGGTGCGGCCATGCAAGCGGCGTGGTGCGTTCAGGC
This sequence comes from Doryrhamphus excisus, assembly GCF_037039965.1. NCBI lineage: Eukaryota > Metazoa > Chordata > Actinopteri > Syngnathiformes > Syngnathidae > Doryrhamphus > Doryrhamphus excisus. The sequence goes on from NC_136362.1 coordinate 5,526,654, forward strand.
TCCTCCAGTTGGCAGTGTGGGAAAAAAGTGTCTTTCGACAATCAAAGCACGTTGGATGGTGCTGGCCGAGAGGGAACAAGTCGTTGAGCACATTCTTTGTACATTTAGGCACCAAAAACCTCCAAGTCTTTGGAAAAAGTGCTCGCACCACGGCTTGGCGTTGCCATGTAGCCGCTAGCACGCCGGGCCGTGCTCGGAATCCATCAAAGCCATAAACGCAGACGCGTCAAGCGGGCCGCGGCGCCGACCCGTGACTAAACATGATAGGAATATTTTTACGTGCGGATTGTTTTCGGTTCGCGCCATGAAGATGCTGAGTCATGTTGGCTCTCAGCAGCAGTCCTGCCCCTGCAGTTAGCATCATGCTAACGCTTCATTCAGGACCTCCATACCAGTACGTCTATCTATGCTAGCAACGTAACATTTCATTCTTTGTCACTATCCCTACCTATGAGGACGCCCCCCCCCCCATCTTTCAATGTGATCTTTATTTATGGATATTTATTATGTGCAGCAAATACTTGAACGTGTGTGCGTGTGTGCGTGCGTGTTAAAAAGCTTGCTCCCTCATACAAAACACACTGCAGTTTGGCTCCGCCCACTGGCCAATGACAAGGATATGAGGATGGTGACCATGAAGAGAAATGTAGCACAGAGGGAAGGAGGGGGGTCCTGTCACACACACACGCCTCAGGACAAGCCCCGCCCCCCTCCTGAGCCCAGACAGTGATGTCGGACCTGTGAGGGGCGGTCCTAAGTGTTTTATTGTTTAGGTTTTTTTTTAAGTGAGATGGATGCCGACAGTCGCAACTTTTGTGCCTTTGGGACATCCTCGCCAGGAGGCGGGGTCGTCCAGCACGGCGTGCAGCCACCTGATGTCACTCGTCGCCAACAACAACAACAAAAAAAACAATGGCAGACGCCTACCGATGACAGGGCTCAGCTAACACTAGCCAATCCACCGCTAGCATCCAAATGCTAGCTTGTGTTTTCTATTGTTGAGGCTAATGCTAGCCTGCCGCTAACAGACTGCTAGTAGCACGTAGCCTTTCCCACCCACAGTACGTACCTCAAACTGCTCAGCTATGACGACGCGATGAACACCCAGGGCGTTTGGTTTCCTTCTACCAAAGTGCATTCCTTTACCATGCTAGCGCCCAGCTAGCTGCTCAAAGCGATGGACGGGGAGTGTGGGAAGCTGGCAGCATGCCAGAAGATACTGTACTGACCTCTAGCGGCCGTTACACATATCGGAGTCTAGCGAAGGGACGGGACGGAGGTTAGCCACTGTTAGCGTGACGCTGCGCTGTATTTTTGTAACGTGGGTTTTTTTTTATTATTGTGAATTTGTCATGTGACAAAATGTTTGTATCCATGTTGGGGTTGAATGCTGCAGCCACTTTTACAACGTACTGTATCTACTGTACACAACACCTTTTCTAGTGAGCCTTGGTTCAAATTTATTGTGGTGAAAATGATGAATAAAACTCTTATGGACGACAGTCACTCGGCTTGTTTGCTACTTTGTCGTAGTGCAACAACACACATACAGGGTGTTGCACTGCACTGTAGTTCAAGAGGTCAGCCAATTAGAGATGCACAACAATTACCGGGCCGATGGGAGGGAATTATGATGTCATACGATCAATCCCATAAAAGACAAATAGTGCCGATAATTTACAAAATCACCCCAATGAGGCCAGATTAGCCGCTTTTTTTCTCCTGCCTCTGCCGTGGTCGGCCTGTGGTGCCTTCCTGCCCCCCATACACCGCTTTTCCTGATAGTTCTCACTATCATATTGGTCTTGAGAAGCACGAAGTTCAAAAAATAAGAAATGCAACATGAGCTCAGCGCACCCTTCCTCACACGTGTGCACGTGCACGTGCGTCTATTTAAAAGTGGATGCAGCTCAGCAGGAGATCATCAAGGACACGCTGGTAACTTGAGCATGACCTGCCGCAAGGGATTGTGGGTCCAAAGTGAGGGCACACACCATGAACCATCATAGACGTGCATTAATATCTCTTTTTTCATTAGCATTTCACAATTGTTGCTTTGTCCTGATGAAATATCCCGACATGACTAGCATCAGAGAACTAGAGTACGGAGGGGGAGGAGCCGCCTGCTGTGGCCCAGCAAGGTGCACTGTATTCGGGCACACGTTCTGAGCAGCCGGTGTGATTCCACAGAGGTCTCTGGAAGAGCTTTTGTACCTTTCAAACGCCACGGCGATGTTGGTTCAGGTGGCTGTTTTAAAAACGTTATTCATTTTGGCCCTCGCTTATAAATAAACACATTACGATGGGACTGTCTGTGATTGTAGCTTGTCGTTCCAGCTCTGTACAGTAGAGGGCATCATGATGGCTTTTTCTGCTCTTAGTGGACGCGTGTGGAGACTTCCAGCAGCACTGAGCATTGCTAACTTTAGCTTAGCCGGCGTGCCGCGTGTCACCTGAACACTGTCAGCGGCAGCCATCTTGGACACTCGTTTACATTGCCTTGGTGGTGACCAACTCATGATTGGCACATGTGACAACTACACAAAATACACAGTCTGGGCCTCACAAGCTGTTCTCCACCAGACACACACACACCCCTCCTTCCTAAAAATAAAAGGCAAGCGGCCATGGAAAGCGTCCCTGGCTAATTGGGCCAAGCTGGTGTGCTGTGAGGGTCTCTGAGTTCGCCACCAGTGGGAAAGTGTGTGTGAACGCACATGGTGTCAGATTTGCGAGGCCAAAGGTCAGTTTATTTCCAGCAAGCATCTTCATCATACAAGCCCCCCCCCCAACACACACCATGTGCTACTAGAACACGTCACTGGTTTCTTAATGTAAGCCTATACAAACAGTTTGACACCATGTTCAATAATAATCGCCATAATAATACTAATAATGCTATAGTTCAGTGCCGTACTCACCACAAAGTTTGAGCTGCCGGAAGTGAACGTGCTCGCTGCGTCCCAAAATCACACCTGGCAGGAAGCAACCAGACAGGGGAATCAATCACGTGCTGCCACCTAGCGGACGGAAGTGTCACTGCGGCGCAGTGTACAGTACCTGAAATATCGTCATTAAACAAGCCGATATGATGATGATGTTGATGGTAAGAACAATAACTTATTATGTATTATATAGATATAAAAGTATGCTTTACAGAGCTGACCGGATCAAGATTAATTGAAATCATGACAAAAAAACCCATTGAAGATGATTTGATGCCGATGTTAGCTAGCATCGCCGTTCGATGTCAACACAAGCGAATATCCACGTCGATTTCAGCTGGCGACGTGTTTGTGTTTGAGTGGGTTATAACAAGTTTGTCGTTGAAAAACAGTTTTAGGCAGGTACACCTCCGACATTACCTCCGAGTGGCTGCTTCCGTTTGCCGAAGAAATTCCCGCTCATTGGCACTTCCGGGTCCTTTTTTTAGTCGTCTGCGTGTTCCAGCGGTGGGAATGTGAAATACAGAGCTAAAACGTTGATTTCTCTTATTTATTTGGAATTCGCGTTATTCACTGTACTTCCCAGGTAAGCTGTAATGAATTAATACGTTGTAGTGCTCGGGATTTGGGACATAATTCATCCCGGAACTATTAATGTAGCGGGTGTTGCCACCCGGGGCGGTGCGTTTTCTTCTCGTGGCGGTTATGGGTTCATGTTGAACAAGAAAATAATGTTTCTACGTTCGACACTGCGTACCAGACCCCCGATCTTATGTTTATTTTCAACAAGACGATTTACTCCTGGAAACGCTTGGTTTCAAAGAGTTTGTGTCGTGCTTGAAGGTGCAAAGTGCGGTTTGTCCACCAGGTGTCAGCAGATCACAACATTATAACCGTCATTTTCTATATGACGGTTGTCATTGTTTATCATTGGACCATTCATTTAGCTAATATTTCATTTTTTTATTTCTTTGTTCAATTACATTTAAATAGAGATATTATTTTCTTACGTACCATTTATTATGATTAGTTTTATTATCGTTATTCTTTTATTTCTACGAGGGCCACGCTTTGGACACCCCACTGTGTCCACTGGCAATGTGGAGGCTGGGTCCATGAGTAGCGTTGTGCTTCCTGTGGACTTCCTGTGGACTTTCCCTTCGCTTATTCACCTTTTACTTTGACTCTCACGGCAAAAGCGTGTGTCATGGTTCACCCATTCCTGCCGAGCGAAAGAAGAAGGAGGAGGGGCTTCCTGACGCCTTTGAGGGTCCTCGTCACGGAAAACAGAAAAACGAAGCTTAACTTTCCCCACCAGCGTTTTTGCTCACCCGACTCCCACTTTGGGCGGATTTCAGGGAGCAATGTGGGCGTTGCCTCCACATCATGTGACACTGAAGGAGTTAGCATGAGCATTAGCGCTCCTTTCTCTCTTTTTGCAACGCTCTTTAGCAAAGTCTAGCAGACGTCTGACACCGCGCCGTCATGTTTAGACGCGCAGCGAGTTTCCTTTTCCTGCGGGCGCCGCCGCACTCCGCTGACTCACAGCGAAACACGCAAACGCACGCAGCGGGGCGAAGAGGGGGCGGCGAACGCTTCCTCTCCGCCTCGTCACGGTTTCCTTCGTCGAAGCTGCCGTTCCACCTAGCTTGCCTTGACCTTTGACCTTTGAGAAGAGCCTGGGTGCCACTTCCTGTCTTCTGGTAAACCTGTGGCCGGCAGACAGGAAGACGCTCCTTTCCCACAATGCACTTCTCAGAAGTCCCGCTGTGCTTCCCCCCAGGTCACATGACACACACACCAGCTGTCACTCTTTATTGCCCAACGCGCTCCATCAATAAATACAAGAAGGAATAAATAAAGCAAATAAATAAGGTGAGATGGATAAAAGCGTCACGGAGATCCACTTCCTGTCCCGAAGGATCCCGGACGCATGGCAGGTCCTTGGCGGCGTGCGCGTGGCTTGGCCGCCAGGGAGCTGGCCTCCTCGTAAAGCCACGGCAGCTCCCACAATGCCTTGCTCTGGATCAGCATGTTGTCCATCTGCAAGGGTGGGGGGGGCGGGGTCAGCGAGAGTGCGCCTTTGGAGGTCAAAGGTGAGGTCTACCTGGATGTGTCGGAAGCTCTCCAGGCCCTCCAGCAGCGTGTCCGAGTCCTGGAAGCGGAACCTCCTCAGCTCCTGCACCAACTTCAGGACGACGCTCAGCTCCGCGCGCACGCCCACGCCCACGCCCACGCCCACGCCGCCGCAGGTGGGGGCACTGGAGGGGCAAGGGGAGGGTGTTGGGGCGGGAAGTTCCTTCAGCATTCGCTGGATCAGCTTCTCGTACGTCTGCAGCATCGCCGACATGAGAAGCTCCTTGGCCTGCAACGCACACGCACTCAAACAAATGCTAACTAATGCTATGCTAACACCGCTAACCAGGCTATGTAGTACTAAGTAGTGCTGATGAGTACTAACTAGTGGTAGCGGTGTGACTATGTAGTACTAAATAGTTCTGATGAGTACTAGCCAGTTGTAGGGGTGTGACCATGTAGTACCAAGTAGTGCTGATGAGTACTAACTAGTGGTAGGGGTGTGACCATGTAGTACCAAGTAGTGCTGATGAGTACTAACTAGTGGTAGGGGTGTGACTATGTAGTACCAAGTAGTGCTGATGAGTACTAACTAGTGGTAGCGGTGTGACTATGTAGTACTAAATAGTTCTGATGAGTACTAGCCAGTTGTAGGGGTGTGACCATGTAGTACCAAGTAGTGCTGATGAGTACTAACTAGTGGTAGGGGTGTGACTATGTAGTACCAAGTAGTTCTGATGAGTACTAGCCAGTTGTAGGGGTGTGACCATGTAGTACCAAGTAGTGCTGATGAGTACTAACTAGTGGTAGGGGTGTGACCATGTAGTACCAAGTAGTTCTGATGAGTACTAGCCAGTTGTAGGGGTGTGACCATGTAGTACCAAGTAGTGCTGATGAGTACTAACTAGTGGTAGGGGTGTGACCATGTAGTACCAAGTAGTGCTGATGAGTACTATTTAGTGGCAGTGCTGTCATGAGTACTAACCAGTGGTAGCGGTGTGACCATGTAGTACCAAGTAGTGCTGATGAGTACTAACTAGTAACTTGGACTAAGTAGGCTATGCTAGGTGCTAGCATGTTTGAAGTGAAGGTCTGACCTCCATCTTGGTGGCAAGAAGTTCTCTGGAGAAGACGGGTTGTCGGTTAAAACGCTCCTGGACGGGAATCTTCTACAAGCAAAGATGGCCGTCAGCGCGTGAGCCGGGGCGGAGGCCGGGGCGGAGGCCGGGGCGGAGGCCGGGGCGCGTCGGCGAGGCGTACTCACATAGTGCCGCAGCAGGTTCTGGATGGTTGCGCTCATCTTCGGCGGGACGTGGGAGGCCGTGGCCCGACAGGCCAAGAGGCAGACGCACGCCCAGAGGGCCGTCCTGGCCGTCACCATGGTAACCATCATGTCCACAGCGCCCAGGTTGGATTCAGACTGGATTTGGGGCCAGGAGGTACGCCGGTCCTGGTGCTGAAGGTGAAGTGTGGACTGGTTGGTGAGCGCTCGCATTTAAAATACCCCCCCCCCCCCCCCCATTGCGATGACTTAGGTGTGAAATGTGGTTGGCAATTTCCTTGAAATCAACAAAGTTCACAGAAACACACACAATACACACATGCAGGTGTGTGTGTGTGAATCCTGCATGATGATGTGAAGAAGTACTACACTCTCCACAATACTGTATGTACTCCATGATGATACGGTATCGTCACCATGGCCACCGGGTGTGTGTGAAGGAATGACAGTCAGACAGAAATCCCAGACCTTGGATTTTATTGGAAATGACAGCAGATGTGAAATCCAAATAAATAAAACATTTCATACTTCATACTTATAAATACGCACTTAAATAGTGGAATAAATTAATGGCCAAGCCAAACCAGGAAGGCGGGAGAAACATCACAGCGGGGGCGGGACCTCACTAGGCAGGGCCAGATTGTGCGAGCCAATCAGAAAAGCCATCCGGTACACCTCCAGGAACTGGGCCAGCGCCCCCTTCTGGACCGTCATGTCATCCATCTGCAGGAACACAAACGTTAGCTACTAACTAGTCCTCTTGTGTCATTACCGCTACTAACCAGTCCTGGTGTGCCATTACCACTACTAACTAGTCCTGGTGTGCCATTACCACTACTAACTAGTCCTGGTGTGCCATTACCACTACTAACTAGTCCTCTTGTGTCATTACCGCTACTAACCAGTCCTGGTGTGCCATTACCACTACTAACTAGTCCTGGCGTGCCATTACCACTACTAACTAGTCCTGCTGTGCCATTATCACTACTAACTAGTCCTGGTGTGTCATTACCACTACTAACTAGTCCTCTTGTGTCATTACCGCTACTAACCAGTCCTGGTGTGCCATTACCACTACTAACTAGTCCTGGTGTGCCATTACCACTACTAACTAGTCCTGGTGTGTCATTACCGCTACTAACCAGTCCTGGTGTGCCATTACCACTACTAACTAGTCCTGGTGTGCCATTACCACTACTAACTAGTCCTCTTGTGTCATTACCACTACTAACTAGTCCTCTTGTGTCATTACCGCTACTAACCAGTCCTGGTGTGCCATTACCACTACTAACTAGTCCTGGCGTGCCATTACCACTACTAACTAGTCCTGCTGTGCCATTATCACTACTAACTAGTCCTGGTGTGTCATTACCACTACTAACTAGTCCTCTTGTGTCATTACCGCTACTAACCAGTCCTGGTGTGCCATTACCACTACTAACTAGTCCTGGTGTGCCATTACCACTACTAACTAGTCCTGGTGTGTCATTACCACTACTAACTAGTCCTCTTGTGTCATTACCGCTACTAACCAGTCCTGGTGTGCCATTACCGCTACTAACTAGTCCTGGTGTGTCATTACCACTACTAACTAGTGGTGTTGTGTAAGTAGTACTAATAACTAGTGGTGTTGTGTAGGTAGTACTAATAACTAGTGGTGTTGTGTAAGTAGTACTAATAACTAGTGGTGTTGTGTAAGTAGTACTAATAACTAGTGGTGTTGTGTAGGTAGTACTAATAACTAGTGGTGTTGTGTAAGTAGTACTAATAACTAGTGGTGTTGTGTAAGTAGTACTAGCAACTAGTGGTGTTGTGTAGGTAGTACTAATAACTAGTGGTGTTGTGTAGGTAGTACTAGCAACTAGTGGTGTTGTGTAAGTAGTACTAGCAACTAGTGGTGTTGTGTAAGTAGTACTAATAACTAGTGGTGTTGTGTAAGTAGTATTAATAACTAGTGGTGTTGTGTAAGTAGTACTAATAACTAGTGGTGTTGTGTAAGTAGTACTAATAACTAGTGGTGTTGTGTAAGTAGTACTAATAACTAGTGGTGTTGTGTAGGTAGTACTAATAACTAGTGGTGTTGTGTAAGTAGTACTAATAACTAGTGGTGTTGTGTAAGTAGTACTAGCAACTAGTGGTGTTGTGTAGGTAGTACTAATAACTAGTGGTGTTGTGTAGGTAGTACTAGCAACTAGTGGTGTTGTGTAAGTAGTACTAGCAACTAGTGGTGTTGTGTAAGTAGTACTAATAACTAGTGGTGTTGTGTAAGTAGTATTAATAACTAGTGGTGTTGTGTAAGTAGTACTAATAACTAGTGGTGTTGTGTAAGTAGTACTAATAACTAGTGGTGTTGTGTAAGTAGTACTAATAACTAGTGGTGTTGTGTAGGTAGTACTAATAACTAGTGGTGTTGTGTAAGTAGTACTAATAACTAGTGGTGTTGTGTAAGTAGTACTAGCAACTAGTGGTGTTGTGTAGGTAGTACTAATAACTAGTGGTGTTGTGTAAGTAGTACTAGCAACTAGTGGTGTTGTGTAAGTAGTACTAGCAACTAGTGGTGTTGTGTAAGTAGTACTAATAACTAGTGGTGTTGTGTAAGTAGTATTAATAACTAGTGGTGTTGTGTAAGTAGTACTAATAACTAGTGGTGTTGTGTAGGTAGTACTAATAACTAGTGGTGTTGTGTAAGTAGTACTAATAACTAGTGGTGTTGTGTAGGTAGTACTAATAACTAGTGGTGTTGTGTAGGTAGTACTAATAACTAGTGGTGTTGTGTAAGTAGTACTAATAACTAGTGGTGTTGTGTAGGTAGTACTAATAACTAGTGTTGTTGTGTAAGTAGTACTAATAACTAGTGGTGTTGTGTAAGTAGTACTAATAACTAGTGGTGTTGTGTAGGTAGTACTAATAACTAGTGGTGTTGTGTAAGTAGTACTAATAACTAGTGGTGTTGTGTAGGTAGTACTAATAACTAGTGGTGTTGTGTAGGTAGTACTAATAACTAGTGGTGTTGTGTAGGTAGTACTAATAACTAGTGGTGTTGTGTAAGTAGTACTAATAACTAGTGGTGTTGTGTAGGTAGTACTAATAACTAGTGGTGTTGTGTAAGTAGTACTAATAACTAGTGGTGTTGTGTAAGTAGTACTAATAACTAGTGGTGTTGTGTAGGTAGTACTAATAACTAGTGGTGTTGTGTAGGTAGTACTAATAACTAGTGGTGTTGTGTAGGTAGTACTAATAACTAGTGGTGTTGTGTAAGTAGTACTAATAACTAGTGGTGTTGTGTAGGTAGTACTAATAACTAGTGGTGTTGTGTAGGTAGTACTAATAACTAGTGGTGTTGTGTAAGTAGTACTAATAACTAGTGGTGTTGTGTAGGTAGTACTAATAACTAGTGTTGTTGTGTAAGTAGTACTAATAACTAGTGGTGTTGTGTAAGTAGTACTAATAACTAGTGGTGTTGTGTAAGTAGTACTAATAACTAGTGGTGTTGTGTAAGTAGTACTAATAACTAGTGGTGTTGTGTAAGTAGTACTAATAACTAGTGGTGTTGTGTAAGTAGTACTAATAACTAGTGTTGTCCTATAATTAGCTAGTTCCTTTCACTAGTGCTGGTTAGGCTGGTTAGGCTGGTTAGTCCGGTTAGGCCGGTTAGGCTGGTTAGGCCGGTTAGTCCGGTTAGGCCGGTTAGGCCGGTTAGGCTGGTTAGGCTGGTTAGGCTGGTTAGGTTGGTTAGGCCGGTTAGGCTGGTTAGGCTGACACGGTGACCTTTGCCCCTTTTGCCCCTTTTGCCCCCGTGTCTGACCTTGACGGCGGTCAGCATGTCGAGGGCGTCGTGGGCGCAGCGTGAGGCGCGGCGCTGGAGGTGGTCCCGGAGCTGTTTGGTCTTGTGCTGCAGCTTGATGATGTTCTGCTCCAGATGGGCCCGCCTGGGGGGGGGCGCCAGGTCCAGCAGGGAGGGGGTGCGCCTCAGGATGCTGTGGAAGATACGCACGTACACCGACAGCGTGGCGTTCATCACCTGGTACGCCTCCAGACTCTGGGGGGGGGGGGGGGTCACATGACATGATGTCATACTTGATGTTTACCTCTTTGTAAGCCATTTGTAGTCATTTCTACTACAATCTACCTACATATGGTACTACATACACTACTACATATGGTACTACATACAATACTACATAGAGTACTACATACGGTACTACATACGAAACGTACTTTTATCTATTTACTTGGAGTCCTACCTGGCAGGCGTTGATGCTCCTGATGACGCTGTTGAAAGGTTGAACACCGCTGACGTCTGGCTTCCTCAGCTCCTGGAACACAACATAGGACCGTGATGGACCATGAGGACCATGATGGACCATGAGGACCATGAGGACCATGAGGACCACGATGGACCGTGATGGACCATGAGGACCACGATGGACCGTGATGGACCATGAGGACCATGATGGACCATGAGGACCATGAGGACCAGGATGGACCGTGATGGACCATGAGGACCACGATGGACCATGAGGACCATGATGGACCATGAGGACCATGAGGACCACGATGGACCGTGATGGACCATGAGGACCACGATGGACCGTGATGGACCATGAGGACCACGATGGACCGTGATGGACCATGAGGACCACGATGGACCGTGATGGACCATGAGGACCACGATGGACCATGAGGACCATGATGGACCGTGATGGACCATGAGGACCATGATGGACCATGAGGACCATGATGGACCGTGATGGACCATTAGGACCATGATGGACCGTGATGGACCATGAGGACCACGATGGACCATAATGGACCGTCACACTATGATGGACCGTGATGGACTGTGATGGACTGTGATGGACCATGATGGACCATGATGGACCATAATGGACTGTGATGGACCATGATGGACCATGATGGACCATGATGGACCGCGATGGACCGCGATTGACCATAACGGACCGCGATGGACCATGATGGACCATGATGGACCATGAGAAAGTCGTAGTAAAGTAAAAGTCGGGAGCCTCCGAGAAGAAGCCCTGAGGTACGCCGTCCACTCACCAACATGTCTGAGACGGACTCGAGCGTTCGCCTGATGTCGGGATGCGGCCCCAGGTGATCGGCAGACACCGCCGGCGTTCCCAGCAGGACGAGCAGACACAGAAGGCGTACAGACATGGCGGCCGATGTGAGAAGTTCTTCGAGGAGACGAGCGTTTGTCTTTTCAGGTCAGCTCAGCCGCTCTACTGATGCTCCGCCTTTTATACGCGTCTCGTCTTCATCGGTATTCTGTGGTCTGTGGCCTCGCTCTTTGCTTCTACCAGGTCTTTACTGCTCAGTACGCACACACACACACACACTCTCACACACACACACACACACACACACACACACTCACACACACACACTCCCCTCCATCTTGGTGAGGACAATCCCTGGTCACGGTGGTTCGTCACAAGTTGCCACAGATTTCCTAGAAGTGTGTGGAGGCTGGAAGGTGACTCAAGTACCCCAACCCAACAGGGGAAGCACACCCCTGGGACACCTCAGTGGGGCGCCGGGCTAGCTCGCCATGCTACGCTAAGCTGCTAGCCGGCGTCCAGTTCAAGCTGCTACACGCTACATTCTACATGCTATATTCTACATGCTACATTCTACATGCTATATTCTACGTGCTATATTCTACATGCTACATTCTACATGCTACATTCTACATGCTACATTCTACGTGCTATATTCTACATGCTATATTCTACATGCTACATTCTACATGCTACATTCTACATGCTACATTCTACATGCTACATTCTACATGCTATATTCTACATGCTACATTCTACATGCTATATTCTACATGCTACATTCTACATGCTATATTCTACATGCTACATTCTACATGCTATATTCTACATGCTACATTCTACATGCTATATTCTACATGCTATATTCTACATGCTACATTCTACATGCTATATTCTACATGCTACATTCTACATGCTACATTCTACGTGCTATATTCTACGTGCTACATTCTATGTGCTACATTCTACATGCTATATTCTACATGCTATATTCTACATGCTACATTCTACGTGCTATATTCTACATGCTATATTCTACATGCTACATTCTACATGCTATATTCTACATGCTACATTCTACGTGCTATATTCTACATGCTATATTCTACATGCTACATTCTACATGCTATATTCTACATGCTACATTCTACATGCTATATTCTACATGCTACATTCTACGTGCTATATTCTACATGCTACATTCTACGTGCTATATTCTACATGCTACATTCTACATGCTATATTCTACATGCTACATTCTACATGCTATATTCTACATGCTACATTCTACATGCTATATTCTACATGCTACATTCTACGTGCTATATTCTACGTGCTACATTCTACATGCTATATTCTACATGCTATATTCTACATGCTATATTCTACATGCTACATTCTATGTGCTATATTCTACATGCTATATTCTACATGCTACATTCTACATGCTATATTCTACATGCTATATTCTACATGCTACATTCTACATGCTACATTCTATGTGCTATATTCTACATGCTACATTCTACGTGCTACATTCTATATGCTATATTCTACATGCTACATTCTACATGCTATATTCTACATGCTACATTCTACATGCTATATTCTACATGCTACATTCTACGTGCTATATTCTACGTGCTACATTCTACATGCTATATTCTACATGCTATATTCTACATGCTATATTCTACATGCTACATTCTATGTGCTATATTCTACATGCTATATTCTACATGCTACATTCTACATGCTATATTCTACATGCTATATTCTACATGCTACATTCTACATGCTACATTCTATGTGCTATATTCTACATGCTACATTCTACGTGCTACATTCTATATGCTATATTCTACATGCTACATTCTATGTACTATATTCTACATGCTACATTCTATGTGCTATATTCTACATGCTACATTCTACATGCTATATTCTACATGCTATATTCTACATTCTACATGCTACATTCTACGTGCTACATTCTATATGCTATATTCTATGTACTATATTCTACATGCTACATTCTATGTACTATATTCTACATGCTACATTCTATGTGCTATATTCTACATGCTACATTCTACATGCTATATTCTACATGCTATATTCTACATGCTACATTCTACATGCTATATTCTACATGCTACATTCTACGTGCTATATTCTACATGCTATATTCTACATGCTATATTCTACATGCTACATTCTACGTGCTACATTCTACGTGCTATATTCTACATGCTACATTCTACATGCTATATTCTACATGCTATATTCTACATTCTACATGCTACATTCTACGTGCTACATTCTATATGCTATATTCTACATGCTACATTCTATGTACTATATTCTACATGCTACATTCTATGTGCTATATTCTACATGCTACATTCTACATGCTATATTCTACATGCTACATTCTACGTGCTACATTCTACGTGCTATATTCTACATGCTACATTCTACATGCTATATTCTACATGCTACATGCTAGCAGCATGCTCAGCCAGCCACAAAGTGGACGGGTGCTCTACTTTCATGCCAGCTTACCGTCTTACTTTCCACTCAGTGTGAAAAGGTGGCCATGAATCACAACTTTTTTTTCTTCCACTCGGCCCAAATCTTTTTTTCAAACCTTTGACCGCCCGTTCTTTCCTGCCGCTCGCCTTTTTGTCTCCTTTTCCACTTTTCCCCGTTACCTCCACCAAGGCCTCATGTTTGCCACTTCCACAGAAACTATTCAACGTGTACTTGCATACTTACAACGGAACGGGAGACGGGACCGTCGACCCAACGTTCAGTGCAGCTCTTCAGGCTATGGGGGGTGGGGGGGGGGGGGTATCAATGTTGACTTGCACAACCGCACTGCCTGGTGCACACTTGGATACTTACACTTAGTCTTTCAGTGCATATTTCTGTACTTACCTAGTCTTTTGAATGCTTGATTGCACACTTGCCTATTTACACTTTCTTTTTCAGTGCGTACTTGCACACTTACATACGTACTCTTGGTCTTTTGAGTGCATAGTGGTTCCACTTCCACATTTACTTCTATTTTTGAGTGCACACTCGTGTCATTTTTACTCTTTGTCTTTCAGTGCAAGACAATTGGCACGCTTACATTTAATGGTCCGAGTGCACACTTGCGCACAGTCTTTGGAGCACTTGAGTGCACACCTACTTGAGTACATGGGGGGGGGCACACTTAGTTATGTACTTTTATTTTTTGCAAACATAGTGCACACTTGCATACTTAGATTCAGTGTTGTCAGTGCAAAAGTGCACACTTGGCTTCTGAGTGCATACGTGCAGACTTAGGCACTTAAAGTTAGTCTATGAGTCCATAAGTGCACACTTAAGTGCTTCCATACTCCGTGGGTGCACACACGGACACCATCACCTATGTTTCTCAAAATGAAAGTTCAAGTAGGTGATATTTCCGGGAAAGGAGAGTGAAATGGGGGGGTTTTGGCGGGTATGCTGGTGAGGGGCATCCCAGAGCGAGTGGAGGTTGTTGAGTGTGTAATTGCGGGTCGTGGCCAGCAGAGGGAGGTGTTAGTCACACAGTCGACACTTGAACAGTCCTTAACGGCAGGAGTGAAAAAGCTAAAAGTTACTCAAACGATGGCGCGGATGTCCGAGTGACGACGGCGAAGGTGATGAAGATGGGTGGACCTGGTGGACGAGCTCGTTGATCCACGCGAGAATGAAGGTGAACTCGGTCACGGCCTTCATCACGACTTCTTCCCTCCTTCCCTTCCACTGCACACACGCGTTAACGTTAGCGTTAGCATTAGCTTCAGTGCTGTTAGCATTAGCAGCAGAAGCTAACGCTCTACTGACCCTCTGAAGTTGTTTGTCCACCTTGTTGATGGTTGTCGTCCACTTTGAAGGCGGACCGGAAGGAACCTGAACACATCATTCACTGAAAGTTACCGGTGCACTGCGTGTGCGTGTGCGTGTGCGTGTGCGCGTGAACTCACACAGCCTCGTAGCGCGTGCTGCAGCCGGTGCAGGAGGTCGCGGTAGTGGAGGGGGAGGAGCTCAACGATGAGCTCGTGGTTGAACACCCTGCGCTGGTAGATGTCAATCATCTGCCTGACCTCCAGCCAGCCAATCGCGCGCTGAGGAGACCGCGACACCTTTATGGGCGTGGCCTATGACATCTGACATCACGTGAGCTACACTACTGACCTGAGGACAGCCGGTGCAGAAGTCGGGCAGCAGCCGCCAATGCTTGGACCGCCTTTTTTCCTCCTGCGTGTCAATCAGTCGGTCAGTGGGTGGATCCGCCAATCAATCACAGACAATGATGAAGAGTGTCTCACGGGAAGTCTCCGGATGAGGACCTGGCTTTGCGTCCACAGGTTTCGGACGAGAGCGTGCGGGACCTCCTGTCCGCACGTGTGCCTCTGGGGTTCCGTCACCACGGCAACGCAGCGGGCCAGGGCGAGGAAGAGGAGGAGGAGAGGAAGAGGAGAGGTCTTGATGAAGAGGAGGAACATGCTGGACTGTCTGCCCCCTTCCTCGTCCTCCTCCTCTGCTTTATAAGCGTCACACGTTTCCTCCTCCTCTGATGATGATGATGGCGGTGATGATGTCATGTCGCGGCGTCTTTTGTCAAAGTGGCTGAGTCAGCCTGACGCCATGACCGGGTCATGTGATCCGATCCCTGTCACACAAAGACCATAGGCACACACTTCCTGGTGTGGGAAACCCCCTGTGATGACATCACACAGGTAGGGGAGGGGCTCACGTGAGGGAGACCGTGAGGCCAGCGTTACCACGGCGACGCACAAACTGTCCAGTAGTGTGTGTGTGTGTGTTCGCTGTCTAGTCATCCGCTCATCCCTCAATATCACATATCTATGTGCTCTAGCTCTGTCCTGGGCTACCGGCCCTTTAAGAAGCACACTTCCTGTTGGCCTTGGTTAACTTGCATACTGCACTCAGTCTTCCATAGGTCTTCACACTTGGGTACTTACACCCGCGTTCACTCGCATAATTATGCTCAGTATTTACTTGTGGTGTCTGAGTGCACACTTCTGTGCTTAACCTGGAGTTATTGAGTGCACACTTCTGTACTTACATCCATCCCTTTGAGTGCAAAAGTGCACGCTCGCGTACTTACACTTTACGCATAATTACACACTTCTGTACTTAACATGTAGTTATTGAGTGCACAAGTGCACACTTGAGTACTCGGTTTTCAAGTGCACATTTGCATACTTCCTCTTGAGTGCATACTTGTGTGTTTATACCTCATCTCAGAGTGCATCAGTGCACAGCTGCGTACTTACACATAGTCCAAACATGGACACTTGCACTTCTTGCACTTCTGCTCAGCATTTTGAGTGAACATTTGCATACTCAACACTTTGAGAGCACATAATTACACTTGGTCTTGGTCGTACTTATGTGCTGTTATCCAGGCCATAATTGCACACTTGCACACTGTTTTGGTTGACATTTAGTGATTCATCCATTTGAGTGCATAAGTGCGCACTTATAATTACGGTACTCGGGTACACTTCATTTTTTCAGCACACAAGTGCACAGTGAAACTTTTTGGGGGCAAAGTGCAGGACTCCAAACACTCAACACGGTGAGTGCACAGTGATGGACACTTAGCACACTCAGTGGTCGCCATCTTGGCTAGGAAGCGGAAGGGGAGGGGCTAACATAAAAAGGAGGGAGGGGGGAGTCTTTTTGTGCTGATGCGAGAGACGGCCACTCTGTTGTGGTAAGAAGCAAAGTTTATTGGGGAGTAACGAGTTGGTCTCCATGGTAACAGGCGTGAAGATGAATAAATAATGCAATTAAATAAAGCGTGAATAAATAAAAAGTAGAAAAGTTGTTCGGGTCAGTCAGTGTGCGCCGCTCACGCAGTTGTCACGCAGGTTGGAGAAGAGCATGTCCACCTCTCCCAGGGCTTTGTTGATGCCACGCCCCCTGTCCATCTGGCACACGCACACGCACGCACGTTGGCGTCCACGCTCATCATCATCATCATCATCATCATCAGCTCTTATTGTGCAGGGCAAATCTTACCTGGGCCAGCCTGCTCTTGAAGGCCACGGCGTGCTGATGGTCGTGGTAGTGCAGGATGTTCTGGAACGACAAAGCGAGCGCAAAGACGTCAATTCGGTGCGGCTGTACGGCGCGTGCACGTGGGGCCGTGCGCACTCACGCAGCCGTGGGCCTTCAGGTCTTGGCCCACGCGGTTCAGGTCGTCGTGCAGCTGCTGGACTTTGTGATGGCGCTCGTGGGGGTGAGTGAAGACGTTGTGCAGGTAGAAGTCCAGGATGTTGGCGTGGAGGCAGCAGAGCAACATGCTGTCCTGTGAGGGGGGGGGGTGTGGGGTCAGAGGTCAGAGGTCAGGCCGAGGTCGGAGGCCGACGCGTGGGAAGCTGAGTTTGTCACCTTCACGCCGCTGACGTCAGGCAACAGCCGGATGCTGGACTCGTCCAGCGTCTCAGATCTCTGAGCCTGCGTGGGTGGGTCAAGGACAGGTCAAGGACGGGTCAAAGACGGGTCAAGGAAAAGTCAAGAACAGGTCAAAGACGGGTCATAGAAAAGTCAAGGACAGGTCAAGGAAAAGTCAAAGACAGGTCAAGGAAAAGTCAAGGACAGGTCAAGGAAAGGTCAAAGATGGGTCAAGGAAAAGTGAAGGACAGGTCAAAGACGGGTCATGGAAAAGTCAAAGGCGGGTCATGGAAAAGTCAAGGACAGGTCAAGGAAAAGTCAAAGGCGGGTCATGGAAAAGTCAAGGACAGGTCAAGGAAAGGTCAAAGACGGGTCAAGGAAAAGTAAAGGACAGGTCAAGGACAAGTCAAGAACAGGTCAAGGACTAGTCAAAGGCGGGTCATGGAAAAGTCAAGGACAGGCCAAGGACGGGTCAAAGACGGGTCAAGGACAGGTCAAGGACGAGTCAAGGAAAGGTCAAAGACAGGTCATAGAAAAGTCAAGGACAGGTCAGGGAAAAGTCAAAGACGGGTCAAGGAAAAGTCAAGGACAGGTCAAGGAAAAGTCAAGGACAGGTCACGGAAAAGTCAAAGACGGGTCAAGGAAAAGTCAAGGACAGGTCAAGGAAAAGTCAAGGACAGGCCAAGGACTAGTCAAAGGCGGGTCATGGAAAAGTCAAGGACAGGCCAAGGACGGG
This sequence comes from Doryrhamphus excisus, assembly GCF_037039965.1. Lineage (NCBI taxonomy): Eukaryota > Metazoa > Chordata > Actinopteri > Syngnathiformes > Syngnathidae > Doryrhamphus > Doryrhamphus excisus. Next base: position 5,545,218 of record NC_136362.1, read on the forward strand.
TCAAAGACGGGTCAAGGACAGGTCAAGGACGAGTCAAGGAAAGGTCAAAGACAGGTCAAGGAAAAGTGAAGGACAGGTCAAAGACGGGTCATGGAAAAGTCAAAGACAGGCCAAGGAAAAGTCAAGGACAGGTCAAGGAAAAGTCAAGGACAGGTCACGGAAAAGTCAAAGACGGGTCAAGGAAAAGTCAAGGACAGGTCAAGGAAAAGTCAAGGACAGGCCAAGGACTAGTCAAAGACGGGTCATGGAAAAGTCAAGGACAGGCCAAGGACGGGTCAAAGATGGGTCAAGGACAGGTCAAGGACGAGTCAAGGAAAGGTCAAAGATGGGTCAAGGAAAAGTGAAGGACAGGTCAAAGACGGGTCATGGAAAAGTCAAAGACAGGCCAAGGAAAAGTCAAAGGTGGGTCATGGAAAAGTCAAGGACAGGCCAAGGACGGGTCAAAGACAGGTCAAAGACAAGTCAAGGAAAGGTCAAAGACGGGTCAAGGAAAAGTGAAGGACAGGTCAAAGACGGGTCAAGGACAAGTCAAAAACAGGTCAAAGGCGGGTCATGGAAAAGTCAAGGACAGGCGGCAATTGGACCTGCAGCGACTCACGTGTTTGGACACTTCCTGTACGGCTTGGTACGTGTCCGGGCTCCCCAGCGGCTGGCTGAGCGGCCGGGGGACAGGCCCCGCCCCCGCCAGCCGGGCCCGGCCAATGAGCAGCACGAGGAGGACGGCGGCGAGGTGGCGGACGGAGACGAGCGCGGCGGAGGGCGTCATGGTGCCAAGGAAAGCCCAAAGCTTCTGAAGGTGGACCAAGTGAAGAGCGGAGGAGCGGAGCGGCGCTGTGAGCTGATGTGAGGACGCGGCGGCGCTCCTCGTCTTTATAGGCGCCAAGCCACCGCCCCCCCACACAAATATAGGACAACCAAAAACCCCAAACGCACACACACACACACACACAGGTCAGCGGCGGTGTGTTTACTGTCACTGCGAGGAAATGAAGTGTCAAAGTGTGACGACAAATATAATGTTTGTCATTAATTTGATTGGAGCAATGACATCACTTCCTGTTTCCCAGCGCGCGTGTGCGTGTGTGCGTGTGTGCGTGGCTGGGATGTTTGCACATCCTCCGTTTATTTCCATCATGTAACATGTCCACATGACGCCACGTGTTGTGTGCTCACGCCACATAAAGCTGGGTTTCTTGACCAGGAAGTGATGATGACCAATGTTTGCTCAGGCTGACGGAGAAGGAGGAAGAGGAAGTGATGTCATCTCGCGGAATTTTTCCCCACCTGCCGACGTCACAAAGACAAACAGTCAAGGACAAACCAGCGAGTCTGCGTCCCAATCTACGATCTTTATTGGGCCGCTTCCACCACCGCGTCTCAAATCTTCCCCCAGAAGTCCTCCCGCCTCCTCTGAGCGTGCTCCAGAATGGCCGACGCCGCCGAGCGAGACGCCGCCGAGCGGCAGGACATGGCGGAGAGGGCGTCTTCTAGGCGACACGGGATGGCGTGTTAGCGAGAGCCGGGGCGTGCAGGAAGGGGGAGGGGCTGAGGGAGCGTCACCTTGGTGCCAGCTGCTTCCGGAACGCCCTCGGAACCTCAGGCCCAACTCACCTGAGGAGGGGGCGGGTTAGCGTCAGGATAGTGAAGCGGAAGCGGCGGCGGCGGCGGCGGCTCACCGTTGTGCTGGAACTCGGCGTGTCTCAGTCGGCCTCGCAGGCGGTGTTGGGGCGCCGAGCTCAGCCTGGGCCTGATTGGCTTGGAATTCTGGAGGGGGGAGGGGTTGTCGGGCCGCGCCTCTTTAGGTGTCGCCACGGAAACGCTGTCACCACACCCCTGAAGAGCACGTGCGCTCACCTGCGTGCACGTGCAACCTTCTTTCCCGGGCGACCTCCCCACCAGGATGGCACCCCCTGGTGGACACCAGCGGCTGACATGTCAGACTTTGGCGGGTGTGTGTTACCTGGGGCAGGTGTGTGTGTTACCTGGGGCAGGTGTGTGTGTTACCTGGGGCAGGTGTGTGTGTTACCTGGGGCAGGTGTGTGTGTTACCTGGGGCAGGTGTGTGTGTTACCTGGGGCAGGTGTGTGTGTTACCTGGGGCAGGTGTGTGTGTTACCTGGGGCAGGTGTGTGTGTTACCTGGGGCAGGTGTGTGTTACCTGGGCCAGGTGTGTGTTACCTGGGCCAGGTGTGTGTTACCTGGGGCAGGTGTGTGTTACCTGGGGCAGGTGTGTGTTACCTGTGGCTGGTGTGTTACCTGTGGCAGGTGTGTGTGTTACCTGGGGCAGGTGTGTGTGTTACCTGGGGCAGGTGTGTGTTACCTGGGGCAGGTGTGTGTTACCTGTGGCAGGTGTTGTGACATCATGATGAGTCCGCTGCATCTTCATCTTTGGTGTCGGCAAACGTCCCTCCTCCCTTCGCACACACACACACACACACACACACACTGACGTGATGCCACAGGGGCGGAGCCCAACTGAACGCAAACGTACTCATCTGTGTCGTGGTGGTGTTCCGCCACTCTGGAGCTGGACAAGCTGGAGCTGCTGAAGAGGAAGACAACATGAGTCCGGGCGGGCCCGGCAAGAAGGTGGCGAAGGGTCCCGCCCACCTGTCGAGGTCCAGGGCCTCCACGCGGGGACTCCCGCGGCACTCCGAAGCGGAGCGGGGGCTGGTGGCGCCCTGGGTGGAGTCGGCGGGCTCCCACAGGCGATTGTGCTCGGACAGCAGCTGGTTGAGGTGCTCTCGGGAGAAGTGGGTCCCCCAGGCCCGGCGCCGGTACCAGGAGGCCTGCCGCCTCAACGCCGCCGCCTTGACACACATTTGGCAGGAAGTGACCCACATGCCGGTTCTGAGAAGCGACCCAGGCGCTCTGGTGGCTCAGCACAGTTCTGGTAAAAGCCCCCCGCCCCCGCTGTGACCCCACATGACCCGCATGGCAACTCAAACAGGAAGTGTGCTACACTGGATGCCGTGTGCGTGTGCTTCTATGAAAGGAAGCGTGAGGTTTGAATGCTAACTTTGGTTTCCGTGGCGACGCTGCTGGTGCTGACTCATCGAGTCATGAGCGCCCCTGGGGGCAACGAGGCTCACCTGAGAGGCGTGGTTGGAGGCTCCGCCTTCTTTTACCATCTTGTTGACGGGAGAGAGAAAATTGGCTTCATATTCTGTCAGCTTCCTGTCGCACACGCACACACACACACACAGAGCGGTGAGCGCTAGCCACCTAGCTAACGGCGTCGGTGAGTGAGGTGAGCTCCACACACACCTGTGTCTGCTGTGAGAAGGGGGCGTGGCCTCCCTCTGGTGGGTGGGGTCATCGTGTTGCATCACGGACTTACTCCTCTAATGAAAAGCAACATAAACAGATGCCATCTTGTGTGTGTGTGCGTGTGCACGTACAGTGTGCATGTGGAAGATGGGAAGCTGATGTTCCAGATGTTTCCGAAGGCGGGGGCCAGGAGGCAGCGTTTGACCCTGGTAGCTGCGGCGGTACTCTGTCTCCATGGCAACAGGGTGCCGTCTGAAAGGGCGGGGCGACCAGCAGCCTGAGCGAAGCACCTGACACACACACACACACACACACACACACACACACGTGTTCTCTTCAGCACCGCCTAGTGGCCACCCGGATGAACTGCAGCTCACCTGCTGCGCCATCAGCAGAGGAGACGCCCCTTCCTTTGACCTCGGCCCCGCCCCCCAGCACGGAGCCTGCCGGTCCTGCACACGCTGCGTGTTTTTTTAACACCAAAACAACCACATGACGTCACAGTGACAGCTCACCTCATTGGCTGGAGGCCCGTGCCTATTAGGGCTGCTGGCCTGCAATTGGCTGTCACTCTTTGGAGGGCGGGGCTTCACTACAGAGACATTTTGACATGTGACAGATGCATTTGGTTGACAAGGGGTCATGTGACGCGCACCCACCGGGTGCTTTGGAGTGGTGGTCCACCGAGTTCTGGTTTCGGTGGGGGTCCAGACCAGCAGCCAGGACACTGGATTGAGCTGGACCACCGGAACCGAGTCTCCTCCCCGCCCCGCTACTTCCGTGAGCTGATTGGACAAAGCGTTTACAATGAATGACGTGTTACTGTGGGCCCCGCCCCCATTGGAGGACATACCTGTGACGTCTGAGCGCCGTTCTTCCGAAGAGACGCTCCTCTGCGGAGAAGCGCTTCTAGAACGTCCAAAACTCTTCCGGTATTCACTCTTGGCATCCGGCAAACAACACCATGATGGTTATGACATTCTATTAGCGTTATATACCTTTTTTTCTCTCATTCGGTGACGTGCACCGGATGCGACGTCACCTCGAGCTCATGCTAACCACACAGGTGTGCTCAGTTTAGCTAAACTCAGGAATCACCGCAAACAGCACACACAAATGACCAAACAGACGCAAACATCCGCTGACAAGAGCCGCCTAGCATGGCGCCACCAAGCTAATGCTAAGCTAACAGCTCAGCTTACCGCCATGACGTTCTCCCTCGCCGCCCGGCTACTTCTCGCAAACCGGAAGTAGCGCGATAAGCGCTTGGCAACCAGGTGTCCTCACTCGGTATTTAAAAGCGACCACGGAAAACTTCATCTTGTCCACATGACAGCTTCCCGACGACGGGTGGCAGCCGTCGTCATGGCAGCAGACGCCCCGGCGCATGCGCACTGGCGTCCAGGCGCGACAGGTTGCTTTTAATCCTCTTATTTGCTTCCACCACACCGACACCCTCCACCTGTTGCTGTTACAAAATTGCACCACTTTTATTCATTTAAGGCTTTTTAGTTTGGACTTTACATTTGGCTTCAACCACCCCGAGACAGCCCCCACCCCCGGCCCCCACCGCTGCTGTCAGGAACTCTCGTAGAACACAAACATGCAGTAAAACAACGTAAACGGCGCTCGAGCTCCAGGCGAGCTCCGACTTGAAATGACGTCTGCCGACAGAGTGCGCCGATTTGTAGGACCGGTCGGTGTGGACCTGCCGCCCCCTTGTGGCTGCGCGGGTTCACTACAACCGGTCTGGGGAGCTAGCTGAGCACGCTAACCGCGCTAGCTAGCTAGCTAGCTAGCTAGCTAGCCCCAACTGAAAACAGACATGCAAACTGCTACAGCGCCTCCTTGAGGTGACACGTGATCATGCTACTTCAGACGGACACTGAAAGGCTTTTTGTGGCTTGGACAATCTTCTGCCATGCTAATGACGCCAACGAGTCAAGCTAGCAGATCTGGGGTCAGCTCACGCACCGCCGTGTTACGCTAACAGGTTAGCCCGCACTACAGCGCCCCCTTCGGTCGCATGCAGTAATGCCACCCTAAACCCTTTGGAAATATTTTTTTAACACTCGTGACTTTAAAGTGCTTTTTTCTGTAGGGGCTAATGGCAACTAAGCTAGCACAGATACACTAAAAATATTTTATTTTTCCACCTCGGAAATGTTGCCACTGCTAGCTTTGCTCAGTACACACCGTCAGCCAAACTTGTTAGTACTTGTCCATAATACTGCTAACACACCGCACGGCTAAGTGACGTTAGCTTCCAGCGGTGAGCTGACACCAGAATTTGCTACTAAATCAAATGAAAAGACATAACAATCATCACCATCATCACGCAGTCGGCCATAGAAAAAGACAAAAGAAACATCTAGAAGACGCCGCCATCATCATCATCATCATCAGTCTTTTGACGTTTCCAAGGCAACAGGAAGGGGTCAGAGGTCAGAGGCAGTCCATGTTGACGGCATGTGTTTGTCGGGGAGGGGTGCAGGGCGGGTTGGAAGATGTCCTCTGATTGGTTGTTGGGTCAGGCGAGCGCAGGGCTGCAAACACGTGACAGGTGACGCTCACACGCAGGACAACACTGACCCCTGGTGCCTGGCCAGAGAAGTCTCGAGCTCAGGCCTCGGCCAAGTGACACACACACCCACCTGGAACTAGAGGAGCTGACAAGTGGACTTTTTGCGAGTTCTTCCGGGAAGTGGACTCTTCCTGTTGATCTGTCTCACCAGGTCGTAGAAGATCTACACACACGTGCACACACACGTGCACACGGTGAGATGGAAAGCTAGACGTGCGTTGTGTGTGTGTGCGTGTGTGTGTGCGTGTGTGTGTGCGTGTGTGTTAATGCTGGCCTCGTTGACGTTGATCTTGCTCTTGGCTGACGTCTCCAAGAAGACGCAGGAGTTCCACTGGCGAGCGAGACCGACCCCCGACTGTTTGGCCACCACGCGCTCCACCTCAAGGTCACACTTGTTGCCCACCAGGATCATCGGCACCTGCACACCATAACGTAGCATAACATGCAGTAGCAAGGCCTGGCCAGCAGGTGTCACCGTGCGTGAGCGTGTACATCATCCGTGTCCTTGACCCTTAGGATCTGCTCTCTGAGGTCTTGGAGGTCGTTGAAGGTGGACTGAGCCGTGATGGAGTAGACCAGAGCGAAGCCTTGGCCGTTCTTCATGTAGAGGTCTCGCATGGCCGTGAACTGCTCCTAAACGGCAACAAGCGTAACGTCACTTCCTGTTGCCGTGGCGACGTAGGCTGTGCGTGTGTGTGTGTGTGTTCTTACTGTTCCTGCCGTGTCCAGGATCTCCAACATGCACTGCTGACCATCCACCTCCACTTGCTGCACACACACACGTACGACAACATTAGCCTAGCTTCATTTAGCTGGAAACGTGCTGACGATGCCTTCACTGGCTCACCTTCCTGTAGGAATCTTCTATCGTGGGGTCGTACTTCTCCACAAAAATGCCCTGGACAAACTGCACCGTCTGCACACACACACACACACACACACACACACACAGGAAGTGGTCTTGATCTGGGTCTTGTGCGTGTGCGTTCCATACCAGAGCAGACTTTCCGACACCACCAGACCCGAGGACCACCAGCTTGTATTCACGCATCTTCACCTGCTGTCTGCACGCACACACAGTGAGAGAGGGGGTGCTGTCAATCACAGTAAGCTCCGCCCACAGCTACAACACACCTGTAAAACACGCCCCTCCCTCTCCCTGGCTGGGTCAAAATAAACACCAAAGGTTCACTTTAGTTTTTAGGTTCACACGTCAACAGTGTCGCCGATGATGTCCCAGCTTTGTCCTACAGTCCCTGAACGCACCATCATCTTCAACTTGTTGGACCCTGAAGGTCTCTCTCTCTCACTCACACACACACACACACACACACACACACACACACACACAGTCAGGTAGGTGGGGCCTGGTAATACTAATAGTATACGTGTGCATGTGCGCGTGCGCGTGTGCGACAGGACTAAACACAGCCTGGTCTCGCTCACGCGCACACACACAGTATGCAGACAAGTTACTTCCTGTCTTTCTGGCCGCCATAGAAGCTATGCTGGTCGGCCAGCTCGCCCCGCGGGCCCCGCTGTGAGGGGCGCACATCCGGGCCGCCATCATGTCAATCAAACCACCGTCAAGGCTGAGACATGTCCGTCCGGCTGTACTAATGTCCGACCGTGTGTGTGTGTGTGTGTGTGTGTGTGTGTGTTCGCGGCTCGCTTCCGCAAACCGGCCCAGTTCGACTCGCCGCCCCCCGCCCCCCCACCCCAACACCCTCCAGCCAAGCCTGCCTCCCTGCCCGCCTAAGCCCCGCTGTCATGTCCCGTGTACAGGGACATGTCCGCAAAGGACGAGAAGACGAAAAGACGAGAAGAAAGACGACAAGAAGGACTCACCGTCATCCACTGCTCTCTCTCTCCTCGTCTGTGCTAGCCTAGCTCGACCAGAGCCGCTCCCTCCTCGGCCCGCGTCAAGTCGCCTGATAAATGCGCCAACTTCCGCGCTATCTTTTCAAATTAAATACAACACCGGAAGTAGACTTGACCACCAAGCTAGACGCCCATAAACCAGACAGGCTCTTTTTGCGTTAGTGTCAACTTGACATTAGTCAGCACGAGACGCTAACAGAAGCCACATCCGAGTGTTGTGAGGCCACACCCCAAACAGGAAGGAGTCACCACGAATAGAGACCCCCCCTCCTCCACAGGTTCCCTTTAACACACACACTTGCTTTGTGCTCTTTCGCGCCTTATGTAGCTCATTTATTTAAATACTTTAAAACCCCATTAATCGACGCATGCGCTGTTATGTTAGGCACAACAGCGTCTGACAGCCCTGAATAACTATGGTGCTTTGAACACATCAAAGGCACTTGAATTCCAACATCGTATCTGTAGCTCCGACTCGTAGCACTTCCAGCGAGGTGCGTTCACGGACACTAGAACATAATGACATCGCAACCTGGCTTTGATTTGTAATTTCATTTGAAATGAATTTAAAAAGGCAGCATCGGTATCGACCATACTGGACCTGAAGGGTCCATCAACAGCCACTTCTGATTTGTTTACTTCCTCCTCTCACTGATCTTTTCATGTTTCACAGCTTGGGAGGGGCAGCCATGTTGATTGCTAGGAGACCAGATGCAGCAGACATCAAGGTGGATCAGAAAGAAACTATTTAAAGCCGTCAAATAAGGAGAGTCGTGGTGAAGGCAGGCAGAAATGGACCTTTATTTCGTTCGGGCAATCAACAGGAGCAGACTGCGGAGGCCAAACTGGACCGGATGCCGAGTGACGTCACCACTCCAGTCCCGGTCTGCGCCGCGAGCAGAAACAACAGATGTTTGATTGGCGTTTGGCTACCTTGACAAGACGCGGCCATCAGGAGGATCCGGTCAGGTCCACCAATCCTTCCTTCCTACAAGCGACAAGGATTGGAGGGCGACTTTGCCGAATGGGAGGGAAAACAAAGAAGCCGAGCGGTCCCAAAAGAGCATCCCCGCTGGCCGCCGTCGCCGCCGCCATCCCGAAGGAAAAAAAAAAATTAAAAAGTCCTCAGGCATCGATCGGGCTGTAACACGCCGGCTGTCAATCAGCCGGCAGCAGCCAATCAGGTCGCGGCAGCGGCTGCCAAAAGGAAAAGGAAAAGCCACAATGAAAACAACTCACCAGAAAACAAACAGGAAGTGGGAGGAGCTTCCAATCTTCCCTATGAACTTTTTTAAATTTTTTTTTAAACTTGTTCTTTGTCTTCATCCATTTTGTCCGTGCGGGGGCCGCTCATGTCAGTGCAATGCATCATGGGAACGACCGATCGCTAGAGAGGGTGTGTCACTACGTGTGTGTTGTCATGGAAACATGCTGCAGGGTTAGCGCTCCAGCAGCAGGGTGTGTGTCTGTGTGTGTCTGTGTGTGTTGCATTGTGGGAGCTTTTGCGTCTTTAGCTGGTGTCCATGGACTCCATGTTGGCCGAGCTGGAGTCCCTCTGGATGGAGTCAAAGATGGCGGCCAGCTCCTGATTGGATGAGATCTGCGACTGGAACTCGGACATGAGCGGAGACTTCTCCGCCTCGGGGATTGTCAGCAGCGCCACCACGGCCCGCATCGCCGAGCGCTTCAGCTCGTCCTGCTTCTCGAACTCCTGCTTCACCGAGTTGGCCTTCACCTGAACGCACGACACGGCAGCGCGGTTAGGAACACGCTGCGTGGCGACCGCGTGGCGACCGCGTGGCGACCGGGTGGCGGCCTGTGTGCGTACCTTGGTGGTGCACGTGGCTCGGAGCGGCTCCACCAGTCTGTCCAGCCTCTGCAGGACGGCGCTGGGACAGAGGGACGACAGCCGGGCCAGCATGAGGAAGGTGAGCATCTAGGAGACACAGGGGAGCGTCAGGACAAGGGTGGCGACCTCTGACGGTCTCGGACGTGGCACCTTGATGTCGTAGTGGTCCTTGAGGCCGTCCTCCACGTGGTTGAGGAAGGTGAAGATGTCGATGCGGTCCAGGCAGCTGTCCAGCAGAGTGTACATGCACTCAAAGGCGGCCTTCCGTAGGTCCAGGCCGTCGTCCACCGTGTGCTTGAAGGGGCCCATCTCCACCTGCGCACACCCGTGTCAATCCAAGCACGCTCGCATCATCAGCATCATCATCATCAGCATCATCAGCATCATCATCATCAGCATCATCATCAGCATCATCATCAGCATCATCATCATCACCTCGCGAATCAGCTCCTTGCGGACTTTGGTCTCGTTGTAGAGCTGCGGTAGAACCGAGTCCAGCAGCTCTCTGATCAGGCTGGGCTTGTTGTGGGCCGCCGAGTTGAACGTCACCAAGGCAACGCGCCGCACGTTCAGGTCGGGATCCTCCAGCGTCTTCAGGAAATCACCTGACAGGAAGCAGCCAATGGGTCACAGCCAGCTCTAAGCCCCCGCCCACCACCAGGACGCACCTATACAGTTCTTGAGCAGGGGGTCTATGGGCTGCGGCTGGTCCGAGATGGTGAACTTGACCGCCGTGACCACGGAACTCCTGGCGTACGACGAGCCTGCACACAAGCAGTCAATGAGGGGTCCGGCCGCCGAGGGTGGACGGCGGGGGCTCACCTGACAGCAGGTACCCCTTGAGGCGGGGCAGCAGCGTCTCGGGGTTGATGAGCGTCAGTTTGCCCAAACACTCGGCCACCACGTTCCGGGTTCCCTCCTCCTGACACTCGCAGTGTTTGAGCAGCAGCGTCCACACCGACTCCACGTACGGCTTCAGGCCCGACACCGACGCAGAACCTCAACACACACACACGCCGTGTTAGACGTGCACACACACGTGCACGCGGGCGGGCGAGCGAGCGCTCTCACTGATGATCTCTTTGAGCGAGTGCAGCAGGAGGTACTGGCGTTTGGAGGAGGAGATCTCCTGCAGGACGAAAGGCAAATATTCCGGAAGGTTCCCCACGGCGATGCTGCCCAGGGCGTACGACGCCGCCGACTTGACCTGAGACAGACGGGAGGGGGGGTAAGAGGCGGAGTCAGCGGTGAGCTGGGCGGGGGGGTTTACCTCCTCGCTGGAGGACGAGAAGGCGTCCAGGATGACCGTCTTGAGCTCTGGTTGGCTGCTGAGGTCCACGTGATGCCCGACCTCCCCCAAGGAGAGCAGAGCCAGCAGCCTGATGGAGTCTGTGGAGCGGCTGTTCTTCACGTCCTGCGCACAGCGGAAACGGGCGACACCGTGTGAGCACGCTGATGTGGGCGGGGCCCCGGCGAGCGCGGCTCACCTGGATGAACTGTCCCACCACGGCCGGCCCCTCGGCGGGACACGCCCGCGTCAAGGCGGCCACACACTTGGCGATGGAGCAGTACGCCTGCTTGTGCGGCAGCGCGGCGCTCTGGGAGTAAACCGGACCCGTCAGCATCCTCAGCAGGTCCATGTAGCCCAGACCCGGCGTGTCTGTGGACACCAGAGCCTGCCGGCGCACATGTGCACGTTAGTGGGCGCACCTCGCCGCGCTTCGCCACGCCTCGCCATGCCTCGCACGCGCGTACCTGGTAGAAGTCCAACATGGCGGAGAGCGCGCCGCCCTGCAGCAGCGGGGATCGGACCAGCGCGATGAGCTGCTGCAGGATGTTGCCGCCGCTCAGCTGGCCCAGCAGCGAGGGGTGTGTCACGGCCAGCGTGGACAGGAAGCTGAGCGCCATCTGGGACACGTGCATGTCGCTCTCCGAGATGAGAGGCGGCAGCTCGGCCAGGACGGCGTCCACCATGACGGGCGTCACGGCAGAGCTGACAAACATGATGGCAGAGGGTGAGCGGCGGGCGGACGGGCGGGGCGGGGCCAAGCGGTGGGCGGTACCTGTAGTTCCGGAGCAGAATGTCGAGCGCGGCCAGCGTGCACAGCTTCAGCGCTCGCTGGTTCTTACGCAGGAAGGAGGCCAGGATGGGGATGGCGTCGGGGAGGACGGGCCGCAGGTCAATCTTGAGCGGCGAGCCGGCGATCAGCGTGAGAGCTGAAACCAAACACACCCGTGCTCATTTGCATATCTTGAATATTCATGAGCACCCCCACCTTTGACTGTAGTCAGCCGCGTGATTTCGTTCTTCAGACGCTCCAAAAATATCAAGAGCGTGCCGTGAAGTTCGGCGGGGAGACGGTCACCTAGGCGACCACACAGGAAGAGACAGTCAACGCGGGAAGCGGCGGCCGAGACGGCGATGGCGGCGAGGCGTGGTTACCGAGGTTGCAGATGATCTGACCCATGCAGGAGATGGCGCGCTCCTTCACCTCCTGGTCGATGTCCGCCGCTTTAAGGCGTCTGATGGTGCAGCTGAACAGGTCGCTGATGTACGGGGAGGGGTCAAAGCTGTCAGAGCCCTCTGATTGGCTGTCCAGGGGTCTGATCACCTACCAGAGAGCAGAAAGAGTCCGGCGGGTGACAAGGCAGCTGGCGGCAGAACCCAAGACCGGCTGAAGACGAAGGTCACCTTGACCAGCTGCTGCGTGACCAGCAGGGCCTCTGAGGTGATCTTATAGAAGGGGTCTCCCACGCAGGCCACCACGGGGGGGACCAGGGCGGGCACGTGGGCGTGGAAGGCGTGGGCGGGGTGCGTGACCATGATGACGTGGAGGCACGCCAACGCGTCGATCTTCAGGTTGGAGCTGCTGGACTTGTCGTTGAGGGAGAAGATGATCCCTGGAAGACACAGGCGTCACGTGGGCGGGCCCCTGCACGGCTCCCTCCTCCGCCGTGGTCACGTGACACGTACCTGGCACCAGCACAGGGATGTGCTGGGTGAGCGCCCCCGGGAGGACGTTGACCAGCTCCGTCAACATGTTGAAGCAACACTGGCGAGTTTTCACGCTCTTCTCCTTCAGCTGCTTGTGAAGCGCCTTGACGATCATGGCCACCTGCGGGGTGCGACAAACCTCAAACAAAAGCAGTGCTGGGGGGGGCGGGGTGTCCGAGGGGAACCTTTAAAGATGGCGGGGACGGCGTTCCCACCGTTTCCCGTACATTCATGCATTTACGGCGGCACGCCACAGTCAAACCTGGACCGCCGGCGAAGGAGAGTAACATTATGAAAGCCTTCCTTTGGGTCACCTGACTCTGCAGCATGGTGAGGGGCGTGTCCCCCTGCTCCATGGCGTCCGGGTCGGCCAACCAGCTCTGAGCCGGTCTGGTCTGCTTGAGCAGCGACAGGTAGGCGTGGAAGACGTCCGCCTTGACGTTCTCCTCTCTCTCCTGGGGGGCAGACACACGAGGGTGAGCGGGGCGAGGGAGGGGGCGGGGCCATGACGGGGCTCCACCTTGAAGCGGCAGACGAGGGCAGGGGACACGGAGCGGTAGAACTCGGGAAGCATCTCGTGACGCGTGGAGACGACGGCGTCCAGGCACTTGGCCGCCGCCCGCCGCACCTTCCAGCTCATGTCGTCATCGTCGCTGTACTCGTCGTCACTTCCTGGACGGAGGGGGCGGACACGGTCAGGCGTCTTCGCCGCGGTGGCGGACGAGAGGTGCGTGGCGCCTACCTTGGTAGTCTTCGTCGTTCTGCTCGGCGTCCATGGCGTTGTCGTCCTCGTCCTCGTCGTCAAAGTTGTAGTTGGGGTCGTAGGTCAAGTAGCGCAGGCAGATGGAGATGACGGTGGGAACGTGGGCGTAGACCTCCTTCGGACACCTGGAGGAGGACAGGCGGGGGTCACGCCAGGGCGGGTTCTCGCCGCGTTTGAAGGTGGCGTACCTCCTGACGAAGGACTCGAAGGCCTGGATGCAGTACTCCCGCAGCTCGTCGTCATCCACGTTGCAGAACTTGACCACCAGCGGGATGATCTTCTCCAGGTACTCCCCTGAGGGGACAATCAAGATGAGTGCACGTCGGCGTGGGGGTGCGGGGGGCGGGGCGGCGGTCTCACCGATCCTGTGCCCGGCCTGTCTGCTGATGGCGGCGGTGCACTGGATGTACGTCCTGGTGGTGGACATGTTGTCGTTGCGTCCGAGCTCGCTCAGCAGGTGCTCGATGAGGTCGATGAAGACCAGGTTCCCGCAGGACATGACCAGGTGTCCCAGCGCCATGATGGTCCTCTGCAAGAGTCCGGCACTGTTACCACGGCGACACAAGCGCAGCGAGGGGGCGGGGCTTTACCTTCCTGACGGCCAGCCTGGGGGAGGTGAGCTGAGGGAGGAGGCAGCTGAGGATGGAGGGGTGGAAGTTGACCAGCAGACCCCCCTGTCTGAAAAGGCCGCACGTTAAAGCGCGTTTGACTACAATCCAAGTTGGCGGCGATGGCGGCGATGGCGGCGATGGCGGCGATGGCGGCTACCTGCACAGCATGTCGGCCATGATGTCCAGCGCCTCCAGTTGCACCGACACGTCCTCCTGCTTGGCAATGGCGCTGGTCAGACGACCCGTTATCTTCTTGCAGACGCTGGCGGCCAGGGCGGAGCCTGAAACAGGTGGGGAAGGAGTCAGGCGACAGCCGTCACGAGGGTGGCGTGAGCGGTAGAGGACGCCGTCTGACCGCTGGAGGCAGGCGGCAGCTCGCCGATGACCGTTTTGAGGCCGATGGATGAGATGTCCCTCAGCTGCTCCTTGTCCGACAGCATGTTGGTGCACAGCGTGTCCACGATGGTCTCCACCTGATACTCCTTCACCTTGCTCACCAGCGGGCCCAGGCTGACAACACACACCTTCTCGTCAATCACAGACCCCACACACCTTCTCGTCAATCACAGACCCCACGTCGGAACCGTCACGCCACGTGGTGCACGTTTACCATTTGACGGCCAGGTTCTGAACTTCTCCGTTCTTGTCCTCCAGCAGCTTAAGAATCATCCTCACCACCTGTCAATCACACGCCCCATCAGTACTGATTGACGTAACATTCAAATGTTTTCCGCCGACTCATTTTTTCAAACTATTTCTTGTGTCATTTGTTTGTCATAGTACACCAACTTCATGCTAGTAAAATGCTATTGTTCTTGTTATTCTCCTAAAATTACAGCTTTCTTATTAGATTACAACTTTTTCTTTTACTATTTTGAGAATATGAAATATCATATTTCAATAATAAATAAATATTTGAAATGTACCCTAATTTGCTATTTGTTTTGTCTGGTTTTCTTGTTAGTAAATATGCCGAATAAGAACACGGGCTACTGTTACAGTCAACACACATGCACAAGTCTTATTTTCTTTTAACTAAGGTGACTGACCATAGGGGTGTTATTTCCTGTCGACGGAGCTCTAATTATGTAGCATATTTAGAAAGTTTATTTGTACATAAAGACTCCTATTTGGTGGAAATGGACTTATCAAGGCCGGGTCTGGAACCAGTCAACCGCCGTCAACACCGACGTGTGCGAACGGACCTTTCTCTCGCTGTCGTCGTCCAGTTTGATGGAGTCTTTTTGGAGTTCTGTCATCAAGTCGTTGGTGGCCATGAACCTGCACAGGGACACATGTTCAAAAGCACGTCAGCGTTCTTCATCTTTTGCGCCAACACCTGAGAAAATCGGGCACGGCTGCCACAAACATCACAGCCTATCACGGCAGTGCCCGAATGCCACAGGTAGTTTGAGTTCTACAGCTCCGTCATCTTGGCGTGACTTAAAGGATGAAAGTACAAGCGGAGATGACAGACGTCCTGGAGCTCGATGCCGTTTGCCACCGCCGTGTTGTCTTCATGTGTCGTCATTGCGCGCACCAAGGCATGACAGCGCCACTTTGAGCGCCGCTTCGCATGTCAACAAACATGGCAGGGCCAACCGCCCGCCGATCACGCCGTCGGCCCGGCGAGTGCAAAGTGACAAGATGTCAACATGTCAAGCTAGCCGGTCCGCGGGCAGGCCGGGCGTCCCGCACGGACTGAATATCACTCACACGCACGCCTCTGCTGGCGGCGTGCTAGCTTGCAGCATGACATGTTGCCAAATGCCACCGCTAGCCGGCCGGCTAACCGCTAACACACACGCAAGCCAGCGAACGCGACTCCGGCCGGCCACCGACGCTCCGGCACCGCGAGAGACGACCGTGCACAGGCGGGCTCATCAAACCGAGCCCCGGAGAGGAGTTAGCGCTGCGGCCGGGCGAGCGGGCGACGTGACGACGATCAGACAGGTGGCAGGCTAACAGCTAGCATGCTAGCCCGGGCCCTGACACGGCTTCGGCGGCTTGTAGCCGCGGCTTTGCGGAAACGTTCAAATCCACGCGTCCGCTGCGGTGGAAAGGACGGCGCTCACCTGAAATCCTTGTCGCTGGAGGTCATTTTCTCCAGCAGGTTGGAGATGTGGTAGGAGGCGCTCGCCATGTCGGTGCCGTTAGCCGTTAGCCTGCCGCTAGCTGACTGCGCTCGGTGTGTTCCGGGCTGCCGAGTACACTGCGGACGCTTCTGTCTTCCGTCTCCGTCTCCCGTCTCCCGTCTCCCCTTCTGCTTCGCTCCCGAACTGTGCGAGGTTCTGCTGGTGTGGTCGCTGCTGCCAGCTCTGCTTGCTGCTACAGCGACTGTGTCATGCCGGGCCGCCGAGTTTCGTGTGTTTGAATGGAGCTCCCGTCTGACCGCAGAGAGGCGGGGCTAGTGGAGCTGGACGAGGCGGGGTCAGAGGTCACGCTAGGAGCGGAGGATCCCTTTGCTCCGCTTTATTTACCCCCGTAGAGCCGGTCGATGATCGGATGTCACGTTCGGGTAATATAAAGATGGCGGTGATGTCATCAGCTGCTGCAACAACTTGTGTGTGTGTGTGTGTAGTGTTTCCCACAGGACTACAATCTATCTGTGGTTGGACGATGTCCCTACGTGACCGTTTAATTTGCATAAATTCGGTAAAAAACACCAAACACAAAACCCCAAAAATGTTCAGAGCTAGAAATCTGTCAAAAAAAATCAAAACTTTTCACCTTGGACGGGTGGACAGTGCGTTGTCGGCCTCACAGTCAGCAGACGCGGAGTTTGAATCGTCGTCAGCTGGTTTTGGCTCCAGCTCGCTATTGACCCAATGGACAAGCGTTATGGAAAACGGCTCGCTGTTGCCATTTGTTGGTTTTGGTATTGGTTCCACTTGCGGTACCGCGCTGGGCCACAGGAAGCAGTAGTGAGCGCAGGCGATATGACAGTATGAGATGCCTCAGGAGTCAATCATAATAATAGGAACATGAATGAATGAACGAATGAAAGAGTCCATATTGGGGTCAGACGCAATGTTCCACTTCACTGCCTCTTTTCTATCACCACCATCTCCCTCTCCCGTCATCCCCGTCATCAACTTTGGAACAACACTGTCACCAAGAGCGTGTGTGTGTGTGTGTGTGTGTGTGTGTGTGTGTGTGTGTGAGGGGGGTGAATTCCTCAGGCGAGTCCAGACAAGGATGTGTGTGTGTGTTGGATATAAACATAAACGTAGTCCAAGATGTGTGTGCTATGACGACTTAATACATTATTATAAGCAACATATATTATCATTTTAATTGAAACATAAATATATAGTGTATTTGTGACTCATAATTATCTACAGTATTATAGTATTATTCTTCGTGACGTCATCATGTCACCTCTCCCTCCCTCTCCTCGAGACCACTGTGGGCGCAAAGGCCTAGCTCACAAGAGGGGGAGGGGGTCGAGCAACACATACAAAGAGAAGGAGAGAGAGAGAGAGAGAGGCGGGGGGGGAGGCGGGGGGCTCGCGTGCCGACGTTAGGTAGAAAGGGGGAGAGCGGGAGGAGGAAGACGACGCTGCTAGCTATACTAGCTAAAGCTAACTAGCCATGTTGTTGCTGCTGCGTGTCTGCTAGCGGGCCGCCCTGGACTCCCTATCCGCCCTGAGGTGCATCATGCCCGGCTGGAAGAAGAACATCCCAGCCTGTCTGCAACCGGACCAGGAAGGAGGTAAGAACCGGAGCTGCCGAACCGCGAGCGCACCCAACGGTAGGGTGGGTGTGTGTGTGTGTGTGCGCGCGCGCGCGTGTACCGGCTCAAACTGTGGCACGCGGCGCCGGTACGCTTGAAAGTTGACGCTGTGCTTGCGCGCGCGTGCTCGTCTGATCTCAAGTAAGGTGACGTAACGTGACGGTGCTTCACCTTAGCCTAGTCAGCAGGTTAGCTAGCTGGCCGACCTCTCGCTGCCCCCCCTGGCCGTGGGAGGTGCACCTCCAGCGGGCCTGAGAAGGCCAGCTAGCCGGCCTCCTTGGAGCTGGTGCTTGGATGAAATGTGAGCATGTGCACGGTGCGTGTGTGTTATTATGTGGGAGTTCACACGTCAGCATCCTTCATTGTAACCTTAACATGAGGTTTTTCTATGTAGTATAAGACATACGTACGTAGGTGTACGTAGGTTTGGAGACACTTGGTCATACAGTGCTAGTGTATATAACGGTATCCTCTCTGTTTGGGGATGTTCCCAGTGCATGCTTGGAAAGAAGAAGACCTCCGGTTCTGAGCGTCACCGACCTCTGACCTTACCGATGGCCGCGATCCAACTTGCAGAAATGAAAAAGTTGCTGTGTAGCTGCAAAGTCATCTCAGTGTGATGTTCATTATGGGATGGGAGTGACATCAGCACCTCTTAAAGGACAATGTGTGTGTGTGTGTGTGTGTGTGTGTGTGAGATGGAGGTGTCAAACATTTTACTATTGCCGACTTGTGTCCTTCATTTGTTGCACTGTGACACACACACACACACACACACGTGCACACAGCCCTGGGTAGTGTCCAGGTGGACGGTGAAGCTCCTGGCATCAAGCACACATTGTCATTTTCTGCCTGAACAAACCCAGCATGCACACACACACACACACACACACACACACACACAGAGTAAACCTCTTGGCTTCAGCGCCATGCAGCGGCCTCGTGCACGTGCTGCGTGTGTGTGTGTGTCCATTAGGAATGAAGGTCATCCATTAAGAAGATGTCCAGAGTGTCCCTCAGGCTTCATCAATCTCCTGCATCATGGCTACCTGCCACTCCTGACCTATTTTACACGCAGATGACATGTGCTGTCAGCGCGTCGTCTCACTGCCGCCAGCAGGGGGAGCGATGGCGTAAGCTGCTCTTTGTGTGTGTGTGCAGCGTGGAGAACGCGATTAAACACGAGCTCTGCCAGGCGTCCAATGGCATCACGGAGAGACATTTATGCAAATGAAGGCTCCTTTGGTCATTTTTAGCAGCTGCCTCGCTGCAAGTCCACGTATATACAGTATACCCTATACCCTATACACTATACACTATTCCCCGTAGGACCGCAATCTATTTGTGGCAGTGGTGGCTCGCTGCTAGTTGACAGGAGCCACACGTGCTTTCATGCCAGCCTTTCATGTCAGACCCACCAAAAGTCCCATCATGGGATTTGAAGAATCATTGAAGAACATGGAGAGGAGAATACTGGCTAAATATAGAAACTAAGTTGGCAACACACATCCTTCTTGGCTGACCTAGGTTCTAGTAGGTATGGTTCTAGTTAGGTCAGGCCTTATTGGGGATGGTATGGTTCAGTCAGGTATGGTTCTAGTAGGTATGGTTCTAGTTAGGTAAGGCTTTATTGGGGATGGTATGGTTCAGTCAGGTATGGTTCTAGTAGGTATGGTTCTAGTAGGTATGGTTATATTGGGTATGGTATGGTTGAGTTAGGTATGCTTCTAGTGGGTATGGTTCTAGTTAGGTAAGGCTTTATTGGGGATGTTATGGTTCAGTCAGGTATGGTTCTAGTAGGTATGGTTCTAGTAGGTATGGTTATATTGCGTATGGTATGGTTGAGTTAGGTATGCTTCTAGTGGGTATGGTTCTAGTTAGGTAAGGCTTTATTGGGGATGGTATGGTTCAGTCAGGTATGGTTCTAGTAGGTATGGTTCTAGTAAGGTAAGGTTATATTGGGTATGGTATGGTTCTAGTAGGTATGGTTATATTGGGTATGGTATGGTTGAGTTAGGTATGCTTCTAGTGAGGTATGGTTCTGGTAGGTATGGTTCTAGTTAGGTATGGGTCTAGTTAGGTAAGGTTTACTAGGTATGGTTCTAGTTAGGTAAGGTTTAGTCTGTATGTTTCTAGTTAGGTAAGGTTTAGTCGGTATGGTTCTAGTTAGGTAAGGTTTAGTCGGTATGGTTCTATTTAGGTAAGGTTTAGTCGGTATGGTTCTAGTTAGGTAAGGTTTAGTAGGTATGGTTGTGTTGTGTAAGGTTCTAGTTAGGTAAGGGTTTCTTAGGTATGGGTCTAGTTAGGTAAGGGTTTATTAGGTATGATTCTAGTTAGGTCAGGCTTTATTGGGTATGGTATGGTCGAGTTAGGTATGGTTCTAGTTAGGTAAGGTTTTGTTAGTTATGGTTGGGTTGGGTAAGGTTCTAGTTAGGTAAGGTTTTGTTAGTTATGGTTGGGTTGGGTAAGGTTCTAGTTAGGTAAGGGTTATCTTAGGTATGGGTCAAGTTAGGTCAGGGTTTATTAGGTAAGGTTCTAGTTAGGTAAGGGTTTAGTAGGTAAGGTTCTAGTTAGGTAAGGGTTTCTTAGGTAAGGTTCTAGTTAGGTAAGGGTTTCTTAGGTAAGGTTTTAGTTAGGTAAGGGTTTAGTAGGTAAGGTTCTAGTTAGGTAAGGGTTTCTTAGGTAAGGTTCTAGTTAGGTAAGGGTTTCTTAGGTAAGGTTCTAGTTAGGTAAGGGTTTCTTAGGTAAGGTTCTAGTTAGGTAAGGGTTTCTTAGGTAAGGTTCGAGTTAGGTAAGGGTTTCTAAGGTATGGTTGTGTTGTGTAGGACTGACAGCAATGACTCCACTAACTCCATGATGAAATCATTCAGAATGGTACAGGAAGGTCTTGTGAAGGCCAAGCATGCTCCATAATGTTCACGTCTGCTGGGCTGGTCCATCCTGGAGCATCCGCACCTTGGTCACTACCAGGATATTTCACATGGAGGCTCAAAGGAGGAGGAGGAGGAGGAGGAGGAGGAGGCACCATCCAGCTGAAGAATTTCTCTTGTCGTGTGTGTTAGGAGGAAGTGGCAATAAAGAGGAAAGGAATGATGGATGAAAGGATGTAGGGAAGGAAGGAAAAGTCATGTGTGCTGACTCTTCAAGTGCACATTTCCCACACGCACACTCAACGTGTGCAGCTGTGTGTGTGTGTGTGTGTGCTGCGAGTCATGTGATTGGCTGAGTTGGTGAGATGCGCCAGGAGCTGAGAGGCTGCAGAGGGTGTGTGTGAGTGAGTGAGTGTGTGTGAGAGGGAGAGGGAGGGAGCGAGAGAGGGAGCGAGAGAGGAGCACTCCAAGGAAATGTGAGCCGATTTTCTTTGTGTGCAATGACGCTCGCTGTTAGCCACCGTCGCTACTAACCGTGCTCCCGGCCCGGCCCGCTGGTGCTGATGGAGCGCTTCCTGGCTCTGCTGCGCTTGCTGGGGAGGAGGCGCGGGGGGAGGAGTTATCGGGCGGAGGAAGACTACCAGGAAGGCTACGCGGACGTTTACTTGTACACCAGCAAGTACAACACACGCCTGCTGAGTGAGTCTCACACACACACACACACACACACACACACACGTTGTGTTATTGTGATGGTGGTGTGCATCGGGCGAGTGAGGAATGCAGGTGAGGGGTTGGGGGGGGGGGGGGGGGGCGCCAGGTGCTCTGTTGCTAATAAGAAGTGTTGACGCCGCACCGGAATGTTAACAACTACTTAGTGTGCTCGCAGCTACACAACAACTACACAGAAACTACACAACAACTACACAACAGGAGTTGTGTGCAACTTTGCTTGTGTGTACTTCCTGGTCAGACATCACTAATGTTGTCCTGTTCTAGATCTTCCACACCAAACTGCTCCAAGCGATGGTAGTGTGTGTGTGTGTATGTGTGTGCGTGTGTGTGTGCGTGTGCGTGTGTGTGTGTGTGTGTGTGAGATGGTCCAGTCACAGGTCTCTCGTCTCTTCAGCTTTTTCTCGACGTGTCAGCAAGTGGTGTCTTCTCAGCCAAAGGCCTGTCCACTGAGAGTATGTGTGTGTGTGTGTGTGTGTGTGTGTGTGTGTGTGTGTGTGTGTGTGTGTGCTGCTTTTAGACGTCTGACAAGTGTGCAGAGCTACAAAAGACTCAGCCTGAGCTGTGGAAGAAGCATCTTTAGATGTTGTTGTGGGTCTCCATAAGACGATATGAACCAGATGATGACAATGTCAGAAGATATGGAAAATGATATAAGCTCGTTTGGAAGCACAAGAGCTGACGCCGCGCTGAAATGGCATGGTGTGAATGTATGAATGATGACTAAGTGTTTGTATACATTTCTACTTAGGAAAATGGCTATGATGCTAACGTTAGCATGCAATATCAAGCATGGTATAGCTAAGTGTCTGTGTATGTTAATACTTGTAAAAAAATGTAAAAAATCATTCATTCATTTTCTACCGCTTATCCTCACGAGGGTTGCAGGGGTGCTGGAGCCTATCCCAGCTGTCTTAGGGCGAGAGGCGGGGTCCACCCTGGACTGGTGGCCAGCCAATCCCAGGGCACATATAGACAAACAACCATTCACACTCACATTCATACCTATGGACAATTTGGAGTGGCTAATTAACCTAGCATGTTTTTGGAATGTGGGAGGAAACCGGAGTACC
Source organism: Doryrhamphus excisus (assembly GCF_037039965.1). Taxonomy (NCBI): domain Eukaryota; kingdom Metazoa; phylum Chordata; class Actinopteri; order Syngnathiformes; family Syngnathidae; genus Doryrhamphus; species Doryrhamphus excisus. Next base: position 5,567,580 of record NC_136362.1, read on the forward strand.
CGGAGAAAACCCACGCATGCACGGGGAGAACATGCAAACTCCACACAGAGCTGGCCGAGGGTGGCATTGAACTCGGGTCCCCTAGCTGCGGACGCTGTGCAGCGACATGATAGCAGTAAATGTTTATTTAACTTTCTACTGATGAAAACAGCTCAAATGTTACTATGCTAATGTTAACATCTTAGCACTACTATGTTACTACTACAATGCTATGCTATACATTCTGATGCTATCATGTATAACACTTAGCATGATAGCATAACAGCTAAAAAGGCTGCTATGTGAATGTGAGCATGCGAATATAAGCGCCTGCGTATGTTAATACTAGGGAAAATAAAAAATGCTACTATGCTAATGTTAGCATTGAGAAATGCTGACATTAACATGCAAAACCTAGCATGATAGTGCCTAGCGTTGGCCAATGTTAATACTAATGAAAATGTCAATAAAATGCTATTTTGCTAATGTTATCATGGTAACAACAAACATGAGGGCATTAACCGTTATATATATTTCTACCTATGAAAATGGCTAAAAATGCATGTTAACATGCTAACACTTTGCATGTTTCTATGAGTTTGTACTGATAAAAGTCCTACTATACTAATGTTGCATCACTTGTATGTAATGAAGGAGGCGTTAGAGGACAAAAAATGGAATGAGAATAATAGGATCAAAAATAGAAGAAAGCTCAGTGTAGAATTTTCACACAATGAATGCTAATTAGCCTTTAAATACTACATACCCTAAATAATAGGGTATTACATTTGTACATGTTGTGGCCGCATGTTGAAATGTGAGGACGCATACATTTGCATATGAATGTGGCACAAACGTGTCATGGCTATCAGGCGCCATGTTTGGGCTCATTTGCTTATTCGGCTTACCGTAAAGGCAGCGTTTGTGTGTTAGCATGCATGCTCATTATTAAAACATGAGGGATAATTAGCGAGCTAATACAATTGCAAAGCGTAAACAAAAATCTAACCTTCTAGAAGAGGTCAAAGGTCAACATCAAGACGATCCATCACATGTGAGAGGTCACAGGGCTTCCCGACCCCGCCGCCTTTTTAATTTTATTTATTTTTAAGGAAACATCCACTTCCTGTCTGCCGGCCTCTTATTAGTGCTGCCTGTGTGTCTTTCATGTCTAAAAATCGCTCTTTGTACTTTGCAGGGTCGCTTGCTCTCTTTAATTATTCATCAGCTTGTTTCCATGGTAACATCTGCAGCCATGCGTGTGCGTGTGAGAGGCGGGGCTTGTTATACCGTCTCGTGACATGACTGACAGGCGTGAGTGAGCGCGAGTTAGCTTTGGCGAGCTAGCCAGATGCTTTGTTGAAGGAGTCACAGTCAGCTGTGTTTTTGCTGTTGATTAAACTTCCGGTACCCCCTCTCCTCCACCTCTTTTGCTTCCGGTCAAACAACAACAGCAGCATGTCAACGTTGAGGGAGAAATAAACATGTGTAACCTCGCGATGAGCGGGCTTCGGTGGGGGGCGTGGTTAGCGGTGTCGGCCAGCAGGGGGCAGCAACGATATGCCAAAACGAGAACATGATAGGGAAGTTGGTGTTTATGGACACGCGGTGAAATTAATCTGGTTTAATCTGCATCTGGAACACTGACCTACATGTGGGATTTGACCACACCCCCTTACGGCAGCATCAACCAATCACATCAGAGCTTGGTGTATCATGATGACACATCTTGTCATTCACTGATATGACCCGTTGAGGGCGCTCTCGTGCGGGCTGAAGGCCCCCCTCCCCCAAACACTTGTTCCTGCCGCTCCTCTCCCCCCCCCCCCCCCCCCCGCCCTGCTGCCTCATTTCATGGCGGCGCTTCACATCTGCAGCGCTCCTCCCCCCGCCCCTCCCGCTCCCCCTCTCCTGCCCGCCCCCCTCCAGAGCGTCTGCATGATGGCTCCTGTGTGAGGAGGCGCTGCGCTCACGGCACACGACAAGGAGCGGCGGGACCTCGTCGTCGTTTTCGGGCGGCTGCTTGCGCACGGGAGAGGAGGGGGGGGGGCGACGGCGGGGGGGGCTCTTCAACATGATCGCTGTGTCGTTCAAATGCCGCTGTCAGATCCTGCGCAGGGTGACTAAAGGTAGAGGAGGCTGCTTAGTCCAGCATCATTGACTGCAAAGTGATTGACAGCATCACCGTGTGTGTGCGTGTGTGTGTGTGTGTGTGTGTGTGTGTGCGTGTGTGTGTTGATTGATCAATGGAGTGCTCGGCGGCGGGACGAGAGAGCTTCCGAGTGAGCGAGAGAGCGGGAGACGGCGTCTGAATGCAATATTCATGTTGTGAGCTAACCAACGCTAGTTTCCCGGGAACACTCGCACTGTGTACTCTTGTGTACTCAGTGTCAGGTTGTACTTCCATCAGTACTCCGAGTGGCGTACAACGGGAAAGTCCGCCAGCGTAGTCAAGGTTGATGTCCTACATGTGGAAGACGAAGAAGATGCTCAGCTTTTATCTCCTCCAGGCGCTCCGTGTGTGTGTGTGTGTGTGTGTGTGTGGTTTGTTTCCGGAGCCACAGGAAGTGGGTCAGCATCATGGCGGTGTGCAGATGCGTTGAACGTGTGTGCTTGTGTGTTGCAGATGAAGGTCCGTACACCAAGCACTCGGCGGGTTCACGACCTTCAGATGGAGCGCTGGCCATCAGGAGGCAGAGTATACCAGGTCACGCTAATGCTAATGACGCTAATGACAACAAACGTGTGTGTGTGTGGGAGGAGCCAACCGTGTGCTGTTTTTGTCACGTGACTTGCAGACGAGTTCCGGGGGTGCACGGTGGTGGAGCTGATGAAGAAGGAGGGCACCACGCTCGGGCTGACCGTCTCCGGCGGCATCGACAAGGATGGCAAGCCACGGGTGTCCAACCTGCGGCAGGGAGGGATCGCCTCCAGGTACGCGGCTGCCGCTGTCCTTGGTGTCTGCCCGGGAAATTGGGATTGTTGTTGCTCTTCCAAAATGTTCAGTGGAATCATTCCACAGCACCGTGCATGCCAGAAGGCTCCAAAACAATTCCTCCACATGCTCATCACCTGATTCAAATAGCATGTTAAAGCTAGCCTCTCGTTTTATATTACTCCTCCCTTCACATATGCACACCTACATAGCAACATCTCTTAGGCCTGGGGGGTCTAAATGTTGCCCACCCATGAAAAAGGAAAGGATGCAAATGGTTTAAGGCCGTCTAAATACGCTTTTTAACATTATCAGAGGTGATATAACACCCCTATACTCACCTTTACACCCCGATTAGCCAATATGGTAGACATAAGAAGACTACCTTTAGTCTAAATCTCACTTTTTTACATCACTAGAGCCCTCTCGACATGATATAACACCCCTATAGTCACCTTTACACCCCTATTAGCCAATATAGTAGACATAAGAAGACTACCTTTAGTCTACCTTCTAAATTTCACTTTTTAACATCACTAGAGCCCTCTCGACATGATATAACACCCCTATACTCACCTTTACACATCTTTTAGCCAATATAGTAGACATAAGAAGACTACCTTTAGTCTAAATCTCACTTTTTAACATCATTAGAGCCCCCTCGACATGATATAACACCCCTATAGTCACCTTTACACCCCTATTAGCCAATATAGTAGACATAAGAAGACTACCTTTAGTCTAAATTTCACTTTTTAACATCACTAGAGCCCTCTCGACATGATATAACACCCCTATAGTCACCTTTACACCCCTATTAGCCAATATGGTATACATAAGAAGACTACCTTTAGTCTACCTTGTAAATTTCACTTTTTAACATCACCGGAGCCTTCTTGACATGATATAACACCCCTATAGTCATTATAGCCATTATAGCCCTATAGACTATAGTGACTATAGTGACTATAGTGACTATAGTGACTATAGTGACGATAGTGACGATAGTGACTATAGTGACTATAGTGACTATAGTGACTATAGTGACTATAGTCACTATAGTGGCTATAGTGACTATAGTGGCTATAGTGGCTATAGTGGCTATAGTGGCTATAGTGGCTATAGTGGCTATAGTGACTATAGTGGCTATAGTGGCTATAGTGACTATAGTGACTATAGTGACTATAGTGACTATAGGTGACTAAAGTGACTATAGTGACTATAGTCGCTATAGTGGCTATAGTGGCTATAGTGGCTATAGTGGCTATAGTGACTATAGTGACTATAGTGACTATAGTGACTGTAGTGACTAAAGTGACTAAAGTGACTATAGTGACTATAGTCGCTATAGTGACTATAGTGACTATAGTGACTGTAGTGACTGTAGTGACTATAGTGACTATAGTGACTATAGTGACTATAGTGGCTATAGTGGCTATAGTGACTATAGTGGCTATAGTGACTATAGTGGCTATAGTGACTATAGTGGCTATAGTGGCTATAGTGACTATAGTGGCTATAGTGGCTATAGTGGCTATAGTGGCTATAGTGGCTATAGTGACTATAGTGGCTATAGTGGCTATAGTGACTGTAGTGACTGTAGTGACTATAGTGACTATAGTGACTATAGTGACTATAGTGACTATAGTGACTATAGTGACTATAGTGGCTATAGTGACTGTAGTGACTGTAGTGACTATAGTGACTATAGTGACTATAGTGACTATAGTGACTATAGTGGCTATAGTGACTATAGTGGCTATAGTGGCTATAGTGGCTATAGTGGCTATAGTGACTATAGTGGCTATAGTGGCTATAGTGGCTATAGTGGCTATAGTGGCTATAGTGACTATAGTGACTATAGTGACTATAGTGACTATAGTGACTATAGTGGCTATAGTGACTATAGTGACTATAGTGGCTATAGTGACTATAGTGACTATAGTGACTATAGTGACTATAGCCCTATTAGCCCATATAGTAGGACAGCGGGCCAATACATTCCTGGGCTAGCCATTGTCTTTAGCAGCCGTCTATCGGGGTGGTGCTGATTTGCTTGACGGCGTTGTGCCGTCACATGCCACGTGACGCGTCTCTAGGAGCGACCAGCTCAACGTGGGCGACTACATCCGCTCGGTGAACGGCATCAACCTGGCCAAGTTCCGCCACGACGAGATCATCAGCCTGCTGAAGAACGTGGGCGAGCGCGTGGTGCTGGAGGTGGAGTACGAGCTGCCGCCCGTGTGTGCGTGACGCCGCCCACCGCCACCGCCACCCCCTCCCGGCCCACGTACCGACGTACTGACGTGTTGTTCGTGTGTGGTCTTGCAGCCGTGCAGGGGTCAGGGGTCATGTTCAAGACGGTGGAAGTGACGCTGCACAAGGACGGGAGCAGCTTTGGCTTCGTCGTCAGAGGTGGGTGTGTCCGCGTGTGTGTGACCGCACTGACGTAACACGGCTTCCTGTCGAGTAGGCGGAGCCTGTGAAGACCGGAACAAGTCCCGGCCCATCGTCATGACAACCGTCCGCCCGGGAGGGCCCACGGACAGGTGAGCGACCTTGTTGACGTTGCGTTCAGGCGCCGTGTACCCTCTCACGCCTCGCCTCCGCCCCCCGCAGGGAAGGAACCATCAAGCCGGGGGATCGGCTGCTGAGCATCGATGGGATCCGTCTCCATGGCAACACGCTGTCGGAGGCCATGAGCATCCTGAAGCAGTGCGGACAGGAAGCCACGCTGCTGGTGGAGTACGACGTTTCCGTCATGGGTGAGAAGACGTCGCCTCTGGCGTCCACGTGGGGGCCTAGCACCTGACCTTTCACCTTCCGTCAGACTCGGTCGCCACGGCGTCCGGCCCGCTGCTGGTGGAGGTTGCCAAGGCGACAGGCTCCAGCCTGGGCGTGGCCCTGTCCACCTCCATGTTCTGCAGCAAGCAGGTCATCGTCATCGACAAGGTCAAACCCGCCAGCATCGCCGACAGGTGCCTGACCTCTAACCTTTGACCCGCCTCGTGTCACGCCGCCGCCTAAGCTCTCTGTTTGCGTGAGTGCAGGTGCGGGGCTCTCCATGCAGGAGATCATATCTTATCCGTGGATGGGAAGTCCATGGAATTCTGTTCCCTGGCCGAAGCCACGCAGCTGCTCTCCGCTTCCTGCCAGACCGTCCGCATGGAGATCCTGCCTCAGCACCAGGCCCGACCCGCCCTGAACGCACCGCAGCAAGGTACAAACACGCACAGTCTGACTGGCCCTGAACGCACCGCAGCAAGGTACAAACACGCACAGTCTGACTGGCCCTGAACGCACCGCAGCAAGGTACAAACACGGAGAGTTTAACTGGCCCTGAACGCACCGCAGCAAGGTACAAACACGCACAGTCTAACTGGCCCTGAACACACCCCGGCAAGGTACAAACACAGAGAGTTTAATGGGCCCTGAATGCATCGCAGCAAAGTACAGACACTGAGTTTCACTGGCCCTGAACGCACCGCAGCAAGGTACAGACACGCACAGTCTGACTGGCCCTGAACGCACCGCAGCAAGGTACAAACACTGACAGTTTAATGGGCCCTGAATGCATCGCAGCAAGGTACAAACACGCACAGTCTAACTGGCCCTGAACGCACCGCAGCAAGGTACAGACACTGAGTTTCACTGGCCCTGAACGCACCGCAGCAAGGTACAGACACGCACAGTCTAACTGGCCCTGAACGCACCGCAGCAAGGCACAAACACGCACAGTCTAACTGGCCCTGAACGCACCGCAGCAAGGCACAAACAGAGAGAGTTTAATGGGCCCTGAATGCATCGCAGCAAAGTACAGACACTGAGTTTCCCTGGCCCTGAACGCACCGCAGCAAGGTACAAACACGCACAGTCTAACTGGCCCTGAACGCACCGCAGCAAGGTACAAACACGCACAGTCTAACTGGCCCTGAACGCACCGCAGCAAGGTACAAACACGCACAGTCTAACTGGCCCTGAACGCACCGCAGCAAGGTACAAACACGCACAGTCTAACTGGCCCTGAACGCACCGCAGCAAGGTATAAACACGCACAGTCTAACTGGCCCTGACCTTTCCTGTTGTCTTAACCTTCAACACCTTCCTGCATGTGTGTGTGTGTGTGTGTGTGTGTGTGTGTGTGCAGTCAAGGTGCAGCGTTCCCCCCGCCCCCTTCCCTGGGAGACCGGTGGCTCCACCCCCATCCTCCCACCCTACCACTACAACACGTACCACCCTGACCAATCAGGTGCCAGATCGCAGAACCGCCACACAAACAACTCTTGTACGTCTGCTTCTCTCTCGTTGCAGGAGTGTGTGCGTGTGCGTGTGCGTGTGCGTGTGCGTGCGTGTGCGTGTGTGTGTGCGTGAGAGCGAAAGATGCTGACCCTCCTGTGTTTCCCACAATGCAGCGCTCAGCCACTCGTTCTCTCCCGGCTCCATGTCGGCCTACAGTCTGTCGTCCCTCAACATGAGCACGCTGCCCAGGAGCGCGTATCCCACGAGTCCACGGGGCACGCTGATGAGGAAGAAACAGAAGAAGAAGGACTTCAAGAGCTCCCGTGAGTCTCATCCCGCGGCGAGATGGCGACGCGAGGTCGTGACGCTAACGTGTGCCGTGTGTCAGTGTCTTTGGCGTCCAGCACGGTGGGCCTCGCCGGTCAGGTGGTGCACACGGAAACCACCGAGGTGATGTTGCTCGGCGACGGCATCATGGGCTTCGGCCTTCAGCTGCAAGGCGGCGTCTTCGCCACCGAGACTCTCTCTTCGCCGCCGCTCATCGCTTACATCGACCCCGACAGTCCTGCTGAGAGGTGAAGCGCCGCCGTGCCTTTAAGAGGACTTCAAAAGGCACTAACTTTATTTGTGCGCACAGGTGTGGCATCCTGCAGATTGGAGACAGGATCTTGTCCATCAATGGCGTTCCGACTGAAGACTCCACCTTGGAAGAAACCAATCAGCTGCTCCGAGATTCCTCCATCACCGCGCAACTCAGCCTGGAGATCGAGTTTGATGTGGCTGGTACACACGCACGCACACACACACGCACACACACGCACACACGCACACACGCACACACGCACACACACACACACACACACACACACACACACACACACACACACACACACACGTGCTTATCTTATCGTGCGTTTGGAGGTTATCCAGCTTTGTTCCTCTCAGAGTCGGTCATCCCGTCCTCGGGAACGTTCCACGTGAAGCTTCCGAAGAAACCGGGAGTGGAGTTGGGAATTACCATCAGCTGTGAGTCCACACGACATTAAAACGAGGATGAAGTCCACAGGAAGTGAGGATAACCTCCCGTTTGTGTGGTTGCAGCGCCGTCCAACAGGAAGTCAGGTGACCCGCTGATCATCTCAGACATCAAGAAGGGCAGCGTGGCTCACAGGTGAGGAGACCACACACTGGCGAGCCGCACGACGGAGCTTCTCACGTGTGGCCGTGTCCGCTCCAGGACGGGAACGCTGGAGCTGGGAGACAAGCTGCTGGCCATCGACAACGTCCGCGTGGAGAGCTGCTCCATGGAGGAGGCCGTGCACATCCTGCAGCAGTGCGAGGAGCTGGTCAAGCTGAAGATCCGGAAGGATGAAGACAACTCAGGTGGATCCCAAATAAGTGGCTCTCTTGAGCGCACGTACGCACGCACGTATGTACGCACGTGCCAATGACCGTGGGCGCTGTGCACGTTTCAGACGAGCAGGAGGTGTCGGGCAGCATCATCTACACGGTGGAGCTGCAGCGCTACGGCGGTCCGCTAGGAATCACCATCTCGGGCACCGAGGAGCCCTTTGACCCCATCATCATCTCCTCGCTCACCAAGGGGGGGCTGGCGGAAAGGTTCACACTTGCATACATTGATAGGTTTTTATGGGCCTGCAAGTCGTCCTATTTTTCCTCATACATAATAATAATAATAATAATAATAATAATAACGCCCCCCCCCCCACTGGGAAGGTCTCGATCCGAGGTAGTGTGCTATTTATAGTCTGGATGAGGGGGAGAGCGCTCTGGGTAACCATGGCGATGCCGTTGACAAACAACCACTTGATTAGGAACCCTTCAGGCCACGGGTGGGCAACAGGCGGGCCCATTGGGAAGTTGAGCAGATAGCTTGACCTGTTCCTCGGTGCCACCAGGCAGTCCATGACCTGGCTTTGCTGTGCAGGACGGGGGCCATCCACGTGGGCGACCGCATCTTGGCCATCAACAGCAGCAGCCTGAAGGGCAAACCTCTGAGCGAGGCCATCAGCCTGCTGCAGCAGGCGGGAGAAACCGTCACGCTCAAGATCAAGAAGCAGGGCGAGCGTACGTGCACGCTCCCCGCACGCTCCCCGCACCGCGCGGTCCCGGGTCACGTAAATGGGAAGTAAATGCTCCCGTCTGCTCCCGCAGTGTCCAGTCCCAAGCCCTGCGTGATTGGCTCGGGGCCGGGGGCAGGGACGAACCAGGACAACCACAACGAGGACGAGGAGGAGCCTGTCGTCATGGTGGCGCCCCCGTCCAGGCTGTTCAGCACGCTGCCGTCCGTAGACAGCGCCGTGGAGTCTTGGGACGGGTCCAACATGGACGCCAGCTTCACCGGCCCGGGTAGTCACATGACCTGTACCCTTTGCCCTCTGAGGCCACATGCTAACGTTCCCTCTCTGCGTGTAGCGCCGCCCTTCCAGTCCTCGCCTTTCACCTTCCACGAGTGGCGCAACGCCAAGACGAGCAACAGCCAGTCGCCCGCCTCCTCTCGCCAGCGAGCCAACCCGCTGTCAGACCTCGGCCTGAACGACGAGTGGGACCACGCCGCACTCGGAGGGTGAGAGCATACATTTTTAACGTTCGCCAGTCCAAACGTGTTAACAGCGGGTGAGGAGCGGGTACGACGTAGCATGTTAGCTGACGGGTGTTAGCGGCGAGCTAGGAGCAGTTGCGATGTAGCATGTTAGCGGCGGGCTAGGAGCAATTACAATGTAGCATGTTAGGTGACAGGTGTTAGCGGTGAGCTAGGAGCAGTTACAAGGTAGCATGTTAGCTGACGGGTGTTAGCGGCGAGCTAGGAGCAGTGGCAATGTAGCATGTTAGCGGCGAGCTAGGGTCAGTTGCAATGTAGCATGTTAGCTGTCGGGTGTTAGCGGCGAGCTAGGAGCAGTTACAATGTAGCATGTTAGCGGCGAGCTCGGGGCAGTTGCAATGTAGCATGTTAGCGGCGAGCTAGGGTCAGTTGCAATGTAGCATGTTAGCGGCGAGCTAGGGGAAGTTACAATGTAGCATGTTAGCTGATGGGTGTTAGCGGCGAGCTAGGAGCAGTTACAATGTAGCATGTTAGCTGTCGGGTGTTAGCGGCGAGCTAGGAGGAGCAGTGGAAATGTAGCATGTTAGCGGCGAGCTAGGAGCAGTTACAATGTAGCATGTTAGCTGTCGGGTGTTAGCGGCGAGCTGGTAGCAGTTGCGATGTAGCATGTTAGCTCACAGGTGCTAGCAGTTAGTAACAGTGTCTGTCTGTGCCTGCAGAACCTGTAATGTCGCCAGCGGTCTTATTTCTGACAGCAGGTATCACTTTGACCATTGAACCTTAACCACACCCACCTGGTGACCTTTGACCCTCCCGCCACAGTGACACATCTGCCGGATGTGTCATGCCATGTGACACGTTTGTCCGCTTGTTTCTTCACCAGCATGTCTGCTCCTACTTCCTGTGTGTGTGTGTGTGTGTGTGTGTGTGTGAATCCCTTCGCTGACCTCTGACCTCTGCTCCAGGTTCACGGTGGGCCACGATGGGACCGAACCAGACCAGGAGGAGAACTTTTGGTCTCAGGCTCTGGAGGATCTGGAGACGTGCGGTCAGAGTGGAATCCTCAGAGAGCTGGAGGTAAAGACACGTGTCCAAGAAGAGGGGGCGGGACTTTGTCACACTTTTGACCAATGACATGATGAGAACGGAGGCGCTTGTTTTGCAGGAGTGTGATAAGGAGACGCAGCTCGTCACCGGGGTATCGTCCTCCTTTCTGAGTGTCTTTGAACGCAGCGTTTGACGTTGAACTAACACGCGTGTCATTTAGCTTAGCGTGGGCCGGGCATAACCGATTGGCTAAGCGTGCTTGCCGACGGCGGCGTGATGGCGTGTTGTGACGTCTCCACTCTGGTCCGTCTTCTCCAGGCCACCATCATGTCGGGCTCCACTCTCAGTCTCAATCAGGACCCCGCCCCCCTGCGCACCACGCTGGGACGCCAGGCCAGCTTCCAGGAGCGCAGCAGCACCCGACCGCAGGTCACGCCGCGCTCCAACACCTTGCCCTCCGACCCTCAGCGCAGAGCCTTCGCCATGAAGAAGATGAGACAGGAAGTCAACGACATCCTCAACCAGAACCCGGTAGAACTTCACAAGGTCAGCACCGCTTCAGGGGCGTCACACGCCGCCCACGCGTCACGTGTTCACACGCCGTGTGTGTTGCAGCTGACCGTGGAGAAGTCGTCCGACTCGGAGGACTTCGGCTTCAGCGTGTCGGACGGCGTGTTGGACCGCGGCGTGTACGTCAACAACATCCGGGCGGGCGGCCCGGCGGAGCGCGGCGGCCTGCGGGCGTACGACCGCCTGCTGCAGATCAATCACGTCCGCACGCGGGACTTCGACTGCTGCCTTGTGGTGCCGCTCATCGCCGAGTCCCCCAACCGCCTGGAGCTGGTCATCAGCCGAAACCCCGCCTCCTCCGCCGCCGACCCGCTGAGCAACCACGCGGACGGAGGACGCTGCGGGCAGACGGACGCGCCGGAGCCACGCGCCAACGCCGCCGAGGACAACAACGATGACGACGCTCCCATCAAATGGAAGAAACCTGGGGAGGGGCTGGGGGCGGGGCTAGTCACCAACACTTCCGTATAGTAGTGACCGCCCGGAACCACCTGACCCCGCCCCCCCCCCCCCCACCCTGACGGTGCTACACAGACCCCCTCTCTGGCGGTGACCTTTTGAAAGCACATGGATGGAGCAGTCACTTCCTGTCCTCACTTCCTGGTCTGGAAGGGAATTCCAAGAGAAGCACAGCCTGTGGTTGCCATGGAGACCACACACTCCAACCAATGGAAAGACTTCATGAACCTTTAAAAAAAAAAATAATAACACTGATGAGGAAGACACTAAACAATTGTTTTTTTTTTACGTTTACACGTGACTTACTGGCCTCACTGTGTGTGTGTGTGTGTGTGTGTGTGTGCGTGCGTGTGTGTGCGCGTGTGCGTGTGCGTCATTGTTGTTGGCCAGAGAAGCCCCTCCCCCACCACGCCCCCTCCCTTACCCAATAAGCAGGCAGGATGAAAGACGCATTCAGCGGATTGGCTGGAACCAATCAATCAAAGGATGCCTGACTCTGATTGGCCCTCCTTGAAGGGTCAACCAATCAGTTTCCAGGAAGCAGCCAAGCATGACCCCGCCCCCTCCAGTAGCTGTGCTCTATTATGCTAATCAATTGGTGTGTTTTTGACTGACTGTTGTCACTTTTCTCTGTTTGTTTGTTTGTTTGTTACCGTGACGACTGGACCGCAACTGGTGTGAAAAAAAGGTTCAGTCCGTCACCGTGGAGCCATAAAACCATTTAAAAACCATTTAACACGTAGAAAAAAAAAACCCTGACGGGGAACTTGTGACGCGTGTCAACATTTAGCTCTCCTCGTTAGAACGTCCACGTTTAAAGCCGCCGATCGTGAACCTCCTTGAAACTACTCGCTGCTCTGTGATTGGTCGTTCCAGTCCTTAGCGCAGCGTGGCCATCATGCTAGCTACTGGCTAGCGGACGCCGAACACACTTAGCACAAGGCTAACACAGGGCTAACACCGGGCTGGCTATAGCTCGCGAGAAGTAGCTCCGCTAGCATCACAAACACGAGGCAGGTTAGCAGGACATCACAGACCCTGACAAAGATGCTCGGCCACACAAAAAGGAGCAGAGGATGTCGAGGGGCGTGGCTTCGGAATGAGTGCAATCAAGCCATACACTGTGTTTGTACGCATGTATTGTGTGTGTGTGTGTGTGTGTGTGTGCGTCCGTGCGTGAGCAACATTGCAGGAATTTGCACTTAAATGCTTGACCTCAACACCCCCCCCCCCCACACCCCCACGCCCCCACTCCACACACACGTGCACGCACACACACATGCATTGCACTGCCATTGGAAATGAAGAGAGTGGGCGGAGCTCATTTCCATGTAGCGTCACCAACCAAACCGTATTTTCTTTAAGGAACAACAATGTTGTAAAGTATTTTTGTACAAATTTAATACTTTGGTAGCATGACGTTCCTGCTGTTTGTCCTCTCGCCACCTTCTTTGTATGGACGACTACTGAGCAACAATAAATACTACTACTCACCCTGGCTTCGGTACCTTTGCACTACTAGTATTACTATTCTTACTACACCAACCTCTAGCAGTCCTTCACTAATATAATATCATATATTATGAGGCCAAAATAGCTCAGGTCATTGCCTTCTGTGCATTTTTGCATAATGTAAATAACGATAGAATGGATGTAGCAGATGACCTTTGCCCCCAGCCTCCCTGTGAAGCAGAGGGAGACGTCGAGGAACACTAAAAACTATCCAAGTCCTCACTTACTACGATTAGTAGTACTAATTTTAGTATATTTGTAGACCTGCTACTGTTGCTAGTATTTAGCTGTCGTTGCCCTTATTTTGTTGCAATTAGATGTCTCTTATTGTGAAGGCCGGAAGTGTCGAGAACGGCTGGTAAGTGAGACCATATTAAAACGAATCTGGCTACGGGAATAAACGTGTCTTCTGAATCAGCGGCTGGCGTCCTCTATTTTCATTTATTTAAAAACCATCTGTACTTTTAGTGCGGCACACTGAGCACAACGGAAGTGACGTCAGCGGAAATGACATCCATTCAATTTAGCACTTGGTTTGGTAGCTGCTAGCGGATTTCTAGTCTCCTGTGACTGTTACTCTACTCTTCCATCGTTTTTAATACGATATTTTCTCCACCGACTCGCCGGCAGAAACGCCCCCCGACGCGGCGGCTGGATAGACGGCAAGGAAAGGAAAGATGTCCACGGCCCTGGAGAGCTACATCAACCGTATCCTCCAGCTAACTAGCATGGTTGCTAGTCGGCTACCCCCCGTTCGAATGAATGAAATGTTAGGACGCAGCACTCCGAGCTACGGCTATCAGTGTGGAAGCGTCACTTATTGTGTCGTGTGAAATCGAAAATGAGCCGTCGTCTTCAGGCGTGTCACGTGACGAAGTTACCCGCCACTGTTTGTTGCCTTGACTTCTCCTCCCCAGGCACGGTGGCCATTGTGACGTCAGACGGCAGAATGATCGTGGTGAGTTCACGCAGTTCGTGGCGTGTTTGTTTTTAAAGAGCACAGTTAATGGTTGAGGAATAAACCGCGCGCGTGTGTGTGTGTCTGTGTGTCTGTGTCACAGGGCACCCTGAAGGGCTTCGACCAGACCATCAACTTGATCCTGGACGAGAGTCACGAACGCGTCTTCAGCTCCAGTCAGGGTGTGGAGCAGGTGGTGCTGGGACTCTACATCGTCAGGGGCGACAATGTGTGAGTGAACTTTGACCTCGGCCCTTCTGCTTCTTCGTCAGCTTGACACCGTGTGTGTGTGTGTGTGTGTGGCAGGGCGGTGATTGGCGAGATCGACGAGGAGACAGACTCCACGTTGGATTTAGGAAACATCAGAGCTGAGCCGCTCAACTCCGTCGTCCACTGACCTTTGAACCCCCAATATAGTTTTTTTTAAAAAAATAAAATGACTTTTCTGTTTTTTATGCTTGTATGTTGTAATGTTTGCTAATAAAGTGATTCCCACCAAGATTATTTTTTGTTTGCATCGAGCGCCATCTCCTGGGCCATTTTAAGGATTGTTACAGTCCGTCATGCTAATATTGTAGCTCAGGAAGTTGAGAGGACGTGTGGGTCCTCCCCCAAACCCGCCAACCTCTCCACTCCAGTCGCATTTCATTGACGTCATCCGTCAGCCTCCAGGCATGACCAATCAATTTACACCCAATGAAACTTACAATATCTAACGGACTTTTGGTTTAATTCCACGTTTGTAGAGCCTGCTAGCAAAGTGCTGCCACCTTACGACCTTATATTATTATTATTATTATTATTCCTAATCCTGGACACACGGTGAAAAGAACACCTGCTACGGAATTTAGGAATGCTGCAGTCCGTCCTAGCTTGATGCTAGTAGCTAATCAATCAGACCCGAATGCCATGGCGACCACGTGACCGGTCTTCACGAGGTCATACGCTTATCATCAGGTCATCAGCTTAGCTTATCATTTGGACTTTATTGTCATATTTCAACCATCACCAACATCTTTGTCTTTCTCATAATATCACTTTAAAAACTAAGCTACCAAAATGTATTTTTTAGACTTTCTGCTTCCTAATTTGCTGTTATTTTCCTCCACGGGCGCATATGCCTGCCTAAAAAGGAAGCAGGACCTCTTGGACCAGGTTGCCTCTTGGAAGCCGGCCTGGGCGTGCCGGGGGTCTCAGCACCAGAGCGCTCTGCAGTCGACTGATCTGGTCTGGACTGGGGGGCGGGTCCTCGTAGTGGAGCCGCAACCAGGGCGCACCTGAAACACGCATGACACGCGTCAACGCCGCCGCGTTCCCGACCGCGTTTCGCTCGACGCCGGCTGACCTTTCTCGACCTTCTGACCCACAGACAGCAGGAGCTTTGCCCCCACGCTGTGATTGACGGGCTGCCCGGCCTTGGTTCGTCCCGCCCCCAGCTGATGAAGCACCTCGGCGAGGATCAGACCGTCCACGTCCTCCACCACGCCTACGCCACAGACAGCCATGATTGATGTGCCGCGTGCGTCCTCGCCGACCGGCTCTCACCGTCCTCGCCGCTCGTCAGCTCCGCCACGTGCTCGGCTTTCCTCAGGACGGCGAAGTAGTCCGTGTGGGCGGAGCATAGCATCCGCGCCGTCTCCTCGGCCACACCCTGAGCCACCATCATGGCCTGGAATTTCAGCAGGGCCGCTCCTCCAATCACAGCCTGGGAAATCTTCTCTCTGCCTTGTGATTGGTCGGCTGCCAGGCCGGTCATGAGCAGCAGCACGCCGCCTGCACGCCGACCGGTCCATCAATCAATCAATCAATCAATCAATCAATCAATGAAGGACGGAAGCAGAAACGTTACCGAGGGCGGTGACCAGCTCCATCAGGTCTTGGGGTCCGCGTCCCTTCAGCGTGTCCAGAGACTCCATCACTTCCAGACTGTTGCCCACGCATCGACCAATGGGAGCGTCCATCCGGCTTAGCACCGCCCCCGTGCGCATGCCCAGCCCGTTGCCCGCCCTCACCTGCCGGGTCAAAGGAGACGTGGATCAGATGGAGTCCAACCAGAACGGACGTCGGTGCAAGTGAGGAGGGGGCAACCAGAAGGTCGGCCAGCTGCTTGGCGCCGTCCAAGTCCTTGTAGAGAGCCGCCCGGCCAAACTTCACGTCCAGAACCAGCGCCGACAGAGACTCCGCCCCCTTCTTGGAGATAATGGAGCCTGGGGGAGGAGCGGCTTGTGTCGGTGTGTTCGTGTGTGCTCGACTCGCGTTCTATGATTCGTTCACTGCACAAGTTGAACTTGCGAGTCGGTGACACTCGGGTCTTCTTTGAATCTCCGTCAATTTGGGAGTCAGTCAGACCTGAGTCTCTGTCGGGTACCCATCCACTAGTAGAGTCCTTGCCAAGTACCCGGGAGGTGAGAGAAATGCGAGACTTGTACAATACCCGTGAGTCACTAAAACTTGAGGCTTGGTTGAGCACCCGTGAGTCGGTGAAACTAAGTCTTGGTCAAGCACCCATGAGTCAGTGAAACTAAGTCTTTGTTGAACACCAGTGAGTCGGTGAAACTAAGTCTTGGTTGAGCGCCCATAAGTCGGTGAAACTAAGTCTTGGTTGAGCACCCGTGAGTCATTGAAATTTAGTCTTTGTCGAGTACCTGTGAGTCACTAAAACTTGAGTCTTGCTTGAGCACCCGTGAGTCGGTGAAACTAAGCCTTTGTTGTGCGCCCTAAATCAGTGAGACTTGAGTCTTTGTCAACCAGTGAGTCAGTGAAAGTGGAACCTCTGTTGAGTACCCGCCAGTTAGTATAGTTGAGTCTTTGCCAAGTACCTGCGAGTCAAGTGACTTGAACAAGTACCCAAGTGTGACTAAAACTCGAGTCTTTGTCAAACACCCGTGAGTCAGCGAAGCCCGAGTCTCCACCGAGTACCCGTGAGTCAGTAAAGCTGAGTCAAGTAGCCATGAGTCAGTAAAACCCGACCTGTGGGTCAGTGAAAGTCCTGGGTCACGGTCCCAGGTGAGTGAAGGAGTCACCGTGAGTGGTACTTGTGAGTCGTGATTCAGTAAAGAAAGGTTTTGAAGGACTCGTTCATGACTCGTGCACGTGTGGAGAGTGTGTGGGCGGTACCGGTGATGAGCGGCAGGCTGTCCACGGTGCTGGTGGCGTCCCGCATGGCGTAGAGGACCCGGTCAGCAGGTACCAGGGTTTGGGTCTGGCCCACAATGCAGCAGCCCACGGTGCTCAGTATGGCTCGGACCTGCGGCGTGTTAGCGTGTTAGCATGTTAGCGCGGGAAGGGTAGAAGCGGCGGTGGCGAGCACGGTACCTGCCGGACCGACTGGTGGATGTCGAAACCGGGAATGGACTCCAGTTTGTCCAGCGTGCCGCCGGTGTGAGCGAGGCCCCGCCCACTGATCATGGGCACCTGGGGAGAGAGTGGTGACGTGACGGTCGCTCGTCGTAACCCAGGTAAAGGACGTCACCTTCAGGCCGCAGGCGGCAAGTGCGGGCGCCAGGACCAGGCTGACTTTGTCCCCCACGCCACCCGTGGAGTGCTTGTCCACCACAAGCCCCGCCCACTCCTCAGGCCACGACATGACTTCCCCTGACAGCATCATCTCTCTGGTCAGAGCCTCCGTCTCGCCATCGTCCATGCCCTTCTGCCAGATGGCCATCAACATGGCACCTGGGGGGGGGGGGGGTTAGCCGCCGTGAGGATGGGCGGCACTGTCGATGATGTCATCGTGCTCGTACCCGTCTGACAGTCCTGAATGGATCCGCTCGTCAGCGCCCCCATCAGAGCTTTGATGTCCTCGTCGCTCAGCCGGCTGCCATCTCGCTTCTTCTTGATCAAGTCAGGGATGGACAACATGGCCGCCTGCCGCAACCATGCGTACATACATACTGTACACTGGACTTACACGATATAGCTAATATGTCTTATGATGTCTGCTATATGGCTAATAGCAGCGTAAAGGTGACTATAGGGGTGTTATCTCATGTCAAGAGGGCTCTAATCATATTAAAAGCATATTTCAGGTGGTATGTCTTATTTTATTTTGTGTACTATGTTGGCTAATAGCGCTGAGTACTGCACGTGTACATACCACGCTAGCTCGGCCGATGAACAGGTTTCCAACCTTTCGGGATGATTTCACAGGCGTTGGCGGCACTTGCCACACCCCCAAATATCTTCTAACCAAAGCTGAGGAGGTCTAAATATGAAAAAGGAAAAGCGGTCATCTGATGAGAGAAATACCACCAAGTATTAATAATAATACCAAGTATTAGGGTACATTTGGGTACATCAGAGATTTCCAGAATAAAAGTTGCAAATTGCAAAGAGTCGATAAAGAATAATAAAGTCATAAATGTACAACATCAGAGTAGTACATTTCAGAGAAAAAACTTGTAGTATTACTTAGTATTAAAGTCATACATTTCTGTGAATACAAGACATGTTGTAATACTACAAAAATAAAGTAATATTTACAAAAAATTGTGTAAAGTTGTGATATTACAAGAATAAAAGTCCAAAATTTTGGAAAAAAACAATCAGATAAAATTCCTAAATTCCGGAGTAGTCGGAACATCGGGAGAATGAAGTCATAAAATCCTACATTTAGGAGACAAAAGTCGTAATATTACAAACTAAAGTCATACATTTAGAAAAAGAACCCAAAGTGGCATCTAGGAGGAACGTGAGGAGAAGAAAGTTGCCTCTTTTCTCTAAAAAAGTTGCCTTTTTCTCCAGCATTCATGACTTCATCCTCAAGATTTTGGTTTAAAGCCACAGTAGAAGAAGAAGCAGAAGAAGAAGGAAGCCAAAGAAAAGGAAGTAGTCATCTATTCATCTTAAAGTCCTGATTTCAAGAAGAAGAAGCTGACAACGGGCAGACTGCCGATGTTGCGAGCACCAGGACCACGAGCGTTTGGATGATGGAAGATCCCGAAGGAATGCCGGAAGGGCAAACGTGAACGAGCTGTGCCAAAAGTCTTCTCTTTCAGCTCTTCTGACGTCAAGGAGAAAGAGAAGAGTTGCTTTGTGTTTGCATTGGAACCCGTTTGGACTTGACTTAAGCAGCACGGCGGAGTCGTGACTCAGGCCATAATGATCGCTTCTGCTGCGTTTGATGACATCACGACCGTAGCGTCTTAAAGGAATCCAATCCGGCACTTTTGGAGCACAAAGCGGAAAAGAAGTCCAAGTGGGCTGGCTAGCTAATCTGGCTAGCTAATCTGGCTAGCTAATCTGGCTAGCTAATCTGGCTAGCTAACACATAGTTCAATCTTTCACGACCCAAACCATCATTTTCTTTGCAACTGCAACTATTTTGGTGATGATTGGAGGAAATGAAATCATCTCTACTGTGACCCCCTCCCAGATGACTGAGCTCCTCCCCCTACACTAGCGAGGAACCCGAGTGGCCCCCGAACTGATCTACCATAAGTCAAACATGAAACCAGCACAAAGGACCATCACCAAGGCCTGGGAATGTTGTGTGCGGTGGTGAAACGTTGGCTAAGTGTGAAGATGGAAAGAATAAAAGCTAAAATAGAAAATGATCCGAGACGAGGATGGACGCCGGGTGATGAAGGCTCGGCGAGGCCCCGCTGGCAAACACGATATCGTTATCTTGTGGCGAAATGACTGGCATACGCTAGAGGAGGAACATTCGACAGAAATACAGAAAAGTAAGCATGACTCACACGTGGGGGGGTTAGACCTCCGTCTCCAGTTGCACTTTGAACAAGAACGAGACTAACTCATTCCCCCTGGATCCTCGCCAGGTCAATGGCCCGTGGAGGGGGCGTGGAGGAGGCGGAGCCGACAATTTTCCTGCATTCATCCTCATAATTACTGAGAAAGCCTTTCACGCAGGCACGGCTGAAGGCGGGGGGGGGGGGCCAACACACCAAGCGCTGCCCAGACCGTGAGCTCTCGTGTTGGGCTACGTGTTAGCTAATAGGCGCCCACTGTAGTCGGGAGGGCACGGCGACTAGCGGGGAGGACACGTGACAAAGGAGCTGTTGCTCCAATGAATGGAGGAGATCAGGTGTATATTTTGTGGTGTTTCCCGGGTATATATGGCCAAGTACACGTACATCACTGCACTGTTCTTAAGTACATGAAATATACTTCAAGAGTACTTCCTGTTTTAGTATAAAATAAGTACATTCAGGTACACTAGGGGCTAGGTTAAAAGCCAAAGAACAAAAGCAGGGTATCAAGAAGGGTCCGAGCCGTGGATAGTCAAGAGGTCTGGCTCTGGTGGTAGAACCTCTCACCTCCTGTACCAAGATGCTGCCTTGCAACGTATCGGTTCTACCCTCCAGATGTGATTCATTACGCCAACCAAGGTATTGGCGGCCTCTTGTGGCCGATTACAATATTACAGCTAGGATGCAGCCCTGCTCCATTCAGTTTGATCTTCTCACATTAGACTCCCAAATAGAACGTGAAATGTTTCAACTTTCACATATTCTACTCGTTTCAAATACCAGGTCATAAACAAGAAAGTTTATGAGAAGGAAAAGCAGCATGTTTGCTTACAGGCTATAATTCCGTAGTAGTTCGCCACCCAGTGGACAAAGGGAGTAACAACATGAAGGCGCCAATAACAGCATTCAGAATTCAATCTTATTAACAGTGGCGTCATTAGGCCTATTTTAGGGGGGATTCAGACCTCCCTAAATAATTTGATATTTTTAATTGATTTTTAATTTATTTATTTGACAAAAAATATGACAAATTTCATATAATTGGGTAAAAGCAGGCTAATACTAGCCTACTACTACTACCACTAGTTGTAGTAGTAATAATCAGAAGAATAATGATGACAGTAATAATAGACTAATTAATACTATAATAATGATTATTTTATAATTGATCTTTTGGATGGATTTTTAAAAAATGTCTACTACATTCATTCATATCCTGTGCATCTCCAGGGGGCCTGGTTATTAATACAATAAATTGAATATTTTCGTAGTTAGAACACAGAGAACGTGTTTATCATTTCCTAAATAAGATTTCATCCATCATTAGAGTCCTGCAGACATGTAATAACATCCCTATAGTCGCCTTTACGCTGCCATTTTTCACTGTTTACATCGCATTGCTACTCTTGCTCTGCTGGGACGGGAGAGGGCGGCTAATATGCTACCTGGCTAGCTACCTGGCTAGCTACCTGGCTAGCTACCTGGCTAGCTACCTGGCTAGCTACCTGGCTAGCTACCTGGCTAGCTACCTGGCTAGCTACCTGGCTAGCTACCTGGCTAGCTACCTGGCTAGCTACCTGGCTAGCTACCTGGCTAGCTACCTGGCTAGCTACCTGGCTAGCTACCTGGCTAGCTGTGAGACGTCATGCCTCCAACCCCTCACCGGGGGGGGGCGCCAATTTGATGCACGAGCCCCCCCCCCCCAATCGACTCCTTCAATGTACACAAAGCAGTTGAAATATGCGTGGCCCCACCCCTTTTTAGTCCCCAAACCCCGAGCACCATCCATGACACGGGAGTCAGTCGGGCAGCGGAACCCGGTTGTGTTGTGCGTCTCAGAAAGGACAAAGTGAGTGTTGACTCAACGCGCAGGTCAAAGTTTGCCCCCCCCCCGTGGGTGACATGCACGGGGGCAAATATTGACCTGAGAGTCTTGTGTGGATTTCCAGCACGGCTGCATTTCCCCCCCCCACCAAAGACGCGCTGCATGGGAAACATGAGGCTTCTTCTCCTACTTCTTGGCGGCCTTCTGGGCCTGCAACGGAGCCGCTGCTTGGAGTTTGTGATAGACGGAGAACGTGAGGACCACGGGGTGAGTCAGCTTGAACGGACCTTCTCTTGGAGCAGACGCTGGGCGAGGACGCTCATCTGCTCGCCACCTTGAAGTTTACCTTGGCTCTTCATAATCACCATGACTACCTTCTTCTTCTCTAGCAGCCACATCTTCAGGACCACCGTGACAGGCACAAGGTGAGAGCTTTCTTTGGACCTTCCAGTCAGGCGGGTCTTTGATGCCGCCGACCATTAGTGGTCTTACGGCGTGGGCGGAACAAAAGTCCACCCAGAAGCACCAACCAAGCCTGGACCTCGTAATCATACTCCATTACAGTCGGTAGCGGCCTGGTTCCGTTACCGGACCTTTGCCTGTCCTGATATGGGTGTGTGTGTTTCAGAGAGCGATATTGACCAGTGAGGAGCAGGAAGACTTTGAGGTATGGACCCCCACCCCCCACTTGTTGTTTGAACCCCCCTCCACTGTGCCAGAGTCCAGCCTTATCGGACATAATCAATAGGTTGCTGTTTGGAGGCCTTCCTCTGACTCACAGGCTATTGACCCGGTTCTCGTAACCACACTGGTTCTAGTTCCAGATGGTCAGTAGGTCTGATGCCCAGTAGTAACCCCAAATGTTTGGTCCAGGTCTTCCACCTAACCCTTCCGGGGTTTATTGAAACTGAGACGTGTTTGAAGGACGTAAAAGCAGAACCTCATCCCTGACCTTCTGAATCCGTCCCTTCCTGGCCAGGCCATCCGAGGAGAGGACATCACCGTCAAGAGTTACAAGGTGGAGAGTCGCATCACGTCACGCTTCGCCCACACCACCGTGCGGAGCTCGGTGGTCAACTCCGGTTCCAAGGCCCAGACCATCGGCTTCAACGTGCAGATCCCCAAGAGGGCCTTCATCACCAACTTCACCATGTGAGGCCGAGACTCGTACGCCGCACTCGGTTGGAGAACCGCTGTCACGCTTTTTGTGCTGCAGGAACGTCAACGGCATCACCTTCACGGGCTCCGTCAAGGAGAAGACGGTGGCCAGGAACCTGTACGCCCAGGCCAGATCCAGAGGCAAGGCCGCCGGCATCGTCAGGTATTGGCCAGGTCCTCCTCGCATTGAAGCCAAATGGAGATCGGAGTAACGAGGAACGTTTGTGTGCAACAGGGCCAACTCCCAGGACATGGAGACCTTCAAGACGGAGGTGCACGTCCCCCCCGGCAGCAACATCGAGTTTGAGTTGAACTACCAGGAGATGATGCAGAGGAAGTTGGGCTTCTACGAGCACTCGCTGCACCTGCAGCCTGGCAGACTGGTTCCTCAGTTCCAGGTGAGGAGCTGACCATCCTTCATATTGCACCTACCCCCCCCCCCCCAAAAACCAACCCAGACTTGTGTCTTCAGGCGGATGTCTACATCTATGAGCCCAAGGGAATCTCCAAGTTGGAAACAAGCACCACTTTAGGCGATGCGTTTACTGACCTGGTCAAAGTTACCCAGACCCCGGAGAAGGTAAGACCTTGGCAGATCTCCCAGACACCTTAGGAGCTGCGCCAGTTTTAGCTCTTTTGCTGTACCCTGGTCCAAGCACCAGGTGAGCTCAGGGGAGGACCCTTAGGGTGACACTGGTGGTGCCACCTGGTGGTGCAGCTGTGTAAGGGTACGCTGGTAGACCTGAAAGGGAGTGAAGGTCACCAACGTACCTTCACATGTCTGCACCAGCATCCATTATGCCCGCCCCCCTACCTGACACCCCAAGAGCCACGCTGGACATTGAGCTTCAGCTCTGGTGCACCACGGTTCGAGCCCCAGGCGTGTGCAGGAGTGGACCAGTTGGTGCTGAGACTTGGTTGACAACCCCCCCCCCCCCCCAAACCTCACTCACTGACACCTCAAGAGGTGCCCTGGACATCAGGCTGACAGTTTGGGCTTTTTGCTCGATGGCCAACACTCGCGAGGTTCATTCTGTAGACCCGGGTTCGAACCCGGAATGCTGCGTTCCGCTTATAGTCATGAAGTTCATAAACTTGCTCACAATTTTTGGTCCCCTCAGGCTCACGTGGTCTTCAAGCCCACCTTGCAGCAGCAGAGGAAGTGCGACACCTGCAACGACAGCGCCATAGACGGTGTGTTCAGGGTCAAATACGACGTAAGCCGGGACAGCAACGCTGGTGAGCTGCAGGTAAGAAAAGCATCCGTTAAGGTAATGGCACGGCATCAAACTGCGACTGATCGAGGGTCTCACCAGGTCTCGGACGGCCACTTTGTCCATTTCTTCGCCCCGTCCAATCTGCCCCCGCTCCCTAAAAACATCGTATTCGTGATTGACGTGAGCGGGTCCATGTGGGGGGTCAAGATGAAGCAAGTGAGTGATGAAGCGGCGCCGGCGTGCGGTTCTGAGGAAGAGTGTTGACTTTGGAGCGTCTCTCTCAGACGGTGGAGGCCATGAAGGCCATCTTGGACGGCCTCACCATAGAAGACCAGTTCAGCATCATTGACTTCAACCACAACGTGCGCTGCTGGAGCGAGGACCTGCTCCCCGGATCCTCCGTACACGTCGCAGACGCCAAGAAGTACATCCAGAACATCAAACCCGTTGGAGGTACGGTGACAAGATGGCAGCTTGGAGAAGAACGCTGGTTGTTCACATCGAGATCTTTCCAGGAACCAACATAAATGAAGCACTGATGAAAGCGGTGCAGATCCTGGTGCGGGCGTCCAACCAGGGACTCATCGATCCTCGCTCTGTCTCCATGATCATCCTGGTGTCTGATGGGGACCCCACTGTGGGTGAGTCTGATCAGAGACCGATCAAGACCTATCCTTTAGGCATGGTGTAAAAACGATGAGCGTTGCAGGCGAGATCAAGCTGAGCACCATCCAGAAGAACGTGAAGAAGGTCATGAGGGAAGACATCTCTCTCTTCTCCTTGGGCATCGGCTTCGACGTGGATTACGACTTCCTGGAGCGAATCGCCATGGAGAACCGCGGCATGGCCCAGCGCATCTTTGCTAACCACGACGCCGCCGAGCAGCTCCGGGTGAGCCGCCCGCCCCCAACCATTTCCTGACAAGGTCCAGCACCATGAGTGGCGGCCATGATCCTGACCGTGTTCTTCTACCTTCCACAGACCTTCTACAGCCAGGTGTCCAACCCTCTCCTGCGCAGGGTCACCGTCCAGTTCCCAGAGGACTCCGTGTCTGACGTCACGCAGAACCAATTCGACAAATACTTTGGGGGGTCCGAACTTGTGGTGGCGGGCAAGGTGTTGCCCTCCGAGAGCGACAAGCTAATCAGCTACACCACCGCGTCGGCTGTGAGGGACACACAAAAGCCTCGCCGGGGTGGGGGCGTTAGCCTGTTCTGTAAGGATCCCATGTGACCCCGCAGGCCCTGCTGGACATCACCCTGGAGACGGAGACGGACACGTCCAAGCTGGACATGGAGCTGGCCAAGCAGCAGCACTCCTTCACAGGCTTCGCCAGGCAGCTGTGGGCGTACGTCACCATCAAACAGATGATCACCGACAGGTTAGCCTCCAGGAAGTTCCCAGCGTGGCGAGCGGAAGCGGAGAACAACGCTGGCTTCTTTTCTCTCAGGTCTTTGGCGCCGACGGCCGCCAAGAAGAGGAAGATCACGCAACGCATCCTGGCGCTGGCCATGGAGCACCAGTTTGTCACGCCCCTCACCGCCTTGCTGGTGGAGAGCGAGGACACCAAGGAGAGGCTGCTGGCCGACTACCCCAAGGACCCCAAGCAGGGCTGCTGCTCAGGTGCCTGAAAGGTTAAACCAGCGGGGTCCTTTTCCCCACCAGCGATGGAAAGGGTCTTGACTGGAATAGCAGTTCTCAGGATGGGGGGGGTTCATTCCTGTTCCAGTCAAACGTCTTTGTAAATGTCAAATGTGTGCAGGGGGAGTCATGTCAGGTCCCAGGACCCCTGGGTTGAATCCGGTGCAGTTGGTCTACCAACCGCCCCCCTGGGTCCAGATGACCACGCCGGCCCCCCCAAGCCCAGTCCAGAAAGGACCAGAGGAGTGGACGCTGCCCGGGCAGGTCAACTTAGGTACCGCCCCAAAGCCCCCACACCGGAAAGCCCCCTTCTCTGCCACCACCATCATCATCATCACTTGTCTATCTTCTCAGTGGACAACGACCCTCACTTCATCGTGCACCTGCCCCAAAGCAACATGGACGTGTGCTTCAACATCGACTCCGAACCCGGACACATCCTCAACCTGGTGTCCGACAGAGGCACAGGTGCCTCCCACACACGCCCTTCCCCGCACGCTCTTATTGTGAAGGGCTAAGTCTGACCTTGCGTACAGGTGTGGCGGTCAACGGTCAGCTGATCGCCGCCAAACAGGAGCACCTGGGCAAACACGCCACCTACTTTGGCGTCATCTCCGTCTACCACCAGCCCGCGGGCGTCGCCGTCACCGTCAGCACCGCCGCCATCGCCCTGAGCGACGGCAAGCGCAACTACACCTTCACCTGGGGCGCCACGGCCGACATCGCGCAGGACGGGTAAGCCCCCCCCCGTCCTGGCCGGGTGGTCCCACCTGACCCGGCTCTCCTTGCAGGTTGAGGATCTCCATCGTGAAGGACCGGAGTGTCTCGGTCACCGTCGACCACGGGATCCGGGTCATGGTTCTGCTGCACCGCGTGTGGAAGAAACACCCCATCAACGTGGACTTCCTGGGTCTCTACCTGCCCAACAGCAACC
Source organism: Doryrhamphus excisus (assembly GCF_037039965.1). Taxonomy (NCBI): domain Eukaryota; kingdom Metazoa; phylum Chordata; class Actinopteri; order Syngnathiformes; family Syngnathidae; genus Doryrhamphus; species Doryrhamphus excisus. The sequence continues at coordinate 5,594,328 of NC_136362.1, forward strand.
CCTACTCCGCCCTGGTCCACGGCCTCATAGGTACCGCCGCAACCCCGCCAAGTCACACCGCTCACTGGAGACCGGGGGTGTCCACAGCGCGGCCCCCGGCCACTTTCTTATTGGCCCTCGGCCCCCTCCAAAAATAAGGAAAAAAGGTTGGAATTCCATGACCTCATAATGGCGCCAGAAAAAACACATTTTCCTAGCATGAAGTTCTAATATATTTTTTATTAACAACATGAGAAACACTGGAGGAAAAAAGGCAAAATATTCTTTTTTTAATGTCAAAATATTCTTTTTTTTTTTTAAAAAAAGGTCAAAATATGAAGAGAAAAAAGTGGCAAAAATTTCAAATTTGAGTAGAACTGAAATATTACAGAAAGACGTCAATGTGAAAAAGTAGGAATATTGTGGAGACTTTTGGGAAAATGGGGAATAACATCATAATATTCCAAGAAGAACATGCAAACATGGAAAAAAAGCCAGTTGAGGATAAAGTCCAAATCATAAGAAAATGAAAATGAATTGTAAGGACAAATCCACTCTTGATTATGATGTCATTTTCGTTGAAATATTCCACTACAAATGTCTTTGGTCAAGTCGGAATATTATGGCAAACAAAAAGGAATTGCAACATTTTTGGAAAACTTCATATATGATGGGAATTTATTATTTATTTATTTATTATTCCCATGATGGGAATAAAGTCAGAATATTATTGTATCAACCCCAGCGGGGGTGATTACTGTAATTAATCTCCGTAATTGAACCATCTCCATCTCAAGTCATCATGTGCTAGGAAAGAAAGCAATATGCTGTTGGAATATTATGGGAATAAAGTCAACGTACGGGAATTAAATTCAAAGAAGGTTTCTGGGGAGTATGAATGAAGGAAGTTGAAATATTTGGAAGGTAAAAAAAACAGCAAGAGTGAAGTGGACGTGATCCCGGTCCATTTTGAGGAAAAACAGATGAGCACAGATGGATAGAGGGAGGCCGATGTCAATGCAGCTCCCCGCAGGCGCCGCTGGGTGCTTTGCTCAGACGTAACACACGTTGGGAGTTGAGTTTTTCATTTTAAAGTGATATTGGTCCATGTTTGCATATTCCTTAGGTCCGCCTATTAGGTGTTAAGTCGCTGTGTGATGAGTTGAGTGTTCGCTGTATGTCACGTTGAGGGACTAGCCATGACGTATGCCAGTAGAAGATAAGGAAATCGGGCTAACAATATGCTTTGCCAGCTACTGGACATGCCAAAGAGATGAGTGAGTGATTTGTGGATGACTTCTTATGTTCTACGGTTCAGGTCAGTTCTCCAAGGAGCCAGAAGCGAACGTGTACGACGTCCACGAGGGCGCCGACCCCCTGAAGAAGGAGGCCACCATGACGGTGAAGGGCAAGGAGGTGCGCGTCACCAGGTGGGTCGGTCGTCCTCGGAACAAAGTCTAGAAAGTCAGGTCTGTCTGTGAACGCCACCCGGTGTCTGCTGTGGGTCACCAGGGGCTGGCAGAAGGACTACCGGCGGGACACGCGGCGCGGCTCGGACGTGTACTGCTGGTTCGTACACAACAGCGGCAAGGGCTTCATCGACGGCCACTACAGCCACTACATCGTCCCTCACCTCTCCAGCTTCCTATGATAAGACGCGTCATGCAGCCTGACCTGGTAGATTAGTCCAGACGCTTCAAGCCAGTTTAGAGAAGTCCTCGTAGGCCACGTCCACTCGCTTGCCCTTGTGTGGACCCTGTGGACGACAAGGCACTTTTAGCCATGATAAACATAGAAACTCCAAACAAACACCAAACGGTCCATGCGCAGGGGTGGGAGGGGTGCCTAAAGGGGCGGGGCTTGGCGTGTTTGGAATAAAAGTCCTTTCTGTCCTCCTTTTTGTCCTTCATTTGTTGCTGCCTGAACAACAACTGTCCACATCAAAAGATGGGTCAGTGGCCAAGTGTTTGTTAGCGCTCAACTCCACCACAGATAGATCACAGTCCTGTGGTAAACAGGAAAGCCAGCAGCCACCAGGGGGCGACACGCGTCCCGACAAAGCAGCTCTGGTCCAAACGCAGGATGTCCCCTGAGGGACGCGTAGGGAACCATGACGACACAGGCCCACTTTCACTTTCACTTTCACTTTCAGCACTCAACGTTTACGTGTACAAACGGACGTTCCAACGTAACGAGACAGTGAGACACGTACGGAGTCCAGCGTGAGCGAAGCGCAGAAGTTCTTCTCATCGATGCCGTCCAGCACGGCCCGGGTGTCTCGGTGGCTTCCGTTGAGGATCATCACGCATTTTCCTGAGGGGACACAGGGACTGGTGACAGGCGTCGGCGGCGGTGTGAGGACGTGGTGCGTACCTGGGGCCGGTATGACGGTCTCCACGTGGTTCTGGTCCAGCTTCAGTTTGTCCCCCGAGTCCACCATCTTCACCACGGCCGTGTACTTCTCCTGCACCTCCTGCCGCACAAAAGGAAGGTCAGGCGGCGCCTTTGACGGGGGAGTGATCGAGTGGGGGTGTTACCGTGACGACAGCCTTCTTCTTGTGGTACTTCTCCCCCAGCCGCTTGGTGACCACCTTGACGACGATGCCGGGCTGGAGCCAGTGGTCGGTCCTGATCGGCTGCTGCTGCTGCTTCTTCCTCTCCTCCATCTGAGCCGCAAGACGCCCTTTCAGCCACGCCCACCAATCGCCTTAGGACACGCAGACGCTTACCTCAATGATCTGCTCCAGGGCCGACTTCTTCTTGTCCCTGGCCTCCGACGCAGAGGACGCGTCTTTCCTCTTGACCGATGAGGACGCCTTCTTCAGGGCGCTGGGGGCCACCAGGGAACTAGGAGGAGGATGAGGGATCAGGGAACCGAGACGTGACATAACAGTACGAATACTCGTTCATCCCCCGCACTGTGCAGGCCAGCAATCAATCATCAATCATGCTAGTTGGTGAGGGGGAAGCCCAACACCTCATCAGCCAACTGAAAGTGCTAAGTACCAAGGCTCTGCCAGAGACCTCCGTGGTGGCACACCGACTGCCTGAGCGTGTGCCCGAATATAGTGCACCTAGCTGGGCCACAGCATGCGGCTCCTGCCCCTCTATACCCTGGTTCTCCACGCCTCTGTAGCATCACACTTTGGTTAAATCCCAATTGTCCCGCCCTTCTTACCTCCAGGTGTGCACAGACTAGACTTGCATCTACATTTTAAAAAGCGAGTATAGTGGTAATGCTGTGGTGTAATACCGCTTTGGAACACCAGGGGGGGTGGGCGCCACAGACCGTACCTTGATGTGGACGGACCGGGTAGCGCTGCAGCAGCACCCAAGTTGAAAGCGACTGCAAGAGGAAGAAAAACAAAGCGTGAGGACCAGGTGATATGTTTGTGATGCCACGTGAAAGTGAAACTCACCTTTTTCCTCCTCGTTCTCTCGCTTCAGCTCAGTGTAAACGGGATCCTCCTACAGAAAGAAAAGCGTTGGGACATTCCGTGGGGGGTGGGGGGTGAGGGGCAGTCCATCATGTTGGTATTCACCTCCTCCTCCTTGGCGTTGCGGCCCCGGCGGACCTGCTCCTCGATGAACTTGGCGCTCCGCTCCTCGTCGTCCAGCTCGTGCTTCTTCCTCCTGGCCAGCTCCTCCTGGCGGCGGATGGTCTCGGGGTCGCGGTCGATGTACTGGATGTACCAGCCCTTTGGGGTCTCGTCCACCTTACACAAACCTGTCGTCTGACGTTAGCCGCCTTCCGTTCTCTGCAGGTGTGTTCGAGTTCGATGCTGACCTTGTCTGCCCAGCCACTTGGTGAAGTCCGTGAGCGTCTCCCAGCGCGTGGCGTTCATGTGGATGTGCTCGCGGTCGCTGATGTACTCGTTGTACACTATGTTGTTGTGTACGCGCTTGGTCCCTGACGCAAACACACACAAGGCATGTTGGTATATGATGGCACCACACACACGCACGCACACACGCACACACACACACACACACAAGCAGCCTAGACTCACCAAAACGTCTTCTCAGCAGCTCCAGGAATCCACTTTTGAACTCACTGAAGCAGAAACAGAACAATTCATTCACACAATAGAAAAATCGATTAAAAAACCCCAAAACATTAGGAAACATATTTTTAGATGACATTCTATTGATTTACATTGCTTGATTAATTTTGTAATTATGGAAACATTTTATTTTAGGAGAATAAACATTTTTATATTTTGAAAAAAAAACATTTTAAATGATAGAAATATATATTTTATAGTAATATTCTGTTATTTTATATGTAATAATTTAAATGTCATTTAGATTTGCTTATGTTGTATGCAAATGTGCTAGAAAACATGCCAACCACATTACAAGGCTAAAATAGTTTAATAAACACTACTAAACACTTACTAAGCCCCAGCCCTTCACATTTGGTACCATTGGAGAGCTCTATAGAGCATAAAATGAATGATTTGAACTACCGGTAGTCAGGAGGAGCTATATATAGCATATATGTATATATATTTATAGTATATATGATTCTTTACAAAATACGCCCTCTGGTGGCTGTGAACCGTCGTCACACCAGAAGATCCAATGGCCAGCTTTGGCGTTGACGACAGCCGACATTACAGCGTAGCCACGTTGCTGCTTTTGTTTCTTTTCCCGTTTCTTGTTAAGAGGCTCCAGGGTTTCGAAACGGAAATGTGTTTGGAAGGTTAAAAGATCGTAACAAAAACGTACTGTGAGAAGAAGTCCATAAACTTGCGCGGGTTCTCCGAGGCGAGCAGCAGCTGCCGCTGGTGGGATTCGGACATGCAGTGACACTTGAAGCCGTTCTGGCAGCACAAAAGGGCGACACATGCGAGGGAAACTTCATAGTTAGTTGAAACTAAGCGGACATAAACATGACACACTGCCGCTAGCTAGCTCGCTAGCACCGACGACTCACCTCATCTCGGCATTGTTTTTGACACATTTGACAATACCACCTCAACTTCTGGAGACCTTTTGATTTGATCCGGTTGCTTATTGCCTTGGGCGACAGGAAGTCTGCTTTCCCCATTTCTGCGCGGCGAAACTTTCATAAAACACTGGCTTTTTGACAAAATGTAGGACGATGGGAAACCGTGAGGTGGTTAGCGCGGCCAAGCTAGCAACTTCTGGGTGTTGTGTCCGCCATCTCGCGAGATAACGTTTAAGTCACGCCGAATCCCGTGCTGCTTTCGCGTCCGTTGGACAATTCTGATATCGACGGAGAGACGACGTACAATATTCATAAAACGGCTTATAGTTCAAATATTAATTTTAAGGACTTCTGTCGTTGGAGTTTTTTGTTAGTTTCCCCAAATATTAAGGCTTAAAAATGTAACATATTTAGAATTTCAACCATGACGATATGGATGTAGTGAAGGAGGACATGAGGGTAGTTGCTGTGAGACTGTGGCGACCCCTGGAGGTTCAGTGGTGAAAAGCACTTCCAAACAAGACAAACACGGTGAAAAAGACGTCTTTTCCATTCCATCTCAGTTTATTAAGGTAATGATGTGCAGTTAGTCATCAAAAAGATAACTCGGGGAATGCAACGCACAGCACCAGTGCAGCAACATACACACAGAAGGACCGGGAGACCTTTCATGCTGAAATGTCTTCCTACACATTTGTACTGTGCCAGAACAGTAGTGGACATGTCAGTGTTGAGATTACTGAGGTTTGAGAGCAGCAGTGCATGTGGTCCTGGGTGAGGTAAGGTAAGGTAAGGTGTATTTTAAAAAGAGTTCCATTGAAAACAGACCAGTCCATGAAAGTAAGAAAATCCTTAGTGTGTCAAAAACATTGCACTTCATCGGGGGCAGCGCCTCCCTGAAGGTGTGCCATACATGAAAGCTAAATGCTAATCCGAAGCACGAAGGACACAGTGTTATTAACACATTAGTGTTATTCTTTAGATTCCAAAGCCAACTCTAGCTAGCTCGCTAGCGTCAACATCTAGCACTAACATCTAGAAAAATAAAGACGCTTCCCTCTGCTGCCATGAAGAAAAACACTCTACATAAAATAGTTCTTTACACTCTTTGATCATGTATACATCCGAAAGGAGAATCCAATATTTTCATCTTTGAATCATTCATCCGAGAGGCTGGGAGTCAGTAGACGAATGCGCGGGGTCACAGCAGCATGGAGTCCTGCATGGCGAACGCCTCCTGCGCGTGCCTGTAGTGCGTGCCTCCAAACAGCTGGGGGAGCTGTTGCCGTACGACGGGGTGCTGCTCCCGGAAGGGCGTCCCGTAGTGCTGCGGCCCATCTGCGTCGGGGAACGTGAACACCTCCACGGGAGACATCTGAGCTTTCTGGAAGCTGGGCGAGCGAGGCACGCCGCCAGGGGACTGAGGGGGCCGCTCCACCGGTGGGGCCCACGGGGGTCCATCCTGTGGATGATACTCGTCTCTCGTTTGTCCCTCAAAGCTGTAGTCCACAGGGGCGTGGACCTGTGCGGTGGAGGTGAGCTTTTGAAGGTAGATAGGGGTGGTGCGCCCCTGCTGCTCCAGCTGCAAAGGTGGTCTTCGAGGGTGGTGGGCGGCACCGGGCGGCGGCTGCCTGCGGTAGGTTGCAAAAGTGTTCATGAGAGCCCTCTCGGGGGAGTTGTTATTGGGCGGCCGCCTGGTGGTGGCGTATGTTTGATCCTCCATCCTCACGTTGGGGGGTGATGGGAGGTGGGAGGGTGGCGCCAAGTGTCTGTAGCCCGGATGAAAGATGGGGACCTCAGTCGTGGTCCTGCCAGGGGAGTGGTAGTGATTTTGGTTTCCAGGGAAGCCGGTGTAGGCCCCTACAGGGTTATGGTGGGCAAATGAGGGCTGAGGGGGGTGCGAGGGCATCCTGGACGCTCCTGAGATGACACCCCCGCCAAGACTGGACGCATTAGCGGGGGCACCCCGCTGGAACGGGGTCTCGCTGCGAGGAGTCCTCATCCTGGACGGAGGTCTCTCCAGTTCCAAGATCTCAAACTCCTGCTCCGGCAGCCCTGGGACGTTGTCATACTGCGAGGCGTTGGACCCACGGTTGGCGCCCGGAACAAAACCTTTGGAGTGTGGCCGGCGGTTGAGCTGCTGGGTGTCATCGGGACCGAACGGGGCCGGAGATGCCCCCCGGGTCAGCTGGACCTCTCGGGCTGCCATCGCCTTGGCGGCTTCTAGTTTGGTCTCGGAGGGTTTGAACCAGCGGGGAGTGATGTCTCGGTGGTTGGCGACGACGTGACTCTGAGTCTTCAACAGCGGGACAGGGGTTGGCGCCGAGGGTGGCGACGGCCCCCTTTCGGGCGTGGTTGAAGCCGATGCCTTCTGCCGCTCCCTTGAGGCCGCCTCTAGTCCACCGTCCCTCAGGTCAACCTTGCGGTGGCGTATCGTCTTGTCCAGTGAGTCCCGGCGTAACAGACTGGGGGTACGGCTACCCCGCTGGTGGTCCGGTACCGGACTGGGGTGCTTTGGAGGCTCGGCGGGTTCTGCGTGGCTCTGCCCATTTCCCAGGTGGGTCACGGCTGCCGGTGCCAGCTCCGGAAGCTGCCCTAAAGGCTTCTTGGGGAACTCCTCGTCTTTACCTGGAAGACAAAAGCAGCGGCCCCGGGTGAAAAGTCCACTCGGGGGGGACAAGAAGAGCATGATGGCTGGAGACACGGATGAAGAGCCACAACGGGGACACGGATTCATGCAATACCACTGGCATCCCGGCCACAGAAGGAGAGTTACATTCAAGACAACACATCATCTCCACAGGCAAAGGACGGAAAACTAAACGCCGTTTGATTCTTGTCCCAAAAAAAAAGGCTGCCGGGGGCCTTGTCGGGTCCAGTGAGGGCGACACGGCCAGGCTGAAAACCAGCATGGAGTCTTGGAAAGATGAGCAGAGAGAGATTGCGGCACTCCACATTAAGCAAAGCAAGAATACAAAACCACCGGGGGAAGGTGTGCGAGTTTGTGTGTGTGGTGTTGGAGGGGCGGGGGTGGGGGGTTGGGGGCTGGGTTGGTGGTGGTATGGGACCCGAGTGCTGCTGGACAGACAAAGCCACAGACAGGACACACTGAGAAGACGGACGGACATGGAGAGGCAAGACCAGTCAGGATAGCCCACCCGTCACTGTTGTAGGAACCAATGTGGCCCCCGCTCGCGTTTTTGTAGTTGTTGGCTAACATTGGTTCGGAAGAAGAGGCAGAGAGAAGGGGGAGGGGTTAAGGAGAAGACACGTTAGAAGACGCTAAGTTGTGGTCCAGCAGGAAGCAGCTCAGCTGTGCGGGTGCTAGCAAGCTAAGGCGCGGGACGGCGTTGGCGACTGAGCTACCTGGCGCCGGCAGCTCCAACTTGACCCTGTGGAGCTCCGCCATGGAGGCCTGGAGCTGCTCGATCACCAGGTCGTCCTCCAAAAGGAAATCTTTGGACAGAGACACCTGCAGGAACTCCACCAGCTCCTCCATGGACATCTTCATCAGGCGCTCTGCGGGGGCGGGGGCGAGGAGGGGGACAAGTCAAGTTAGCATGCGAAGCGTCCACGAGTCAGAGTGGAGATGGTGCCACGGGGACGTACTCCTGTGTAGCTTGAGGACGGTGTAGGACATGGCGGGAAGGAGCCGTTCGCCCTCCAGGATGTAGATGTCCCAGATCCTTAGAGTCAGTGTGAACGGTGTCTGGGGGGGGCGGGGGTAGGGGGTGGAGATATTTGTGACGACTCCTTTGTTTGAGTTGGGCGTGAAGTACTCACTCTGTCCAGGAAGCACTGGAAGAACCACTTCATGGTGTAGAGACTGGTCAGCACCTCCTGGCCGTCCTGCAGCACAAGCACACGTTCACCAACAGCTGATGCACACGCATCGACTCACTCACTCCTAACGAGTCTAGTCTCGTGAACGGCTCTTTGGAGTGAACCAGCACCACAGTTCGGCAGGTACTTGAGTCTTGGACACGAGAACCAGCAGCGGTCCTTATTGTTCAAAAGACTCGATTCGTTCACTCGTTCACCTGGCGTCTTGGCACTTGAAGGAGTCATGAAGTCATGATGAAGGAAGAAGAAGCAGCAAGAAAGAAGACGAACAAGAAAGGAAGGAAGAAGAAAGAAGAGGAAGAAAAAGAAGAATAAGAAGGAAGGAAGAGGAGGAAGAAGAGTGGTGTGTGTTGGGCGGCGGAGGCAGGTGTGAGTGTGGGCGGAGTCATTCACCAGGTGATGCTTGAGTTTGGGGATCATCTTCTTGACAATGCGGTCGTGGTGCTCCTGGAAGCGGAGGAGTTTGGGGAAGCCAGGAACAAAGAATCCTGTATAGGATGGGAGGATGAGAACTTCCTGGCTGGCAGTGAAGGAGAAGTACTACTACTACTACTACTACTACACTGTATATACGCACAGCGGTATGACAAGGTTAGGGTACCCCTGGTAATGTTCCAGATGACCACAGGAACAGTTGTGGTTAAGGCCAGTCAAAGTCAACCCACAGACCAGCTCCAAAGACCTCCTACATGATGTTGGTGCAGCATTCCCAGACAAACACTTGCTACCCTCAGTAACATTTGGTGGTGGTTCCATCATGCTGGGGGGCTGTGGGGCCAGTGCAGGTACTGGAATCTTCTTCAAGTTGAAGGTGGCATGGATTCCAGTCGGTATCAGCAGATTGTTGCCAACGGTCTTCTGAATCAGTGAGAAAGTAGAAGTTGGCCCGGAGTTGGATCCTTCCCCCAAGACCATGACCCTAAACACCGCTCCAATTCTACTGAGGCATCCATGCGGAGGAACCAGTCCAACGTTGTGAAACGGCCATCTCAGTCCCCAGGATGATGGATGATCCCAACAACCAGTCATTTAGAGAGGAACATTACCAGGGGCGCCCTAACTTTTTCATGCCACCGTGCGTACGGAGGAGGTACGTATGTGGGTGACGGGTACCGTGCATGGCGTGCTTGTGTCCTGACAGCAGCTTGACCAGAGCCCAGAAGGCGTCTTCCTCGTTCATGTAGATGAGCAGCAGCGCCGTGATCTGACTCATGCCCTGGCAGTAGCCCACCTCCTGCACGCACGCGTCCACGCTGGCATCACGCGGCAGCGACAAGCACCAAGTAGAAGTAGAAGAAGAGGTGGGCTCACCATGTTGTAGATGGAGTAGGCCGTGAGAACGTGGAAGAGCGCCTGCTGCCTGCAAAGCAAAGCGTTAGCCACAAAGTGCTAGCTGGTGCTAGCCAGCCGTCACGGCCACCCACTTGATGTCGTAGCGGTCCCTGAACATGATGTGATCCCTGTAGGTGCGGTTCACGTCCAGGTCGATCTGACGAATGTCAGGAGACAACCCTCTGGCTCGGGCCTTCAGCTTCTGGAACACAGTCATCACTTGGTCTTCACTTGGTCATCAGAGGGACAAACCAAAGCCTCTGGGTACCTCATAGAAGTCCTTCTTCTCCTCTTTTATTTTGGGAATATCCAGCAGCAGGCACCACACCTCCCCTCGGAGCTGCAGCGGAATCCCCTTATAGATCCTCCGGGCGAGCTGGGTGGGGGTGAAATCATCCTTTAGCGTGGCCGTGTGAAAATAAGCGGATGAAGCAAGTGACCTTTTCGCTGTTCTTGTACTTGTCCCAACTCCTCAACATCTTCAGCCACTTGGTGGTCCTCTCCAGCTCCGTGTGTTTGTGCTGCATGGGGCAAAAAGCCAAGACAGGGCGTCACACGTCCACAGAGGCTTGCATCAGCAAGGATGGAAGACAAGACAACAGCCACCTTGTCCTACGTTTGAATTTTACGCTCATCTTTTTTCGTATCTATTCGTATTTTTCATAAGCCATCTCTTTCAGAAATGTTCGGAAAATATGTTTTCCCTGACAATAGGCCATTTTTTCTGTCTCAGAAATATTCAGACTTTTGATATGAGAAAAATCTATACTTTTATTTTGTTCTCTGAAAATAGGATTTTTTTCCACCTGAAAAACACTTATTTCAAAAATTGGCAGAACTTTGATCAAAAATATATATTTGAAAATGTTTTCTTTTAAAATAGGATTTTTTTTCTACAAAAAAAAATATCAGTTTTTGGATTCCCCAAAATATATCATTTAATTTTCTCTGGAAATGGATTTTCTTTCCTCCAAAAAACAAATCTCATAAATTTGCAAAAATTTCATCCTAAAATTTTTCCTTTTTTTGTCACTTTTTTCCTGCAAAAAATGAATCTTTCAGAAATATGCAGAGCTTTGATCCAAAACAATATATATTGGAATTTTTCCCTCTGAAAATGTGTTCCAAAACACATCTCTTGCAGATATTTTTGATTCAAAATGGATATAGTATATTTATTGCAGTTTACCTGCAAAAAAAACAAAAACCCAAAAAAAATGCAAAGATTTTTCAGCAAAAATACTCTAGGTGTTTTTTTCCAAGAAAATATGTGCCAGTCGTCAGTGGGTGGTCCCTGCTTTCCCCCCAAAACCACGTGACTGATGAATGAGCCTCCTATTGACTTCCACGGAGCGCTCAGCGTAGTCGGACATGGATGCAATTTAGCGTGGAGGGAAGATTGAAGGAAGAAAGGTCAGAGGTCAATCACCTTTTCCTCCAGCGAGTCGTAGGACGGAAGCTCGTTCTCACTGAAAGGAAGAATGAAAGGATGAAAGACATCACGTATATCTCTACGTCGGTTTCCCCTGCAGGGCTGATATCTATCTGTGGCAGTGCCGTGACCATGTCTTGGTCACATGATTAGAGCCCTCTAGACATGAAACAACAGCCCTATAGTCAATATAGTAGACATCATAGGATAAGATTAGACTTGTGCTGGTGTGGTTCCAGTGGAGGATGGGGGGTGAGGTCTGGGCTTTATCTTGGTGTTGTTCCACCTACGGAGTCTGGTGCTTGTGTGTGTGTGTCCTTACTGCAGGAAGCCAAAGCGGTCGATGAGCTGGTAGAGGTGGAAGTTGGTGTCCTCCCAGGGTTCCACGGTGGCCTCTTTGCCCTGGGGGAGAGCAGAGAGACTGTGGAGTGGGAGTAATAAAAAGGAGGTATGATGTGATGGATAACGTTGGACAGCGTGCACGGCGGCGGTGGATGAGGATGAGGATGAGAAGTCATCACGGGCGATCATCATGTGTGGCGAGGGCGTGGTGGTGCGCCCCCACTCTTCTGGGGCATACAATCGCTGCTTCTTCATTGGCTGCTAGATGGTCGGCTGCGTGTGTGTGTCCTTCACTCGAGGATGTGATCTACCACTTAGATCCCAGTCAGGCTGGGTACCTAATAAAGAGGGACGCCCACCTTGTCATATTTGGCCACGATGTCCGCCCGCTCCTGATCCAGCTTCACCGCGGCATCCTGCTCACTATCGGACGCTGTGAAGGAGACGGGACAGGAAGTCAGTCCCCATCCAAAATATGCTCATTGAAGAAACATGTTATGTATGTAATTCCACACTGGCCACTAGGTGGCAGCACACATTGATGAACAATAGCCACCACGGCAAGTGCTAGCATTCAGAAAGCAGGACAGCAAGGAACGCCCCAATGCTAACATTTGTGAGTGTCTCTCATGACTACTATATTGGGTAATAGATGACTATAGGGCTGTTATCTCATAGCCAGAGAGCTTTATTTATGTTAAAATGTGTAATTAGAAGGTGGTAAAGAGGTTTTCTACGCTACCAAAACATTCCATTTCTCAAGAAGGAATCCTACTTGACTTGTCACCGTTGCCAAAACATTATTTTAACAAGATGTATTCATTTTACAAGAATCAAATGAGAAAAGGTTGTTATGTTCATTCATGGGAATTAAGTTGCAGTACTTAGTAGCATAAAGTTGTCAAATGAAAAAGCAAAACAAAGTTGGATTTTGGGGGAAAATGAGTTTGAAGTCGTTGAAAAACGTAAAAACAACAGAAAAAACTTGCAATGTGATGAAAATAAAAAGTTGTAATGCTAATGCTAATTGTAAAAGCCAAATTCACCCTTAGCCAACCCCTTCCACGGTTCGATTCCACATCCTAAACTTCTCCCATAGACGTCTTTCACCTTGACCTCAGCGAAGGTCATATGTAGTGTCATTGTGATCAATAAAACAAAATAAAGTTATCATTTTTGAAATATGTGGTTGTAGAGAACGTTCTAAGAGTACGGGATGAGGTGGATGAAGATGTCGGTAGAAAGATTTGGTGGATTAGAGGGACTGTCGCCAACGCAACCTTTCATCGGTCACCGTGTGGGCGTCGCTGGGAACCTTTGGACACCCCCGCTGTTTTGTTTTGGTGTCGTTACGCAACAAGACAAACTGTCAAAGGCAGAAAAGGCTTTTCCTCCACGCCAGGACGCCGCCGTGTTCCCATAGTGACGGCGGCTGGAATGCTGCTCGACCTTCTGTGCGACTTCGGCGTGCATGCTGGCATACGGAGGTATTTTGGATCAGAGTGGTAATTAATGGCGTGACACGCCAACGGCGGGCCGAACGGCAGCATCAACGCACACGCCGCTCGGCAGGAAGTCAGTGTCAGGTTGGCGGCACCAAAGTGCATCATTAGCGTAATAGCAAACCACAGCGTGTGTTTCGGTGTCACGCGTGTCGTCCAGCTGCACGGAATAATAATCGTTTTTATTCACACGTCAGCACAAAGGATAAGAAGACTGGCGTGGACACAAGATCTCATTTCCTGTCTTGCCTCAGCTGCTCCTTCTTCAAATGCACACGCCGTTCCACAACGCTGCTGTGGATCTACTCTTAGCATGCTAACATGCTGGTTACTAATAGCGTGTTATTACCTTAGCGTGCAGGTGAGGAATGGTACGTTCCTACACGTCATGTGATGTCATCAAGTCAGTGTGTTATCTTCAAAGTGCCAACAAAACCTTCCGTTACCTCCTTCACCGTCGTCCAGCGGACCCCCGGAGTGAGTCAGCGCCTCGGCATGCATGCCTTCAACCAGGTTCGGCCTGAGCTAGGCTACCCCCCCCATCAAGGCGGCGGGCTGAAGAGGAGCGCGGCGCCCTGCAGAGATGTTGCGGCCACAATGCCTGCGCTTGTTTCACCGCCCAAGACGTCAGACCCACTCGCTACATTCCCCCACCCAAACAACAACAATGGGCCCTGTTGGACCCCTCTGGGGGGCGCGGCTCTGGGCCACAATGGAGGCCAGCCTCCACAGAGACATTTCGTTTCGTTCCTTTCTTCCTTTCCCCAAACCAAGCAAGAAAACGTGCTGGATGACAGCGAGGTGATGGAGGGCGGCCATCGGTGCATCATCTGCTGTATCTCTGTTTTGATTGTCTGTAATCTGCGGATGTGAACCCCGTTAAGCCCTGAGGGTACCCTGTGGACGCCTCAGCTGTCCCGGGTCTCTACTATTGTCATCCACAGTCGCTGAGAAGCTCATGAAAAAGCAGCCAATGTTGTGTTGTCTTTCTGACAACACAATGATCCAGTCAGGACACACAACACAAGGTCAGGGGTCGCACGGTGTTGCCTTACCCCGGGTGGCACGCTTCACTATTCATGAGAGCGGCGGAACACACAAACTGCCGCCCAAAAGGAATACTTGCGTTAGTACACTTCGATAAGTGTACTGTAATCCCTCCTTGATGGCGCCTCAATGCTTCCATACCCGACCATGACCCGTCCATCCACCCGTCTTGGAGCACAGATACCTGTTTACCACTTTCTACACACACATGATTAGAGCCCTCTAGACATGAAATAACACCCCTATAGTCACCTTTACACTCCTATTACCCAATATAGTACACATCATAAGACAGAATAGGCATAGAAAACCTGTTTACAACCTTCTAAATGTGCTTTTTAACATTATTAGAGCCCTCTACACATGAAATAACACCCCTATAGTCACCTCTACAACCAAATTACCTAATATAGTAAACACCATAAGACAGACTAGGCATAGAAAACCTGTTTACAACCTTCTAAATGTGCTTTTTAACATTATTAGAGCCCTCTACACATGAAATAACACCCCTATAGTCACCTCTACAACCAAATTACCTAATATAGTAAACATCACAAGACAGACTAGGCATAGAAAACCTGTTTACAACCTTCTAAATGTGCTTTTTAACATTATTAGAGCCCTCTACACATGAAATAACACCCCTATAGTCACCTCTACAACCAAATTACCTAATATAGTAAACACCATAAGACAGACTAGGCATAGAAAACCTGTTTACAACCTTCTAAATGTGCTTTTTAACATTATTAGAGCCCTCTACACATGAAATAACACCCCTATAGTCACCTCTACAACCAAATTACCTAATATAGTAAACATCACAAGACAGACTAGGCATAGAAAACCTGTTTACAACCTTCTAAATGTGCTTTTTAACATTATTAGAGCCCTCTACACATGAAATAACACCCCTATAGTCACCTCTACAACCAAATTACCTAATATAGTAAACATCACAAGACAGACTAGGCATAGAAAACCTGTTTACAACCTTCTAAATGTGCTTTTTAACATTATCAGAAACCTCTACACATGAAATAACACCCCTATAGTCACCTCTACAACCAAATTACCTAATATAGTAAACACCATAAGACAGACTAGCCATAGAAAACCGGTTTACAACCTTCTAAATGTGCTTTTCAACATTATTAGAGCCCTCTACACATGTAATAACACCCCTATGGTCACCTTTACACCCCTATTACCTAATAATTAGAGATGTGCTTAAATATGCATCCCATACAAAGACAAAAGAGCATCCCTTATGAATACATATCATATATAACGTGTGGTTTGTCGTGCCATCCCCAATGTTTACCTTCTTCACCCGTTCACTACTTCCTGCTGCTACAAGGTCACCCCCCAGCCATGATTCTCCCCAGTGAGGGCACTTAAAAGACACACACACCTCCCAACCAGGGGCCCGCCCTGCGTCTGGACGGTGACACCAGCTCTCGGACCATCTGCAGCACCTGCATGCTCACAGGGGGGCGGGGCTCAGAGTGGTGAAAGGGCCGAGGGGGCGGCGGCTTATCATCCTCTCTCCCTCCTCAGCCTCGCTCACTTGGAATCGTCCCTGAACCCGGGCCGGGACACCCCCTAGGAGCACGCATCTTCTCCCACCTGGGGGGGGGGCGCCGTGCGTGTTCAGTCTTTGGCGTCCTCGGATGCTTTTGGCCGCTCTTTCACCGTAAATAAAAGAAAAAAGCCCCCCCCCTTGGCCCCCCATAAGCGAAAGCGGCAGGTGACGCTGGAGCGCTCTTCACGCTGGCAGCCTCCTGGTCTCCATCTTCACCAAGACCACGCTGGCGCCGTCCTCGCCTGCATCCTTTAAATCCTAATTAACTTGCACCCCCGCTCTCTCTCGCTCGCTCTCTCTCTCTCTCTCTCTCTCGCCGCCTTGCCCCTCCCCCTCATCAGCAGGAAGCTGGTCACATGTCCGGCTCGCAGGTCACGCCCTCCCACTTTAAGTCCAACAAAGTCAGGGTGGAAACGCTCGGCAGTGACCTTGAGATGAAAGACATACTTCCCGATCCCGTCACATGCTCCGCCGGATGCCGTTGCCATGCCGACCGCTGCTGGTTGCTAGGCTGTGACCCAAACGCCAACACCAGCAGCGACGCTCAAACGTTCACACTCCATCTTTCTTCCGACAACGCCGCTCCTTCTCATCCCGACTTGTACTTCCTCTCCGCGGCTCTCACATTATTCCCATCATTATTCCCATCATTATTCCCATCATTATTCCCATCATTATTCCCATCAACTCCCGCCCCAAGCTCATTTGCCCAAAATGATATCTCTCCCAAGTCATCTGGGATAGGCTCCAGCATGCCCCCACCCTCGTGAGGATAAATCAATTGTGTCATATTCAGCTGTATTTTCTCTCCTGGTATTCCGACTTTGCTGGGACTTTTCCCGTTGGTTGGAATATGACTCTTTGGAAATTTCAACTATTTCTGCTTTCTTCTAGTAATTGTTCTCCCATAATATTACAACATCTTTCACCACAAGCTCGTTTTCTTTTCTTTGATTGTAAAAATTATGAATGTGATTTATTACTAAAATATGATTTTCCTTCATAACATGACGTCATTCTTGGAAAATTGAAACTATTTTCTATTTGCTGCAATAAGACTTTTTCTTTTGACTTTCCAAACTTTCTCTTTTTATCTCGGAAATCATATTATTTTTCTATTTAGACTTTATTCCCATAATATCAGAACTTTTTATCCAACTTTATTTTGTTTAGTTACTAAAATTCCCTATGGATTTTTCCTCATATTACCAGTTTGGCCTCATTAAAGTCAACCTTTTTCCTGTTAGAATAGGACTTTTGCATTTTCATATTTGGAGGACCAACACACACCAGCAGTATCCATGGCGACGTGGGTGGATAGCATGCTCTACACTGACAACGACTACTACTACAACTTTTCCAGTAATATACTTCCATATTTAGTCGAGCGACACGTGCCGACAAGTTATACACAGTATATTTCATCTCAGCTAAAAATGATTCATATCCACGTCACTCTTTGCTTGCTTTCCAAATATTTCAACTTCCCCGTCACACATTATCTTTTCCTAACTTTGACTCTACCCCATCATATCATAGAACATATCATAGAACATATCATAGAACATATCATAGAACATATCATAGAACATATCATAGAACATTTCCCCTGTGCTAATTTTCCAAAAGTGTCTATAAGTCTATTTTCCTTTGTTTGCTTCTCATAATATTACTATCAATAATTATATATATATATATATTATAATCAATAATTCCTTCATATCCAGACTATTTGAACGTTGTTTTCATAAATGGACTACAGACTTTATTCCCATAATAGTGCAATTTTCCAATAATGCCAAATGTACTTTGTTTGCTTTGCTTCCTGTAGTACTACAACATAGACAGAAACATGGTACTTATCCTGTAACGTTTCTACTCTATGCTACTAAAATGAACGTATTGTCCCGGATGATAGCGTTAGGAGTTGACATCATTTGGAACAACAACAACAAGAAGAAGAAGACCGCCCGTGGGACGCCCGTGGGACGCCCGTGTTGGGGAGTGGGGAGGTACATGGGCATCCTGGATGCGTCTTTGGAACATCATCATTAAAGCGCTCCATTTCCTCTGGCTGCCATCTCCCTACTGGGACATGCTATCATAATCTAGCAAGACTTCCTTCCTGTCAGCGCGCGCACACACACACACACACACACACACACACACACACACCAGCATCTGTCATCAGCAGAAGACAGAAAAGGGTGAAGGGGGGGGGGGGGGGGGGCGTGGATGAACCACATTCCTGTGTTTTTAGGGCGTGTGACGGTTTGACAGGAAAAGTTGAAAGTGTGCAAGGAAAAAAAGCTAAAGTGTTTATTAAAGCGTCCGTGGGCCAGACGGGAGCCTCGGACTCGCTTCCTGTCCGCGGGAGAGTCGGGATGCGGATTGGCCAAAACAACAGCGGCTAATTCCTCATCCGGAATCACGTCCTCGCTCTCGGCCTGCTGATAAACCCGCCCAGGAAAAAACGAAAATAAGTACGATTGGCTTGGGGGGGGCTGGGTATCAGTCAGAAAATGTACAAAAAATATTAAAATTGTTAGAAAATTACAATAAAGAATAAAGTCAAAATACCAAGAGGAAAAAAGTAGAATTCCAGCAAGAAATTATTTTACAAGAAAAAAAATGGTTATTTTTAACCGTAAACTGGTCATTTTTAACTGGTCTAAACATTTTAGTAGCATAAGACTTGAAATATTAAAGACAAATTACATTTAAAAAAGTTTAAATAAAGACAAGCTATTATGGGAAAAGTGTCATGATATTATGGGAATAGTCATGACATTATGGGAATAAAGTCATGATATTGTGTGAATAAAAGCGGAATATTTTGGGAGTAAAGTCATGATAATATGGGAATAAAGGAAGAATATTTGGGGAGTAAAGTCATGATAATATGGGAATAAAGTCATGATAGTATGGGAATAAAGGAAGAATATTTGGGGAGTAAAGTCATGATAATATGGGAATAAAGTCATGATAGTATGGGAATAAAGGAAGAATATTTGGGGAGTAAAGTCATATTAAATGTATGAAGCCAATTGATGTAAGAAGTTGAAATATTTGGAAAATAAAAACCTGAGAAATGGGAAAAAGCCAGCTGTAATTGTCGGAGAATAAAGTCCAAATATGAAGAGGAAAAAAGATAAAGAATGAGGGAGGGGGCATGGTGGGGGTCGGGGCCCATGGAGGGTCCAGATGAAGGATGCAGGAGCAGATCCATGCATGTAGGTGTACTTTGGGTCCAGGAAATACTTTCTTTGTAGGAGTTCTTCCACGTTTAGAGGGCTCTACTCATGGCAGCTCACGCTGGCAGAGTGTACGGAAGAACCTGAGGTAATCGGGTTAAAGCTCTCAGCGCTTCACTTCAGCAGTGCGCGCTTAATCCAATTCGCCCTCCGGTCGAGGTGGGTTGCCCTGGCAACGCAGACCCACGCCCTCAGCCCACCCCTCCCCCCCAGGTGAAAATGCCACTGAACCGGGTTTAGGACCACCCGCCGCCCTGTTAGTTTGCAAGAGTAAGAAGCATGTTTGTGTCCCTTGATGGGCGGCATGATGGGGTTGGGGTCATTACCTCCACCAGGGAGGTCCTCCATCATCAACCACAGTTGGCCAGGCTGATGGGGGTCAGGAGTTACTTTGAAAACCACTCACCGCCGGCTATGTCTCGCAAAACAATGATAGAAAAATATGTACTGCAGCCACCACAAGTAGATTACAGACCTGTTAGTGTTATCTCTATACTGCTATACTACTGCAGCCACTAGGGGGCGTATTTGCATGACGGTCGTTACTGTATGTGACGTGATGCATTGACCAACATCTACGAACGTCCACGCTGCCAGTACTCACTCATGGTGGGAGCCCAGGGGGCGGGGGGCAGGAGGCGGCCCAGGCAGGGCGGTGCTTGGGATGGGTGAGCTGGTTCTCCGCTGGGTCCTTCCTCGAGGCACTCATGACCTGGACAGAGGGAGGCGGGAACGACCGCGGGTGAGATTACTTCCGTTTGACAAAGTGTGTCAGGCTACCCCTAGTGGTGGTCTTGGGGGACAACAACATCTTTGATCATATCCTCTGCATTACACGACATCAGATGCCCACTGGCATCTTTCTAACTCGTCTGATGGCAGGACCAAGACCATCCTAAATGGTAAAAAAAAGTAAAATACACATGTAAGACATTAGAAATACACATTGAAAGAGGTTGTAATATGTAGTATTGTACACCGCTCACTAGGGGTCAGTAATGTTACTGTAATGTTAGAAGAGACACACAAGCACCAGACTCCATCGGAGAAACAACAGGAATAACCATCCCAAACGCAAGACTATTGTAGTGGCTGGAACCCACACCGAGCTCAAACTCCACTCTGACTCACCACAACACACCAGCGTTTATGCCTTATTATCTGTTAATGTCTGCTTTATTGGCTAATATTAATATCATGGAAGAAAAAGGGGAAATAGATCCAAATACATCCATACGGACCTCTTTGCATCGGAGAACGGTGCGTTCAATGACCGTCAACAAAGTAGGACGAATCACACCTCGCAGTAAACATTCTAAAACTAGTTTCAGTATTGTAATAAAATAATATATACCGAACCATAATGATGAATTTCTATGTATTTCAATGTGTTTTAAAAGAGAACTGAAATGACAATGGGGGGAGGGGGGCCTGCACAGACACAATGGCACCAACAAAAGCTGATGAGGCAAATAGTTTGAGGGCGACACATCCTGCAAGTTTATCACAGCCGAGAAGACCAAGACCACCACCACCACCACCACCACGGACCAGGAAGGCCCGCGTCCAAGTGATGAGGAGGAAGGATGAGTTCTGTCCTCGCTGACCGGGTCAGAGGTGGTCTGCATGCGGGCCGGATTGCGGCACACTCCCACACATGCCCGCTGTTTTCAAAGCGCAAAGCCTCCGACTGCAGCTAAGCCGCATTATCCTGAGGCAGGACAGGAGGAGGGTTGAAAGACACACCACTGGCAAGTGCACGGCACCACTTCCTGCCCCCATTTTCAAAATAAGATGTGTTGCCTGAGGATGACAACATATTCCACGATGATTTGATGCCTCCTTAGACTTTACTGCTCTTTACTCTATGCTGAAATGTCAAACACCTTTCAAAATAAACTACTTTCAAAACTAATGGTGCCGCATTGGGACCAAACACATAATATGATGAAGTCATTGAAATCAGGAATGACAACAGAAAACATCAAAATGATATAATGTAATATATAGACAGTTAATTCGCCTGCAGACAAAGCATCATTTAAACAGCAGCGCCAAACACATATGACTTCATAGGCTACATTCATTTTTCATTACCCTTTCTCTTATTGTTAAAAAAGTCTAAAACAAGAGCACTGCTTCTAGCTCTAACGTTAGCATGGCCGTATCACGGTGATCGACAGCTACTCGCAGCCAATCAGCTGCATCGAGGCTAGCAGAGCAAGCCAATGAGAAGCCGCGATTGGTGGTCCTGGGTGGAATTGATTGTTAGCGGGAGGTTGTTGTCGTCAGATAAACACAGCAGTAGAATCTCAACCGGAAGTACCCTTATGTAGTTGACCAAATAAAACTACTCTTGAGTTTCTCCATGACAACCGTTACGAAAGTATAGAGTACATTTCAAATGATATTGCATTTAGTCTCTCCTCGCCGCTAGCTGAGCAACACGTCGTAATGCAGGTTCGTCACGTTTCTTACCAAAATACAATTTGTAAACACACGCATTTTGTAGGAAACCACCGGAAGTAGAGTACTGCTAGTCAGCTAGCTCAACAGTGGTGGGTTTGGCTAGGTAGGCCTCGGTGAATACAAATCAACACAAAGTTTACAATAATAAAACTAATCTTTAGCAAAAACGGAAACAAGAGCCGTAATTTCACAAAGTCGCACAATAAAGCGTAACAACTGGCGTGGCTGTGTCTGACTTGACTTTGCAAAGCTATACGGAGCGCCGTCATTCCGGCGGTGCAGTGCCGTGCTTCCCTCCGTGACATATGCCTCGAGAGCCGGGACAGCAAGTTCCAATGTTCCCGTTAAAGCCCTCCGCCAAGCCCCACCTTGCGTTCATCTCGACGGGGCTTCTCTGGTCGCTCACGCCGTCGCGGCTCCCTCCCTGCCCGGCCATGTCCGCGCTGCCGTACCAGGAAGTCCGGGCCACTTGTGAAACTCTGCGGCGGAGGAGCACCGCGGGCAGCCAGGTAGCAATGCGCCGCCCGCAGGACGACCATGACACCTCCGCGCGGGGGAAGGGAGGGGGGGGGAGAAGCCTTGATGCGCCAACACTCAGCATCGCCAACCTCCACACTTCCGGTCTTGGAACAGTACACATATACACATTTCACGTGGCTGTTTAATATGACCTAAAGTGAATTTTTACTTCATTTGTTTTTTTTTAACAAACAAAAAGCTTAAAATGATAATTGGGGGCAAGGTGTAAGACAAATACAGTACATTTCTGAAAAGTTTACACCGTTATATTTCTTGCTAAAGTCTATTTTTAGGAAACGGAGACAGACACGCCACTAATTTGACTCGCAAATGCCGCCTCGTCGGTAAAAGAGAGGCGTCTCGTCAGTGGAGAATAAAGTGATTTAAATGTCTTCACTCATTCCCCTTTCCCTATCGACTCTCGTCACGCTCACTCCGGGCCTCCCATCGATTTATCCCCACGCTGGCCTCGCTTATTGGGACGTGTCCGTCACCCGTCAGGGACGCACCTTGGAGGGAAAATAAACAAGCAACCAATTTGAGCAAGCAGAGCAACAAATCAATGGAAGGCTGCCGTGTCGCCTGACGCGTGTCCTGCTGTGTTGATTTTGCGCTCTAATTTAGCGAGTCGTTGTAAAAATAAATAAAGAAATAAATCACCGCGGCGTTCATCTACGAGAAACTGACAAGCCCACCAGAACAACTTTAATCAAATCCGTGTGTTGTGATGGAAAATGCACTGACAAGATCGGGAGGTCACTAGCCTGCTTAGCGCTGTTCCTGCCTGTGTCCACTAGATGGCAGCATCGCACCGTAGCCATGAACCCACTGTTTTTTATACCATTTATAGGTCATCTTGCTTCTTAAATAATGTTCCTACCTTTTCTTTTCGTAATATTATGAATTTACTGCCATGACATAATATTTAAAAAAATATACATTTTTGTTTCATTTCTGCTGTTTTTAATTTCTATTTCCACATTTTTCTTGTACATTTTCCATAATATTAAGACTTTCCCCCAAGCTAATTTTCCAGAAATGACAACTTAGTTTTCCATAATATTCTAATGTGACTATTATGACTACTGTGTAGCTATATGCTGCGAAAATTATATTATTCTTCATCACAATGCTACGCTCATTCTCTTACAATTGCCACCTGCTTTCCGTGTTAGAATATAATTTGTTTTTCTCTGAATCATTTGACATTGTTATTGTAAAATTACTTCACCCTGAATTTTTGTGTCAGATTAATTTTTTTCTCTCTAAATATTCTTCATTCTCTCTTGTTTTATTTTAAAATGACATTATTATTCCTCCTAATATGCTACATTTTTTTGTGAATATTTGGACAATATTCTTGTAAATGAACTGCTGATTTTTTGTGTGAAATGACATCTTTAGAATCTCCGGGCCGCCCTTTGGACACCTCTACGTTGAAGTTTGTTAGTGGTGGCTGCGTGTTGCTCTAGGTGTTGTGCTTCTACAGTATGAGCTGCGTGATGGAGGAGCCTACCGTTCATCCACCTGACCTAAAAGCAGAAGCTGTGGTCCAGCCGGGAGAAGCTCTTTGTTCCTTTCCTCTGGGATCCTCGCAGCAAGCGGAACAGGCTGGGTGGCGTAGCACGTGACGGCTCTGCCAAAATGACCAACACGGAAGGAGGAGGACTTCCTGTTGGCGCTCATTTGGAGCGAGCCGCCCCGGTTTCCCTCATGAAGCCGGCGTGTGATCCACGGCGGCGGCCGGGACATAACCAGGACAGCAACACGTTCCACAGTCATTTGAGTGAATGAGAAGTGCGTTTGCGTGCAAGCCTCACCTGTGGACGTCTGACACGGACTCGATAAGCAGCAATAACATCCAAAGAGCAAAACTCGTGTAGGGAAATCAAATCCGGAGCCGCAGACATTTTGTTGAATTAGGAGCCGCGCGTTAATAATAACCGAGGTGTAATATTGAGCAGGATCCACAAACTAAGGGCAGATTACTGTGCCTCAACTTCACAATCAATATTTAATAAGAGACGTGCCCGACTGCCGCCGCGCCGTAATGTGCCAGAAAGCCCATAATGCGGCGCTGCGTGGATATTTGATCTGTCAGCTTATTGGAAGCCGGAGAAACACGCCGCTGATTTATCGCACCAATACTTCTTGGCTGGCCAACGCCTTGTCACGTGACCCGGAGGTGACAGCCGACCTTTCACCTCTCCCCTGTTGGGACGCTGGGTCGTGGCGGCCATATTGACTGAGGGCAAAACATCGAGCTGGAGTTGGCCATTTAAGAAATACTGTATTTCCCTGTCCTGCCGAGGAAAAACAACACAACGAGGCAACGACAAGGTAGTCTTTACCGAGCTTCCATCTGCACCACGAACCCAAATGTTCTTCTTAACTTCTTAAAGGAAGTTAGCTAGCGAGTTAGCTAGCGAGCTAGCTAGCGTCTTACAGGAAGTTAGCTAGCTAGCATCTTACAGGAAGGTAGCTAGCTAACGTCTTAAAGGGAGTTAGCTAGCGTCTTAAAGGAAATTAGCTGGCAAGCTACGTAGTGTCTTAAAGGAAGTTAGCTAGCTACAGCAATCAATGTGAAATTGAGCAACATTACCCCAGTCATTTACTCCCAAACTAAGTATTCAAGTCATTCCTAATTTTCATCCTCACTGGGGAGGCGGGGATCAGGTATTTTGGCATTTGATCCTCTTTACAAAGATATAAACAGTACATCCTTTCCATGCCGGTGGAGTATGACAGTCAGAATGTACATTCACATTTGTTGGGATGATATGTAGTATTCTAGTATTCTGTAGTATTCAACAGGTGTCAGTGTAGTGTTACATTGATGGAAAGGAAGTACTGTACAGAAACAGGAAGTGAAAACAAACAAGAAATTCTCCCATGTGAACAGGTGTAAGTCTACATTATTACCATCCATCCATTTCCTATGTCGCTTATCCTCCCTAGGTTGGGTGGTGCTGGAGCCTATCCCAGCTGTCTTGGGGCGAGAGGCGGGGTCCACCCTGGACTGGTGGCCAGCCAATCCCAGGGCACGTATAGACAAACAACGGACAATTTGGAGTGGCCAATGAAGCTGGCATGTTTTTGGAATGGGGGAGGAAACCGGAGAACATGCAAACTCCACACAGAAGCGGAGAATCGAGCCCAGGTCTTCACGTCTGCTGACTGCGTGACCCTGTAAAGGTGACTATAGGGGTGTTGTTTCATGTCTAGAGGGCTCTATTAATGTTAAAACATATTTAGAAGATGATAAACAGGTTTCCTATGCCTAATATGTCTTATGATGTCTGCTATATTGGGTAACAGGATGACTGTAGGGGTGTTATTTCATGTCTAGAGGGCTCTATTCATGTTAAAAACATATTGAGAAGGCCATAAACAGGTTTCCTATGCCTAATATGTCCTTTGATGTCTGCTATATTGGGTAACAGGAGTGACAGAATGACTATAGGGGTGTTATTTCACGTCTAGAAATGTTGTGAGCGTAGCGCAGCAACACCAAGCCCCCCCTTACTTCCCCTGCTGTGTGAATGAGGAGGACAAAGAGGAGACACAGAGCGAGAGGGAGGAGTATTAGGAAAAATGTTTTAATATAGGAGACAGAAGCAAAAAACGTCATCACACAAGAACAAACGTTTCCAAAAAGAACTGTGACCGCTGGAGCTACACACTCAAGTTCACGGAGGAGGACAGAGAAAGGCCGAAAGCAAAGCAAACCAAGGAACCCACTCAAGGTGACTCAATACTTCAGTGTGCTGGTGGCGACGGCACGTTAGGAAAACCAAAACACCCTGTACGGCTCCCTGACAGAGATCCGACACGCCAGCCAGGAAGCGAAAGAAACGATGGGAGGGGCGGGGGGCGTGGCCACACAGACAGTAGTAGTTTTTTTTTTTTCCTCTATGCTTGAATCTCCAGTATAAAAAGTAGCACTGGTAGAAAATGATGCATAAGTACAATCAGTTGTAGAAGTAGAAAGCCTGCATGTTGTCGTCCCGTCCCGTCCGTGCTGGCGAACAAACACACATCACGCTAACTTTGGCTTCTCTCGACACCACGACGACCGGCTATAGAACCACACAACGAAAAGGAAAGCACACGCGACAAGCTTCATCTGCACAAAGAAGGAAACACAAACACTTGGATATATTCTTCCGACAAACGTCTCTTTGCTCGTGGAGGACAGAAGACACCAGATCACGAGCGGCAGGACAGCCCCCGAGTGACACGCCCCCTCCGCCGTGGCCCCGCCCGCCGCCTTGTGCTTACCGACGCCGGCGTGTGAGTGCAGTAGATCCCTGTTAGCACACGTGTTAGCGTGTTAGCCTGCCACATTTTAGGGGAATAATAAAAACCAAGCGGAAGAAAAGTCCTTCTTGGGACTTATTTGGACTTTATTCCCGTAACATTTCGCCCTTTTCACAGCATTCTTTTCCCTAATAATATGAACACTTTATTCTCAGAAAATGAGAAATTTTTCATCCTATTATTGTTTAGTAAAATAATAATAACTTTTTCACAATCTAATATTTCAATAGTTTTTTTAATGAATGACTTTTTTCACGATATTTCAACTTGATGCTTCTTTCATCCTATAATTGTTTAGTAAAATAATATTGTAACTTTTTCACAACCTAACATTTCAATAGTTTTTTTTTTTTTTTACCAATATGACTTTTTTCGTAAATATTTCAACTTGATGCTTCTCAAAGACATTATTTTTATTATTCAATTGCCACTTTTTTTCTGGTTATTCTAACTATTTCCCAACTTAGTTTTCTCTAATATATTGACTCCTAAAATTATATTATTTTTTCCCTCATAAAATTACCACTTTTTTCCTCATATAATGCTACTTCCCCCCCCCCTGAATATTTAATTTTATTGTCATCAAATGACAGCTTTTTTATCCTTCTCTGCTGTTTCATTTTTCAATCTATTTCTCGTCATGTCAATATTTTGCCTTTATTCTTGTTACGTAACTTAAGAAAAATCACAACTTTATTCCTTGTTTTGTTTGTAATATATCAATATTATAACTTAAAAAAATATAGATTGAGTATTGAATATTTCCACTTGATGCGACTAAAATGATGATTTATTCTTTTCCTCATGAAATGTAAACAAAACAATATATATTTAGAAGTGGCCCCTGGTGGGCGGGGATCTACCGTACTTGGTCTCCTAGCTCCGCCCCCTCTTGAAGCTCCGCCTCCCCAGGAAAGCCCGCCCACGGAAGGAGGACTGATAAAAGGCCCCTCCCTGTTTAAGGCGAGTGGTGAGCTCGTGTAGAAAAGAATGCTGCCTTTTGGTTTTTTTCTCTTTTTGCAGACCCCCCCCCCCCTCCCGCTCAGGTAGGCGTTAAGGGGGGGGGGGGTTGGGGGTCAGCAGACTGACAACACTGTGCCATGTAAACATCTAGACTCCGCCCACCTCGGATGTGCTTGTCTCCCAAACAAACGCGAAAGCGTGCGTGGGGGGAGGGGTGTGTGTGTGTGTGTGGGGGGGGTGGTGGCCGGGGGGGCTTCACACTCGGGGGCTCTCGTGCACAACAACAACAAAGTGAGAGTGTGCACGTGTGTGTGTGTCTATAGATATATATAAATATTCATATGACACATGGGCACTTCTTTTTTTGTACATTTTTACAAAGAAAAAAGTCCAAAGAAAAAGCAAACAGGACATATTTCAGGCAACAAGACCACAAGTTAACAAACTTTTTTTCTTGAAATCTAGAACTTTTTTTTTTTTTAAATAGGAGGGACTCCATAGAAAACACTGATAATAAAATAGAATAGCATGTTATCAAATCATCATGTCACCAGAAGAAATAGAAGAAGAAGAAGAAGTACACAGACGCTAGGCAGGAAGTACCTTCCATATTTGGCACTAAACTCCACTGTTGCTTTTTTTGTTGGTTTTCTTTTTTCTTTTTTTTCTTTTTTTAACCGCCTTAGAAGACAAAAAACACATCCAAATTCCAACCAGAGAGAAAAAAGAAAAGAATGACATTGATGCTTCACAAGCTGACATTATAGAGATATACTGTATAGATATATACTGTATAGATCGATATATATATATATATAGATAGATTTATTTCTTTGTATTTCTATATATATTTCATAGAGCTAATTCAACAACAAGAAAAGGGACTGATAAAAAAAAACAAAAAAAAACAAAACAAAGAAAGGCTTCGTCTATTCTTCGCCGCCGAGTATCAGGAACGCTTTGGAAAACCAAACATCTCATGCGGATCAACGTTTACTCGAAGAATCCTACATTTCAGAGAAAAACATTTCACATGATTTGTTATCATGAGAAAAAGTTGATTTTCCTGAATTTCCAACCTTTAGGAATTTTAGTAAACGTACTCCTTTCACATACGACGTCCGTCGCCTACCTTGGCTAGCTGTCCTGTCGCGATTGTGCTACTTGTTCCACTTACTGCTGTCATACGCGGAAATCGATGAGCTGCAATTTCGCAGAATAAAGTTGTCAATTTATAAGAAAAAAAGTTGTAGATTTACGAGCATGAAGTTGTACATTTTTACGACTTTGTTCTCGTAATCTCAGATTATTTCGTAAGGAGAAAAAATGTCCTTTTTTCCCCGATGTGTTGACACGTTTTTTTGATGTAAATTCATAACTTTATTCGAATACATTTACGCTTTTTTCTGATACGTTTACCACCTTATTCTCCTAAAGCGACAATATTTTTCTTTTTTTCTAGTCATTTATTAGTTTTTTATTGTAAATGTACGACTTTATTAAACTTGAATAAATCTGCAATAAAAACGTATGAATCTGTTCTCGTAAATGGCCGCCATTTCCCGTGTAAATAGACGTCCATGTCTGACCGATGTCTGACCGATGTCTGACCGATGTCTGACCGATGTCTGACCGATGTCTGACCGATGTCTGACCGATGTCTGACCGATGTCTGACCGATGTCTGACCGATGTCTGACGTCTTTCCTCGGAAACCTGCTATTTTTCCCGTAAATTTCAGACCTCTGAAATCTGCGTAGATTTTTTTGGATTTCTTCAAAGTGTCCCAAACACCGGGTGGCAGTTGTTCAAGTAAAGTCATTTTTTGTGTCCTCAAAAGCAAAAGATGAGACATTGAAGACCCTTTTGGACTGGAACTAAACTCACGAGAAGCACCGACGTCAACGCAGCTCACACGTACGCTTTTTTTGTCTTTTTTTTTGTACCGTCTAAAGAGTAGAAAATATAGTTTGTCCTATTTCATCATGTGCATTTCAACCACGGATTGTCTATCTGTGAGTCAGTTCAGCAAAAAGGTGACACAAGTAGGTAGCATTTCTCCCCCCCCCTTTTGTTGTTTTTTTCTCTTGTGTGTGTGTGTGTGTGTGTGTGTGGGAGTGGTTCCCCTGGAAACTACTCTAGAAAAAGTGGATCTATATATAGACTTTGAATGAGAAAGTCAGCCTTATCAAAAACTTTACATGGCCTGAAAAGTGTAAAAAGCATCGTCCCGGTGAGCTTGGAGTCCAAACTGTGCGGAAGTAGTCTTATTCTCTCGCCGCCGCTGCCGCCACCACCGCCGCCACCGCCGCCACCGCCGCCACCGCCACCGCCGCGTTCAAGTTTACGTTTGGCGTACCAGTGACACAAAGTGGAAGAGAAATGAAGCAATGAATGCAGCGTTTCACTTTTTTTTCTTACCTTCACGCAACATCCCCTCCTCCGAAACACGTCCACATGAGGTCACATGCACAAAAAAACATTCACCCCCCCACCCCCCCCCCCATCCCCAAACGTTCGTAGGCATTGGCGACGGAGGACCGGGACGTCGGACAAAGGACGTGTGAGGACAAGAACGCTGTTTTGGTTTTTTCTTTCTTTTTCTTTTTTTTAAGCGGAGGGGGTGTTGACGGTGGTGGTGGGGCGGGCATGGATTTGCACTTTTGCTGTGGGGGGGGGCCGCCAGCGACACGTGCTGGATGTGCTATCAGGCATGAGGACGGTGCTTCTGAAAAAGGAAGACCACACACGGGAGAGCAAAGCGTTACATTGACGACGCTTCACCTCCGCCCACTCATGATCACCCCCCCCCAACCTCCCCCAAACCCCCCACATCACAACAACATCTGGGAATGCCCCCACACATTCTCCGTACCAACAGCAGGAGGGAAATGTTGAATGGAGTCCCAATTGTTCCTGAATAACCTTTCAATATTAGGAGGAAAAAGAAGTGGGGTGCCTACCCTGTCAGTGCTGGGGCGGGGGGGCAGACAGGGGCCAGCGGCTAGCATCAGTAGGGTTTGCTGTCGTTCTTGGAGCGTTTGAGCTGCACCTTCAGCCGCTTCATCCCGATCTGGAAGCCGTTCATGGCCTGGATGGCCGCCTGCGCCGACACCGGATTGTCGTAGCTCACGAAGCCTGCCGGGGACGGGAGGGGCGGTGTGAAAAGGCGTGGTGCGGGGCGCGGAGGGGGCGGCGTGCGGGCGCTTACCGAAGCACTTGCTGAGGTTGGTCTGTTTGTCGATGAAGACTTTGGCCGAGACCACGTTCCCGAAAGGCATGAACATCTGCAGGATGTCCTGGTCTCCAAACTCCTGGGGCAGGTGGTAGATGAACAGGTTGGCACCCTCGGGGCCTGCCGGGAAGGATGTGGTTGTCACGGTAACGCATCTCAACGCAAATTTATCCACGGGAGGATTTCTCCACACTCGGCATGCACTTGGCCAAAGAATTCCATTCCGATCCCTTCCCCAGGGAAGTCCGCCTCCTTGTCCGCCTCCTCCGGCTCCACCGGGAGGACACCACGGCGTTCCCAGGTTCCAGGCTGACATCATCCCTCCAGCGTGTCCGGGTCTGCCCCGGGGCCTTCTCCCCGGGGCCGTATACCATGCGTATACCATGGACGGTATACAGTATACCATGCATATACCATGCAAATAGCATTTAGAGTATACAGTATACCATGCATATACCAATGCATATAGCATGTACAGTACATGTGCGTATACCATGCATATAGCATGCATATAACATGTACAGTATAGCGTATACCACGGACAGTATACAGTATACTGTGCGTATACCATGGACAGTATACAGTATACCAATGCATATACCACGTATAGTATATAGTATACCATGCATATACCATGGACAGTGTAGAGTATAGCATGCATATAGCATGCATATAGCATGCATATAGCATGTAGAGCATGTAGAGCAGAGCGTATACCACGCCTACACCGATGCAGCAATAAGCCAAGAGAGTAGAGGACCCCAGCCAAGCGAGCGCCGAGTCCGACCCCTAGGACTGACCTTCCTTCTGGCTGCCGGCGGCGCCCTGCTGCTGCAGCAGCGACTGGCTGTAGAGGGTGGGCAGCGCGGCGGCGGCGTACTGTTGGATCCCTGAGTAGGCCTGCGTCAGCGCGTCCATGGTGCCCGCCGCCCCGTTGGCCAGCCCGGCGCCGCCCAGGCCGCCGTTGAGCGCCGCCATACCTGAGAGCATTTGAGCAACTTTACATAAAACCCAACAATAAAGAAAGAAGAGTGCACTTACTCATTAGCGCTCCCCACTGGAGGTTTCACATCACAACACACTCACACGACACGCACCATGCTAGGTGTTAGCATACTAACGGTAGCATGTTAGCATTGCTGACACTGACATTGTAGCATTTTTAGCTGTTTTCACAGGTAAACACTTACATAAAGACTATCATGCTTGGTGTGAACATGCTAACATTAGCATATTAGCATGTTTAACCATCTTCATAGCAAGACACATATATGAACACTTAGCACTATCATGCTCGGTGTTAGAATGCTAATGTTAGCATGTTAGCATTGCTGGCATGTTAAAACTGACATTGTGGCATTTTTAGCTGTTTTCACCGCTTACATAAAGACTGCACTATGCTTGGTGTTAGCATGCTAATGTTAGCAAAGTGAACTTTTATCCATTTTCATAGCTAGACACATGACATATGAACCCTTAACGTGTGTGTGTGTGGGGGGGGGGGGGTTAGCACATGGCACATAGCGCCCAGCAGGGGGGCGGGGTCAGTGTAGCTTCCACAAGTGAGTGAAGGTGGCATCATCATCATCATCATCAGCAGCAGCAGTAGCGCTCATTAGCAGCGTGTCACGGCTTCATTTCGCCACCCAGGGCAACTTGTCTGGGGAGGGCGTGAGGGCGGGCGGGGGGGCATCCTGTCGCGTCGCCGTCAGACACGAGCAAATAAATGATCAGTGGCGCGCTCGGGATTATAGGTCACTCATTTATTCCGGGATAATTGCACTGCTGACCTTTGCAATTCAATTAAGGCTTGGATGTGTTTAACTGGGGGGGCACATGGGGGAGGGGTACGCTGAAACACCCCCGTTGAAAGGCGAGTGAGCATGCGATGGAGGTGATCTCTGCTAAAGGTCAGCGGGTGGGGGGGGGAAGACAACGCTGATTAAGACCGCGGGTGGAAGGCGGGGCTACTGGGCCGTGTGTGTGCGGGGGGGCGGGGCTTACACACAGGAACACCATACGAATGTTAGCATGCGACACAAAGACGCGGCTGGCGGAGGATGGCGTGTGATGTTGGGGGCAGGGGGCGTGGGGGGCGGATGGCAGGATGAATACTCACTGTTGACGCTACCTGCTAGTGCGTTAATGTTGTTGAGGCCCACCGTGGCGCCCGCCAGGCCCTGCAGGGTGCCCAGGGAGGTCAGCGAGTTCATGGCGCCCGCGTTGGAGCTGGCGGTGGTGCCCGCTGCTGGGGGAGAGGGGTGGGGGGAAGTTCAGAAAGAGCATCGCTGCTGTAGGTGATCACAGAAGCCTGAAGGGGCGGAGCTTGAGACAACATCAAAACACACACACACGCTAATGGCTGCGATGGTGCCAAGCTAGCTTGCTAGGTGTGATCAAAAAGCCCCCACCGCCCCCCCCCCTTTCGAAGCAGGATCAGCTGAAGATGTGATGGCGTGCTTCCTGTCTACATGCAGGCCCCGCCCGCTGGCTGCGAGCCCATGAAGAGAAGGCGCCAACATGGCCGACAACAGAGCGGAAACGGGAGACACGCACACACACACATCTACGAGATGTCTGATGGGTGAGGAGGTGGGCGTGGTCGGTGTGGATGTCAACAATGGCGGCGGTGGCGGTGGTCACGGCAACAAAGATGGCTGCTTTGGTTACCTGGGCTGGCCAACGCTCCCAGGGAGGCGGCGTTGGAGGACAGGGGGTTGGCGGTGGACGGGCTGGCTGAGTTTTGGGCCGCTGCCGCCGCCGCCGCTAAAGTGGCCAAGTTCTGCAACTGCAGAGCGCTCATACCTGGACAGAGGAGGAGGGGGGTGTCAAAGCTGGGGGGCGGGGGGCGGCATTGGCCGAGGACGCCGTTTCCTGCCGCGGAGGGGAGGGCAGAGCTCGCTTCTTCCGGCGCTTGGTGGAGGACAGCTAACGGGACGTCCTGATGGTCATGTGTCGTATATACAGCGGGGGTGTATATACCGTTCCATGGCAACACACACACACACACACAGTACATGGGTGGGGGGGGGGGTGTTGGCGCCAAGGCGGCAGATGGATGGCAACATTCCTGATAGCATTCCGGCATCATCACGCTATCAGAAAAGAAAAAAAGGTGAGAAAGACCTCACGTTGTCATCTTTTTCCCATCCTGCTTTTTGCCTTTCCACGTTGCCGTGGTAACGCCACCGCGTCCGAGTCGCGCCTGTCTTTTATGAACGAATGCCAAACGTTGGCGCCGCGCAGATGGGACCGCCGAGCGACAGATCCTCCCACTCGCTTCCAAACGTTGTTGGCCAGACGTGTTTCAGCATCATTGAAGTGTGATCGTGGTGGGGGACGGGGGGCCGGGGGGGCCGGGGGGGGGCATTTATAAAGAAATGTAAAAATACCCAAATAGCAGGAGGGGAGGAAGTTGGAAACACTATACGTGCTAGAAGTACACTACGCTAAGTACACTACACTAACTACATGGCACTAAGTACCTAAGTACACATTTAGTACACCACACTAAGTACACTACACAAACAACACAAAGTACACTACACTAAGTACACTCAACTAACTACATGACACTAAGTACACTACACTGAGTACACTAGACTAACAGCATGACACCAAGTACACCACACTAAATACACAGCACCAAGTACACTAGACCAACTACATGACACTAAGTACACTTCACTGAGTACACTAGACTTACAGCATGACACCAAGTACACCACACTAAATACACAACACCAAGTACACTAGACCAACTACATGACACTAAGTACACTTCACTGAGTACACTAGACTAACAGCATGACACCAAGTACACCACACTAAATACACAACACCAAGTACACTAGACCAACTACATGACACTAAGTACACTTCACTGAGTACACTAGACTTACAGCATGACACCAAGTACACCACACTAAACCCCAAGTATACTAGACCAACTGCATGACACTAAGTACACGACACTAAGTACACTACACTACACGACGCTACGTACACTAGACAAAGTACACAACACTAAGATAGAGTACACTAGAAAAATACACTCGAAAAGTACATGAGACTGAGTACACTAAGTACGAAGTAGCCTTTTCCCACCACAATTAGTGGTGGAATAGGTGCAGATTGTGGAAGATCTAGAAATCTTGGTGTGCTGGTTATTGTGTGTAGCTGCTCTACAGGAGTCCACAGGAGGTCCCCTTTAATATTTGACCTCTCTGCTACTAAAAAGCTTTCTCATGGGATTGTTTTCTCATAACATTGTCCTGTATTTTAGACGGCGCTGTGGGTCAATAAAAAGCGGCGGCGGCCCACACATGGCCCCCGGCCCGCACTTTGGACACCGTGCTTCTGCGAGACTGAGAGCAAGGTTGCGTCTCGTCGGCTTCCTCGGCGGCGATCCTTTGGAGCCCAGAAGGTGGAGAACCATGGTAAACATCCTCCTTCTTCTTCTTCTGCCCCCGTGTGACGGATGGCGGCCTGACAAGGCGCCGCCACCAGCCCGGGGCCGGCTTCCTGTCTGGCCTCATTACCAGATGGAGACAAATCTCACCACGGCGTCATAAATCTTGGGGGGCAAAAGATCCGGCCACGCGACTTCATCTGCCGCGCTCATTGCCCCCCCACCCCCCACCCCAACCACCCTTGACACTCACCGGCCATCTGCTGGATCCCGCTGAAGGCCCCCAGGTTGCCGGAGGAGGTGGCCTGCTGGAGCAACTGCAGGGAGGAAGAAGACAAATCAGAAGCAAAATACAAGACGGGGAGGACTAAATGGGCGGCTAATGTGCTGTGATCTCCCCTCCCGGCGAGCCCCCCACCGCCAAGTTGAGCATGAAAGCTCTCATCCCGCCCGCTAATTACATTCCAAAACAAAAGCGGAATACTGATGGCCTGAAAAAGGCTGCAATTCGCCGCAAAGCAGCCTCGTGTTCGCCATCCCTTCTCCCGGAACGCCGCTCCTCTTTTGGACAAGCGGGCTAATTCTCCGTACAAGGGGAGGGGGCGGGGCCGCCCTGGTGAAGCCCACCAACCAGAGGCCGGCTGGAAAACGTCTCATTTGGTCCTCTTTCTTTTTAGTAACTACAACTAACCTAAACTAACTCATTTGTGACTTAGGATCCCATTTAGTTACTTTTAGTAACTACAACTAACCTAAACTAACTCATTTGTGACTTAGGATCCCATTTAGTTACTTTTAGTAACTACAACTAACCTAAACTAACTCATTGGGCCTTAGTTACTTTTAGTAACTACAACTAACCAAAACTAACTCATTTGTGACTTAGGATCCCATTTAGTTACTTTTAGTAACTACAACTAACCTAAACTAACTCATTGGGCCTTAGTTACTTTTAGTAACTACAACTAACCAAAACTAACTCATTTGTGACTTAGGATCCCATTTAGTTACTTTTAGTAACTACAACTAACCTAAACTAACTAATTGGGCCTTAGTTACTTTTAGTAACTACAACCAACCTAAACTAACTAAATTTTGGACTTAGGATCCCGTTTAGTTACTTTTAGTAACTACAACTAACATAACTAACTCAATGAATTGGGCCTTGGGATCCCGTTTAGTTACTTTTAGTAACTACAACTAACCTAAACTAACTCATTTGTGACTTAGGATCCCATTTAGTTACTTTTAGTAACTACAACTAACCTAAACTAACTAATTGGGCCTTAGTTACTTTTAGTAACTACAACCAACCTAAACTAACTAAATTTTGGACTTAGGATCCCGTTTAGTTACTTTTAGTAACTACAACTAACATAACTAACTCAATGAATTGGGCCTTGGGATCCCGTTTAGTTACTTTTAGTAACTACAACTAACCTAAACTAACTCAT
The DNA here is from genome assembly GCF_037039965.1 of Doryrhamphus excisus. Lineage (NCBI taxonomy): Eukaryota > Metazoa > Chordata > Actinopteri > Syngnathiformes > Syngnathidae > Doryrhamphus > Doryrhamphus excisus. The sequence goes on from NC_136362.1 coordinate 5,630,971, forward strand.
TTGTGACTTAGGATCCCATTTAGTTACTTTTAGTAACTACAACTAACCTAAAATAACTAATTTGTGACTTAGGATCCCATTTAGTTACTTTTAGTAACTACAACTAACCTAAACTAACTCATTTGTGACTTAGGATCCCATTTAGTTACTTTTAGTAACTACAACTAACCTAAACTAACTCATTTGTGACGTAGGATCCCATTTAGTTACTTTTAGTAACTACAACTAACCTAAACTAACTCATTGGGCCTTAGGATCCTGTTTAGTTAGTTTTATTAACGACAACTAACTCAATGGGCATGTTCTCCGGGTTCTCCGGTCCCCCCCCCCATTCCAAAAATATGTTAGCTTCATTGGCCATTCCAAATTGTCCAAAGGCTTCTCGCCCGGTTTGGGAACGCTGGGTGCCACACGGTCGCCAGAGCGACCGAGACAGTCGGGCAGCGCCGGGGGCAGGGTGTGCGCCCTTACCGCCAGGTACTGCGGGGTGAGGCCGCCCAGGCCCGTCAGGCCGCCCCAGGTGGTGGCGCTGTTGAGCTGCTGCATCTGCTGGGCCAACTGCTGCTGCAGGCGCCGCTGCTCCTTGTCCTTCTGCGTGTCGGCAAACTTCACCACGATGGGAGACGAGCAGCCCTGGTGGGGGTGGGGGTGGGGTGTGGTGGGGGCCAAATGTAGCACGGCATAAAAAATAGAAAGAAAGGAACAAAAGATGAGAAGAAAGAGGCTTCAAAGAGGAGCAAAAATCACTTCTGGGACTAATGAACACACTCTAGGTGTGTGTGTGTGTGTGTGTGGGTGGGTGGTCTAGGGGGCGTGGCAAATATTGATTCCGCACGGGTCCTTGAAGGGTCACATGGCCAAAATGAGCACGAGAAGGAGCTTGGGGTCTTTCCGCTTCCTCGTTCTGCGACCATGCGTCGTTTTACAAACACGTCAACACAACCAACAAGCAAGAAAACATGACTATTAATGAACACACACACACACACACACACACAGGAAGCCGACTCCAAAGCTGGCGGACCCAGGAGGGCTCGGTTATCTCAGAGTCCAGAAAGAGATTTCCTGACTTCTCCAACTATTTCATCAGCTGGTGGGGCACAGACCTCGTGTGTGTGTGCTGAAGCGGGCAGGGATGGAGACGTGAACAACGACGTGACGAGGCCCAAGGAAGACTGAGAGATTTGGAGCATCAGGAGAAGCTGCTTTAATTGTGTATGTGTGTGTGTGTGTGTGTGTTTGTGTGTGTGTTTGTGTGAGTCAGTACCAGCAATCATCCATCAGTGTTGTGTTGCTGCAATCAAAGCTAAGTAGCAGCTAATTAGCACTGACTATTTGATCGTGTACCTAATGAAATGGCCCTTTTCCCATCGTTGGTCTGACCGCCGCTCTGCCAGACGAGAGGCTAAAGGGCAAATCTAGGGGTGCACGATAATTATGGGGCCACGTGAAACGCCAAATAGAGACCTCCATGTTGTAAGCACACCTGCTTGGAGGGTGTGCCCGAATATGGTGCACCTAGCTGGGCCACGCCAGGAGGTTCCCTCCCCTCTATATGCTGGTTCTCCTGACCTCCATGTTGTAAGCACGCCTGCTCCGAGGGTGTGTCCGAATATGGTGCACCTAGCTGGGCCACGCCAGGAGGTTCCCTCCCCTCTATATGTTGGTTCTCCTGACCTCCATGTTGTAACCACGCCTGCTCGGAGGGTGTGCCCGAATATGGTGCACCTAGCTGGGCCACGCCAGGAGGTTCCCTCCCTCTATATGCTGGTTCTCCTGACCTCCATGTTGTAACCACGCCTGCTCGGAGGGTGTGCCCGAATATGGTGCACCTTGCTGGGCCACAGCAGGTGGCTCCCTCCCCTCTATATGCTGGTTCTCCTGACGTCCATAGCAGCACCCCGGCTGCTCAGAGGATGTGCCCAAATACAGCGCACCTTCCTGGGCCACGCCAGGTTGCCCCCCCACCCCCTTCTATATGCTGGTTCTCCTGATAGTCCTGATATTTGTTTAGGACTAATCCTAATCTGTTCCAGTCCTTCTCACCTCCTGGTGTGCACCAACTACCACTAAACAAGTCGTACAAAGTTGTCAGTATCAGTTTGAAAAAAGGAAAAACATATCGTGTGTCTCTGGACAAATCAGCAAGATGGCGCCGACCGAGGGGGCGAATCACCTGTCTCGCTCGCGTCCACTTTCATTAGGACGTGACATTCAGGCACGCGCCGCCACGTGACGCCCGCCACCTGAATGTCACGCCGTAATGAGACATGGGATATGATGCTGACAGGCCCGTCAACACGCACGCACACGCACACACGCACGCACGCACACACACACTGTAATGGAGCCAAGACAATAACTGAACTGTATGTATTCATTGATAGCAGAAGTAATGACTTCTATAACGGACCAAACCAAAGCAGCGGCGCCAACACGCGTGGCAGGAAATGAAAGTCTTTCATTGGAGTAGCTTTCCATCAGGGTTACGCCCATAAAAATGGCCATTTTTGACGCACGCCTCGCACCTCCCTCTCCAAACCCTCCTCTGTTTAAACGTCTGTTAGGTGACTATAGGGGTGTTATTTCATGTCTAGAGGGCTCTAATAATGTTAAAAAGTGTATTTAGAAGGTTTTAAACAGTTTTACTATGCCTAATAGGCCTTATTTTTTCCTCTTATGTCTACTATAATGGGAAATAGGAGTGTAACGGCGACTATAGGGGTGTTATTCCACGTATAAAGAGCTCTAATAATGTTTAAAAGCATATTTAGAAGGTTTTAAACAGGTTTACTATGCCTAATAGGCCTTATTTTTTCCTCTTATGTCTACTATAATGGGAAATAGGAGTGTAACGGCGACTATAGGGGTGTTATTCCACGTATAAAGAGCTCTAATAATGTTTAAAAGCATATTTAGAGGATTTGAAACAGGTTTACTATGTCTAATAGGCCTTATTTTCTCCTCTTATGTCTACTATAATGGAAAATATGAGTGTAACAGTGACTATAGGGGTGCTATTCCATGTCTAGAGGGCTCTAATAATGTTAAAACACATATTTGAAAGGCTTTTAACAGGCTTACTATGCCCAATAGGCCTTATTTTATCATCTTATGTCTACTATAACGGGAAATAGGAGTGTAATGGTGACCATAGGGGTGTTATTTCATGTCTAGAGGGCTCTAATAATGTTAAAAAGTAGCATTTAGAAAGCCATAAACAGTTTTTTAATGATCTAAGAAATAGTGAAATATTGCAGTATATTGCAAATATGAATATAGATACCTACTTTGTGGAACGTGAGGTCTCGCAGTGGGGGGGATAAACGATAAAGAATAATATAAATCAGTTGGATAGAAAGCCGGAAGGCTGTCGAAGGTTCTTCGCTACCATGACAGAACCTTCCTCCCCGCAACGTTTGCTCAAAGGCATCCCTGTGTGCGTGCCGGCAGGGGGTGGGGCCGGCGCGGCCCCGTGCGGGGGCAGGGGGTCGGGCGTGATTATGATGATCTGTTCTAATGAGGGGGTGACGGGGGCGAGCGTCACAGCCTGTTATTAGCGTTGACTCACTCGGCCCGCGGCATCCAATCCTCTTCCCGACGCGAGAGGCCTGTCGTGACAGCCTGTCGCCCGGGACGACGACGCCCGCCCGCAGAAAACACACACACACACACGCAGAAAAGCAAGAAGAAGCGTCAGCCGGGACCCCCATTACGGCGCGGCTGATGAGGTCTGCGCTAACCTCCTCCCGCGTGTCAAAGGTGTTTGTTTCCTCCGTTTTTCCTCATCCAGGCGGAGAGGAGCGTCGCGCTTACACGGCGATCCACGTGCGCGTCCTACATGCGACAGCTGTCCGTATGATGCGGGAATGACAAAGGGGGGGTCGTGTGAGAGAAGAGAGAGTGGCGTACCTCCATGGTCTGAGACTGGTGCATGGCTTTGATGGCATTCTGTGCCATCGCTCGGGTGGAAAACGTGACAAACGCACATCCTGTAGGGAGGGATGGGCGGGGTGGGGGTTGGTGGGACAGTGGGAGGGAGGGAGGGAGGGAGGGACGAAGGGGGCGGGGCCAGAAGGGCAGGAGGGAAGAGGAGGAAAGACGAGAAAGAACAAAAACAAGACAAAAGGGTTGGACACGTTTTGTCGTTATAAAAAAACCCACAAGAGACCCAAAACAGAGAACAGGACAACAGTGTTCTCGGTCGCTATAGCAACAACAGCAGGAAAACAAGCACAGTGTCATGACAAGCCCCTCCCTCTTTCCCCGTCACTCCACCTCCCCGTCATCCGGGGCTTCTGATTGGCTGGTCGCCGCCCTCCCGGGACGTCCTGATTGGCTGCTAGCGATTAGCGCGTCGGATTAGAGGAGATAATGAAAGCCCGTCAGCGCGCCCCCGGGCCCCCGGTTGGGGGCTAATAGCAGGCTGGGGGTCGGAGGCGTGACATCACGCCGTCAATGTTGTCTTCCACCAGCGACAGCGAAAGCAGGGCGACTATGGCAACGGGAAAGGGGGCGGGACTTTCCCGCTAAAAACGTGTAAGGTTAAGGGGGGGGTCATTCTGCCCACCCGCCTCCAGGGGGCGTGTCTTACTTGACAAAATAAGGCCGTCCCAACGCAAGCGATGTGGTTGGCGGCGCTAAAAATAAATGGCGGTCCGCATTCTGTCGTCCTTTCATGAAAGTAGGCTAGCTCCCCAGGCCCGGCGGCCCGCTGGTGGTGTGATCCATATTTTATTAATAGCGGCACGGCGCCGCTCCTCTGATTGATGCCGCCATCGTTAATGGCGGCGCGGCTCGCTGGAACTTCCACAGCGACCCGCTCCGAGGGTTTATTGACTCGCCAGAACCCAAGTGGAGCGCCGCCACTTCCTCTCCGACTCGCTGCTAAGTGCTGCATGTTAGCGTGGAGACCGCGTCTCCGCCTAAAATATTGATGAGGACAAAAGAGCGGAGTTGGGGGGAGGGGGGCTTGGGGGGGCGGGTAGGAATGCGGTCGGACGAATTGACGCCGGAACGTCTTTGCGGGCCAGCCAGGCAGAACGCGGGTTCTAGAATCAGGGGAGAGTGGAACACGCCGGGAAAGCAACAAGGAAACATCGGGAACAACGACACGACAACGACACGACAACGACACGACAACGACACGACAACGACACGACAACGACACGACAACGACACTACCGACAGCTGGCGGGACACACAGGAAGCACAGGTGGGAGGGGCCTTGGGGGCGGGGCATGTTGGAGGATGATTGGTGGATGTCAAACATGATGACATGTTTCTCGGTTGGCCTGGAAGTGGAATACCGAGCTGGTGGAGAGGAGGTGTGTGTGAATGCCGACAATGAAGTGGGAATGCTGCTAAGAAGATGCAAGGAATTGGAAGGAATTCTGCTAGATAGGTGGCCTGAGTATCCTGGAAAAGTGGGAATTGGGGGGCTGAAAAATGACCGAAATGGTGAAGTGTGTCGAGAAATGCAGAAAAATTCCATGCATTTCTCTGGGAAATTTTGGGCTTGAAAAAGTGAAATTCTGGGAAAACATCTCAGAATGTGGGAAATATCTATCCTGAATATTTTGACTTTGGAAAGAATTTGGAAGTCGGAAGAGTAGAATTTCTGTTTGGAAAATGTGCAATTTTGTGACAATTTTTGTGACAAATTTGGACTGGAAAAAGGGAACTTCTGGGAAAAGAGTGAATTTTTGGGACAAGAAAAATGACACATAATAGTTTTTAAATGTAGAAAAGTTCCATGCATTTCAGTGGGAATGTTGGGTTTGAGCATTCTGTGAAAATCTGGACATTTGTGGAATGTTTGGGAATATTTTCCCGTTGGAATGTTTTGAATGGGTTAAGAAATGTTGAAGCTTGAAGAATCTGAAGACAAAATAGAATTTGTGTTTGGAAAATGTGGAATTTTGTGAAAAGCGGCCAATTTGAGGATGTGGAATGATGTTGGTGGAATTGTTTAAGAAATGTAGAAATATTCCATGAATTCCAATGTGACATTTTGGGACAAAAAAGTGGTAATTTTTGGAACATGGAATAAAGATATCCTGAATGAGTGGAATGTTGTGGTGTTGGAACACTTTGGAAAAAATAGAATTTGTCTCATGGAAAAGTGGGAATATTAGGGATACAATGTTTTGCCATCATAGTTTGTGGAATGTGGAAAAATTCCATGCAATGGGGAAATTTAGTAGCTGGAAAAGTGAAATTCTGGCAAAAACAGGAAGGTCTGGAATGTGGAACCTGGATATCCTGTCGTTGGAATGGTTGGAGAAATGTGGAAGCAGTGGGAAATATAAAAAGGAAATGGAATTTGTGGGAAATGTGGGAAATTGGGTACGTGAAAGGGAACGTTGGGAGTGGAAACGTGTGGGAACGCTTGCGGCATTTATTGTGCCAATCACCTCGGCCGTCCACACAATTCCCGCTGAGCATTCCGGTTTCTTTTCAGTAGGACGGAAAGAAAAGTGCTCAAGGTGAGGAAGTTGTGAGCTGTGACCCCCCCCCCCCAGCGTGCGGAGGCGGTGAGGTCACAGTGAGGTCAAGCTGGAAGGTCAAGCACATGTACAGGGCGGGATGGGAGGGGGGGGGAGGAGAAGAGGGGTGAGCGGGGTGGGTAGGGAAAAAAAGGGGGCGGGGTCAGGGGAGAGAGGGAAAGATGCTATATCGAGCCCAAATCTTCCCAGCGGCCACAACAGCCCCAAGACGCCACTCAAAGTCCCCGCTGAGGGGCGGAGCAAAGCTGGGAGCGCTCTGGAGGCTGTTGGGCGGTCCTTCCCGCCGCCGGCGTTCCGTGTGGATGGAAGCGAGGCGAGACTCACGCACCTCTGCTCAGCCCGTCGGGTCCCCGCAGGATCCGGCATTCCTCGATCTGCCCGAAGGCCGAGAACATGACCCGGATGTCGTTCTCGTTGCACTTCTTGGACACCATCCCGATGAACAGCTTCCTGTCTTCCACCGCTGCGGGAAGACGACAACAGCGGACGTCAACTTCCTGGTGGTACCACCAGTACTACCGTTAGTAGTAGTAGTACTAGTAGTACCACGACTAGACAACACAACCTTGGAGCGTGTATCATCGTTCAAAACATTGTTTTCATACTTTTGTTGCCATGAAAATCATATTTATATACATCATCTTTACGTGTCAATATTTGACATATATTTATATTTTAAGATGCATATACGTTCATTCTTTTTTTTAATATTTATATTAAAAATCTGTTTGATTTCATTTTTTAAATGTTATAAAAATATCATTACATTATTTTCATCTATTTCTTTGAATATGTATATTTAGAAAAATATATCAAATTTGACTTTATATTTAAAAAACAAAAGTATGTTTTTATATATAAATATATTGTATATTTATACATTTAGTTCTATGTATTTTGATATTACACCACATATATTCTAACATCATTTTGACTGTATAATATTTAGAAGAGTTTTTTTTGTATAATTTACTAATAGATCAAATATTGTTTGTTTTTTACAATTACAAATATTTTATTATATTAATTTGATTCATGTATATGTTAATATTTATCATATTTAATAAAAACAAGTTAAATACATATGTTAAACATACGTATATTGACTATGATGTATTAATGATATTTATTGTGTCATTTTATTATTATTGTCATTTTTATTTATTTATGAAAATATTTTTTTTGTTAATTTTTAAAAATGTCTTCAAAGGCGCAGGAATGTCATCGCACACACGAGAGAGCGCGTTTTGACTTTTTTTTCTTCCCCACCAGCTTCCCAGCATGCCTTGCGGGTGCCAAAGGAGTATGCGTTAGTGTTGCATCTATGTTAGGGTGTGATACATAAGCCCACCCCCTCCCTGGAGGAGGCGACCGCAGGTGGCGGCGAGGAACCTTGGTGGTCTTCCAGCGAGCGAAGCGTGCGTGCGCGTGCGTGGTGCGTTCAATGCTAATCTAATTGATTTTTAATGAGCAAAGTGTCAGCGCGGAGAGCGAGGCGAAGGAGATAAGCGGTCTGTTGCACTGAGGGAAATCAATAGCACACTTGTTTACTTTGCTCTCAGGATTGTTTGCGTGTTTCAAAGAGAACGCGGCGCCAAGATAAGTGGCGCTTCGGAAAGCTCCGACTCATTTGTACACACCCCCTCGCGTGCGCGCGTGTAATTAATTTATGCTGCGTGGCGTTTGCTGCAGGAAGGAGTCGTCTTTGAAAAACAGCCAACCTGTCAAGAGTCGTCTCGGCGGCGAGCTTGAAGGCATCTCCACGTCGCCGGCGACTCCGCTAATAAAGCCGGCGGCGGCCATTCATCACGCTAACGCAGCCTATATTTCTGGGTCGTTATGGCTAAGTGGATGGATGCGTGGCGTGCGCGCCGCTCCGTACTTCAGCGGCCCGCCCCCCCCCGCCCGCCTGGCCGCGTAAAGTCATATTCCGCCATATTTCACGCCGCCGTTCCACCGCTGGTTTGGCTTTGTGGCCAACTGTCACGTTACTGCTTCATGACGCGGCTTTACGACCTTCCTTAACGCTTGGACGCGTGGCGCTCGCACGCACGCACACATCCACGCACGCGCACAACAGGAAGTGTCAGGACAACATCACAGATACGCCACCTTCTCGTTATTTGTCTTATGGAGCCAAAAGACCCTTCCTGGGGCGCCTGCTCATTGTGATCAGGTTTTACCCGCAAGAGGAAATTTCATTTTTTTTGTGCTGTGATTTTGTTGCAGGCCCATAATAGTAAGATGGGGTGCTGTGATTTCGTTGCAAGCCCATAATACTAAGATGGGGTGCTGTGATTTTGTTGCAGGCCCATAATACTAAGATGAGCTGCTGTGATATTGTAGCAGGACCCTTACTACTAAGATGGGGCGCTGTGATTTCGTTGCAGGCCCACAATGATAAGATGGGCTGCTGTGATTGTGTTGCAGGCCCATAGTACTAAGATGCGGTGCCGCGATTTTGTTGCAGGCCCATAATATTAAGATGGGGTGCTGCGATTTTGTTGCAGGCCCATAATATTAAGATGGGGTGCCGTGATTTCATTGCAGGCCCATAATATTAAGATGGGGTGTTGTGATTTTGTTGCAGGCCCATAATACTAAGATGAGCTGCTGTGATATTGTAGCAGGACCCTTAATACTAAGATGGGGTGTCGTGATTTTGTTGCAGGCCCATAATATTAAGATGGGGTGTCGTGATTTCATTGCAGGCCCATAATATTAAGATGGAGTGCCGCGCTTTTGTTGCAGGCCCATAATATTAAGATGGGGTGCCGTGATTTCATTGCAGGCCCATAATATTAAGATGGGGGGTGCTGCGATTTCGTTGCAGGCCCATAATACTAAGATGAGCTGCTGTGATATTGTAGCAGGCCCATAATACTAAGTTGGGGTGCTGCTTAAGCTTGGATGCAGTACATTGCTCACAGGCCTCCTGCAGGGCCCCCCTTGTACTTTTCGCTCCTATTGGCAGCCCGTTGAGGCAGCTGTCGGATCGGGGCCGGAATGAAAGTGCGCTGTCTGCTGGTGACGAAGGACAGGATGGTTGAGCAGAACGGAAGGAACGACGCACGCGTCCCGTCTGGTCTTCACTAGCTTTTCTTGGAAGGGCCGGACTTTCCTCAGCAGCCGAAAAGAAACGCCAGGAGACGTCTGGAATGTACAATCAATTCACACAACTTTGGAAAGGAGGTGTGTGTGTGTGTGTGTGTGTGGAGGAGAGCATCCACGGGGGGGAGGAGGGGAGGGGAGGGGAGGAGGTAGTTCATCACGAGGCCAAAATGATTCAACTTTGGTTGACCTTCCTCAGACGTGCCTCAATTATTCATCACACGCTTTACATTCCTACTCGTATTGTCCTCTTTTCCTTCTTCTCATCACGCACACGCACACACAAACACACACTTTCATGCAAACACACCACTGATGTGTGTGTGTGTGTGTGTGTGTGGACTCACCGTTAGACTTCTCACTGTCTGCAGGCTTCATCTGGATGGGGTGGTGCATCTGCAACACACAACAGCATCAGTGATAACGTCTGAACACCACATCCACCAGGACGCCACACCGGACCAGACCACACCGGACCAGACCAGACCACACCAGACCACACCAGACCACACCGGACCAGACCAGACCACACCAGACCAAACCAGACCACACCAGACCAAACCAGACCACGTCAGACCAGACCAGACTTCCAGCACGCATAGAGGACCATATTCCTGCTCCTGCCAACAAGGGGGGCACTCAGCTTTCAGCCCCGCTTTATGCTCATAAACTCATAATATTATATATGTACGTATATATATATAAAGCTGGAATACTATAAACAACTGGAATACTATTGACAAACAAAAGAACATTGTGATTTTGGGAGAATTAGCTTGAGGAAAAACATATAATATTACAGCAATAAAGTCAAAATTATGACCAATAATATTTACCAATAATATGGGAATAAAATCCTAATATTATGGGAATAAAGTCCTAATATTATGGGAATAAAGTCGTACTAATATGGGAATAAAGTCCTAATATTATGGGAATAAAGTCCTAATATTATGGGAATAAAGTCCTACTAATATGGGAATAAAGTCCTAATAATAATAATAATAATGTGTGTGTGTGTTGAGATGAAACATGATTGATGGCTTATGATGATGCGATGTAACCCCGCCCCCTCTGTGCCTATTTTTTTGCCTGGCCGCCACGGCTGCTTCCTTTATGGAGGATTATGTCGGCGTTTGATCTGCGGGGAGACGAATGACAGTGATTCTCCAAATCTAGTCCTGTATCCATCACACTCCAGCACCCTGGAAGAGTGTGCGTGTGTGTGAGTGTGTGTGTGTGTGTGTGTGTGTGTGAGTGTGTGTGAGTGTGTGTGTGTGTTCGCCATCATGGCCGTGGGCTCCGTCACAGCACCACAGAAGGCTTTGATCTTCCAATTCTATCACACACCTTCATCCCAAACCTCCCTTATCACCCCCCCCTCCCCCCTCCTGGACCACTTCCACAGTCTGCCTGGGGATGGGGGGGCGATGGACGAGGGACCGCCAAGTTAAAAGCATGCAGAGATTCCAGCCATCATTTGACAAAATAAAAGCTGACTTGGAGGGAGGCCATGCCAGATCCCTTCTGCTACATCTTCTTCTTCCTTGGCACCCCGGCTGCGGATCAACGCAGTCAAACACATCTATACTGTACTACACTATACTACACGATACTATAATATAGTATACTACAGTATGACATACAGTATATAGTATATACGTACACTAGCATAAGACATACTCAGTCAGTTATCAATAGTAGAATATTTCCAATATTCATACAAAGAATACAATAACAGATCAATATAATCGATATAATTTGAAGTAATATTTCATACACAAGAAATAAAATATAAAAAGAATATGGTGTGTAATTAATAAATAAAAACTACAAATAAATACAAAAACGTAGGGTGTCAAGTATTAAATAATAATTCACAAATATGATACCTAGCTACATATTTCAATGATAAATAATACCACTGAAATAAATACATAGTAATATTACAAATAATCATTTGGAAAGACATATTAACCAATAAATACAAAATATAATGATAATAATAATGAATATATATTTGGAAAAATAGCAAATCTGTAGCAATTAGATAGAAGTATGGCAAATAATAACATGAATAATCAAACATGAAGGTGATGGATATTTAACAGTTATCATCATCATCATCATCATCAGTGAAGGAATGTACTGAATGAGAAATGGCGCCTTTGAAGTGCGTGGACAGGGGTCAAAGGTTAAAGAGAACAAATTCCGCCAAAGGCAGACGAAGAAGACGATGACACGTGTGCATGTGCACGTGCACGTGAAAAGGAGGAGAGTCACGTCACTTGGCGTTATAATCCATCTCGCCAAACGCCATGACAGCATCCGGCAGTCGCTCTTAGACACACACACACACACACACACACACACACACACACCCCAAGTGTTTTCCAGCATCCCCCCCAGGTCTGCCCCCCAGAGGCTTCTGGTGGACACGTTTGATCTGCTGAGCTCCCGCTGAGCTCCGACAAAGCAGGACTCTCCTCCACCGTCCCAGAATTCCACAGTGCTGCTCTCCTCGGGCGGCCTGACATTCATTACACGCTCCTCAAAGCCAGAAGAGCAAGCGCAGCCTCCTGCTGCACGCCGCCGTCACACCAGAGGCCGCGGCGGGTCAGAGGTGAAGGGTCAGAGGTGAAGGGTCAGAGGTGACGGGTCTTCCGACGCTTGAAGCTCGGCTTACGTGCGCTCGCTCGGGTTTTACGAGGCCTGGAAAGGAGGCACTGGGAACGGTACGGTTGGCCGGGAGCCGGCTGGCGCCATCGTTAGGACCGTCCTGGTCTTTAAAGGAACATGGACACCCCTCGCCAGGGGCCGTTTGGAGCCTGTGGCTGTTTTAGAGATTGGCTTTTGAAAAGTCAACTTGTCTTAAGTCACAGGACAAACACAACGTGGGTGGAGATAGCCTCTTCCAAGGAACAGCCAAACGTGGACTACTTATTTAAAGGAACAGCCAAAGGTGGACTACGTATTTAAAGGAACAGCCAAAGGTGGACTACTTATTTAAAGGAACAGCCAAAGGTGGACTACTTATTTAAAGGAACAGCCAAAGGTGGACTACTTATTTAAAGGAACAGCCAAAGGTGGACTACTTATTTAAAGGAACAGCCAAAGGTGGACTACTTATTTAAAGGAACAGCCAAAGGTGGACTACTTATTTAAAGGAACAGCCAAAGGTGGACTACTTATTTAAAGGAACAGCCAAAGGTGGACTACTTATTTAAAGGAACAGCCAAAGGTGGACTACTTATTTAAAGGAACAGCCAAAGGTGGACTACTTATTTAAAGGAACAGCCAAAGGTGGACTACTTATTTAAAGGAACAGCCAAAGGTGGACTACTTATTTAAAGGAACAGCCAAAGGTGGACTACTTATTTAAAGGAACAGCCAAAGGTGGACTACGTATTTAAAGGAACAGCCAAAGGTGGACTACTTATTTAAAGGAACAGCCAAAGGTGGACTACTTATTTAAAGGAACAGCCAAAGGTGGACTACTTATTTAAAGGAACAGCCAAAGGTGGACTACTTATTTAAAGGAACAGCCAAAGGTGGACTACTTATTTAAAGGAACAGCCAAAGGTGGACTACTTATTTAAAGGAACAGCCAAAGGTGGACTACTTATTTAAAGGAACAGCCAAAGGTGGACTACTTATTTAAAGGAACAGCCAAAGGTGGACTACTTATTTAAAGGAACAGCCAAAGGTGGACACCCTCTCCTAAAAACAGTGAAATGACCTCCAAATGAGGATAAGCACTTGAAAGGAACAGCCAAACGTACACACAAGTGGAAGCAGTGCAGCATGACACACATACACACACACACACACACACACACACACACAGACCCACACCCACAGTGAAGGTGTGTGAGGGCGGACTGCTGGGTCAAAGTCAAACAGATGGTCTTCCCAGTCGGATGTCAGGGACCATGAGCTGATCCAATATTTCCTTCTAAAAGTCCTCATGTGGGAAAGAATCTCAAGTATTGAACTCATCACACCAATGGATGGATGGATGACGGATGGATGGATGATGGATGGATGATGGATGGATGGATGATTGATGGATGGATGATGGATGGATGAATGGATGGATGAAGGATGGATGATGGATGGATGGATGAAGGATGGATGATTGATGGATGGATAGATGGATGATGGATGGATGGATGGATGATTGATGGATGGATGAAGGATGGATGATGGATAGATGGATGGATGGATGGATGGATGGATGATTGATGGATGGATGGATAGATGGATGGATGAATGGATGGAAGGGTGATGGATGGATGGATGGATGATGGATGGATGGATGATGGGTGGATGATGGATGGAAGGGTGGATGATGGATGGATGGATGGATGATGGATGGAAGGGTGGATGATGGATGGATGGATGGATGGATGGATGATGGATGGAAGGATGGATGGATGGATAGATGGATGGATGGATGGATGGATAGATGATGGATGATGGATGGATGGATGAATGGATGATGGATGGATGGATGGATAGATGGATGGATGATGGATGGATGGACAACCTCTTCCAAGGAAGGAAGAGTCCAACATGGTCCAGGTCTTGCAAAGACCAGCCAAAGGCCAAGAAGAAACCAGCATGGCGTCCATGAATGACCACCAGCCGCCACTGCAGTTGTGTTCCTGGGGGGCGTGGCCACATCCATGACGGCTAAAGGACTCCACCCCAAAAACGCTCCCACACGTCCCGGTGGTCTCTTGGCGGGAAAAGGCGAAGGTCTCCGCCCATTAGGACACCTTGATGCAAAGCAGGTGTGACTTTCAGCCAACTAACTTCCTAATGGAAATTACCCTTTACAATAACTTAGCTCACATTAGCTCACATTAGCTCACATTAGCTCACATTAGCGCCGCGTCGGTGAGCACGCGCCAATTAACCTCACACGTGCACACGCACACAGCAAGGCGTGTTACGTAGTCGTCGTGCACAGACCAACAATGAATGAATGAATGAATGAATGATTGAATGAATGAATGAATGAATGAATAAATGAATGAATGAATCCTTAGCATCCTTAGCATCCTTAGCATCCTTAGCATCCTTAGCATCCTGGTGACGGCGCTAACGACCTCACCAAAGGTAGCGGACCTGCGTGTGTGTGTGGTCTGCTTTGGCGTTTAATGAGCTCGCCGCTTCTTATCACGCTCTGATCCGCCCACTTGGAGGACGCCCCCCCCCGCCCCTGCCCCCCCTCCTCTCCTTGAGAGCCCGCCAATCAAAGGCCTTTCATCCTGGTTTGGGAGGACAAAGGAGGACGCGTCCTACATCCCTCTCGCCCTTCCCTTCATGCCGACCATCCTCGCCTGGGGGGGTTGGGGGCGGGGGAGTGAGGGGGGGGTGTGGGGGGGGGTGCCATTTAGACATCTGTCAGCCGCTAATGAAAGACTTCAATTTAGTGGAAAAAAGCCTCATGTGACAGGAAGCGTGTGTCCGTGTCGTCCTCGCCGGGCGTCCTGGCTGTTAGATGGAGGAGGCCTCAGCGCTCCACCACAAGGGCGATACCCCCCCACTTCCCCCCCCCGACTCTAAAGGGGGGGCTCTGATTCACATAAATAAAACATAGGAAGATTGGATGTAAAATATAGACATAATATTAACATACAAAATCATAGATAATATATTGGAAATATTCAATTATTAATTAATTATTATTATTAATATGAAATATGAATAAAAAGTTTAATATATAATATAATAATTATAACATTATTAAACATAGTGAAATAGAAAATAAATATAATAGATAAATCAAATATTATGGATGGTTGATGGGTGATGGATGGATGGATGGATAATGGATGGATGGATGGATGGATGGATGGATGGATGATGGATGGATGCATGGATGGATGGAAGGGTGATGGATGGATGGATGGATGGATAATGGATGGATGGATGGATGGATGATGGGTGGATGATGGATGGATGGATGGATGGATGATGGGTGGATGATGGATGGAAGGGTGGATGATGGATGGAAGGATGGATGATGGATGGAAGAATGGATGGATGGAAGGATGATGGATGGATGGAAGGATGATGGATGGATGGATGATGGGTGGATGATGGATGGAAGGGTGGATGGATGATAGATGGATGGATGGATGATGGGTGGATGATGGATGGAAGGGTGGATGGATGACAGATGGATGGATGGAAGGATGATGGATGGATGGAAGGATGGATGGATGGATGATGGGTGGATGCAGGAACAGCAGCAGGGGGCCGCTAGGAGTCGCCCCAAACCCACTGGTGGCGGGCGGTCACGTACAAATCCATGTCGGGAACCTTCTGTTGTGATCCCATTACAAAACAATAAATCCATTTTCATGCATAATTACGCTAACGTGACAGGAAGGCTAAATAAAGACGAGCAGGAAGTGGAGACGTACGTGCTGGCGTCTAAAGACGGCTTTATAAAAAGTCCCGACAGCTCCGCCTCCATCCTTGCCGGCGCCAAGACCAACGTTGCTCTACGGGCTTTTGACAAGCGGCGGAGGGGAGGAGTCAATAACTGGGGTCCCCGTCTATTGCTTTGCCTCCATGGAACCGCAGCGCTCCGCAGCGCTCCACTCCTCCACCTCGCCGCTCATTTGGCACGACCGTGTGCGTCTTCCCGCGCTTCTACTCGCCCTTTGGCGTGCTAAAAAACTAACAGAGTAAAGGCATTGAGTTTTCGGGGGGGCTGCCCACCGTTACTTTCGGGGTGCACTCGTGCACGTGCACAGCCGACTGCATTGCAATCGCTCCTCCACGCTTGCATTCATCATAGAAAACCTCCAAAAAACCTCCAAAATAATCCATCAGGCGCACATGCAGGCTGGCTGGGACCATGACACCCCCCCCACCCCCCCCCCCCCCCCGCTGTCGGGATTATTGGCTGAATTCAAAAGGCAAGGAGGAAGAGGAGGAATGGCCGCAGGGGAAGCTGGGATGCTGAAGTGTAGAAGAAGGTGATTTCATGTCGCCGTAATCCTGATAGCGCTGCAATATGCCCCCCCCCCCACCGCACCCCCCCCCCCCCCCCGGGGGGCTTTTCCACACCTCCACGGTGGGATAAGTGGCTCAGAGCTAACGTTCTTATTCCAGCGGCGATTAACACTCCGACTCGGCGCTGAACAACACTTCCCAAACTGCAAGGCCACCAATCCGTGGAAGCGGCTAACCCCGCCCTGGCCGGGGGGGCGGAGCCAATAAAGCCATCAGAAAACGACAGAGCAGCGGCGTCGTTAGACACGCCGCGTTTCCTTTCATGGCCGCCGAGCACGTCCCCGAGCGCCGTCAGGAAAACATACGCTCACACTTAAACGCCACTTGAACGGCCCTCAACTATCCGTCATCCGGCGAGTCGCTTTGGCACATGCACACGCACGTGCACGCGCCCCACAAGCCACCCCCCCAGGGGGGAATGCTGCTGCCGGAGGCGTGACGTTAGAGGATGGAGAAGGAAAAGAAAAAGACAACTAGAAGGAAAAGATGGAAGAAGAGGAAGAAGGAAGAGGAAGAGAAAGAAGAAGAAGAAAAGGAAGAAAAAGAGATGGAAAAGAAGAAGAAGAGGAAGAAGAAGAGCATCCACTCACCCCTGTTAAGGTCTTGATGTTGTGAAGTGCATTCTGGGCTTCCAGGGCAGCTTTCCTGGTGTAAAAGGTAACAAAACAGCAGCCTGGAGGAGACACGGGGGGGGGGTGGGGGGTGGGGGGTCATCAATTATTATGATCATGTACCGGGGTTATGATTTACTAAAATAACATTCTCTTCTTCTAGCATCTTACACCAAACTCTGCTTGGGAAATATCTGTCCGAGTGAGACCTCCCGCCGGTCTTCCACTTCCTGTTCCAGGTGTGCTGAGTGGGGCGGATTGTGTAAGGGAATTCTTCGTCAAAGAAGTAAACAGAGGCAGCATGGGGGGTGGGGGGTGTAGGCTGGCGGTTTGCCGGCGGTTTTGTCGAGCGTATCGCAGACACGGACCCCGGTGACGGGGGGCCCCCTCGGCGTGTCTCTCAAGCATCTGGAGCGGCTTTAGCATCCCGGTCCCCGAGTCCCTATGATGAGGCTGGGAGCGTAATGGATGGCGGTTCCACAGCGTCCCCAAAGGGGGGGGGGGGTCTATTGAACACTTGGCCACGTGCCGGGCGTTTCCGTGGCGTGACGAGCGGCGTGGTGACGTCTTCCTGAGGCGCCAAGTGGAGCACCTGCCTGGACTGGAGCATCTTTGCAGCGGAAGGCGTCGAGATAAGAGCGGCGTGACTGACAGCCTCTCTGTGTCAAAAGCTCGCTATTTATTCCATGTAGGTCACCTGTCACGCCGCTCAGCCGCCGCCACCGCCACCGCCGCCACCGCCACCGCCACCGCCACCGCCGCTGCCACCGCCGCCGCCACCGCCGCCGCCACCGCCACTCCCCACTCCCCACTCGCCTCCTTCACGCCACCTTTTCATGGCGCCACTTCACGTGAATGAACACAAGTCATCTCCAAACATGAGGCACTCACAAGACGCATTCAAAGACGGCGTGATGGGATGTAGCATTCTATACCGACCACTAGGTGTCACTCATGTTACACTCATGACATAATAGCCACCACAGGAAGTACTGTACGGAAATATGCCATATCTACAATCTTATATCTTATTATGTCTACCATGTTGGGTCATAGGAGTGACTATAGGGCTGTTATCTCACGTATAGAGGGCTCTAATGATGTAATTAGAAGGGGGTTAGCGTGTTGAATATTTTTATTGTCTTATTTTCTCTCTTTATTATCTCGGGTAATATGAGTGTCAGGGTACAGTACAGATACATATTATATTATTTATATATATTTTTTATTATTATTATTATATTCCCATTATTTATATTTATAAAATAAATTATATTATGTACTATGATATTGAAATTCTAATATGTGTAATGTATTATTACATCATAATAACTTGTTATACTATATAGTATGTTATATATATATGTATATATAATATTATTAATATATTGATATATATTTATTATTATTATTATATTATTCCCATTATTTATATTTATAAAATAAATTATATTATGTACTATGATATTGAAATTCGAATGTGTAATGTATTATTACATCCTAACTTGTTATACTATATAGTATGTGATATATGTATATATATTATATTATGAATGTGAGGAAAAAGCGGTAGAAAATGAATGAATGAATGAATGAATATATATTATTTATTATTATTGTTATTCCCATATTTATATTTATAAAATAAATTATATTATGTACTATGATATTCTATACTATGAAATTCTAATATTCTAAAAATTCTAATATGTGTATATAGTATATATATATATAAAATGGTGTAAAGAAGATGGCGTTTAGAGCAAGGCATCAATAATAAAAGATTCAGCCGCACCAGATCTTTCATCCTTGAAGATCTACGCTGGGGATCCAGTAGTCTTGTGTTGTTTTAGGACTTTTTGCATATTTGTAAACAGAAAGGGGGGCTAGCCTTTGGAGTTAGCATTAGCGATTCTGACAGCGTTTATTGTCGAGTGGAAGACTCGTGTTGTGTATTCTTTTGTGTGTGTGTGTGTTGTGATCCCCGTGGCGGAGCCGGACGTGGGGCGGACGGTCCCAGGTGGTGGGCTGTCAAGATGAGGATCAACGTGTGGAGGAATGGACCTCACACACACTCACACGCACGCACACACACGCACACACACGCCGTGCAGCTGCTTAAGAGTCTGCACACACACACACACACATACACACACGCAGCTCCTGCACTTTAAGAGCATCCCGGCTCATCTTATTTGCATGCAAACATCCCATAATAACCTTGACCCAGCACTGTTTGCGGTGGGTGACACGCTAGCATGACTCAGTGTTCTGCATTCGTCTTGTGTGTCTTTTCTGCTGTTACCTGCAGGCTGGGCGGCGGCCCATTGGACACACATTCCCTGCTACACACACACACACACACACACTTCCATTCCAAATTCTTGCCTACTAGTGGGGTCCAATTCCACCTGCAGGGACCGCCAAGCAAACATTGGACTGGTTGGAAAGATGAAGGTGGGAGAACATTGACAGGCTCCCAAATGCAAAACATTGACCTTCAGATCTTTCATTGCGTCCCACGGATACCACAACATGGAACCCACCAAAAGAAAGACCAGACTTCCGTCTTCCAGCAGAAAAGAAAGCGGCTTCCTTCCTTTTTCCGTTCTTTCATCATCAGCAGAACACAGGTAGTTTCAGGAAAATATCAGCTCCCGACTAAAAAATATCTTGCTGTTGTATACCAAAATACAAAATAACCATGTATTTACAAATGTAAGTTTTCCCATTTGGAACTGAACTGTGTGTGTGTGTGTGTGTGTGTGTGCACGTGTTTCCATGACGATCCCTGCCCAGCTCAAAGGCACTTCTGCCACCTTGTGGCTGGTTTGATGGCAAAAGAGCCCAAAGGCTGCCTGCCACTTACTCACTTACTTGACTTGACTTTGACTTTTAGCCAAACAACCCTGGAAAACGTGCATCCCAAATCCTGGACACAACGGAAGCATCCCAAATCTTGGAGACAACCGAAGCATCCCAAATCTTGGACACAGCGGAAGCATCCCAAATTTTGGACACAGCGGAAGCATCCCAAATTTTAGAAACAACGGAAGCATCTTAAATTTTGGACACAGCGGAAGCATCCCAAATTTTAGAAACAACGGAAGCATCCCAAATTTTAGAAACAACGGAAGCATCCCAAATCTTGGACACAGTGGAAGAATCCCAAATTTTGGACACAGTGGAAGCATCCCAAATTTTGGACACAACGGAAGCATCCCAAATTTTGGACACAACGGAAGCATCCCAAATTTTGGACACAACGGAAGCATCCCAAATTTTGGACACAACGGAAGCATCCCAAATTTTGGACACAGCGGAAGCAGAAGCAGCAAAGCAACAGCGAGTGGAGAAGTTTCCAGGAAGCCAAGAACCTCACTAGACTATTTCTTTTCACCAGGATCTGGTTCTTTCCCTGGCCCCCGGTCCAGGAACCTGCAGACGGGGTCAAGAGGATGTAGTTTGGACCACGTCTGGAGGAGAAGAGCTTGAGTTCCAAAGATGGCAGACGTGTGAGAGGGAGCAGGAGTAGCGGTGGCCTTTGGCCCAGCAGGAAGGAGGCATGGTTTATTAAAAGAGCCAAGTCGGGGGTGTTACAGGGGCTCACCCCCCCCCGAGGTAGACTATGC
This sequence comes from Doryrhamphus excisus, assembly GCF_037039965.1. Lineage (NCBI taxonomy): Eukaryota > Metazoa > Chordata > Actinopteri > Syngnathiformes > Syngnathidae > Doryrhamphus > Doryrhamphus excisus. The sequence goes on from NC_136362.1 coordinate 5,651,869, forward strand.
TCCCCTTCCCTTGACCCCCTCCAGCGTGCACTCCCACCTAAACTGCTGCAATTACTGCTGCCGGCGCCCAGCGGCTGCTACCTGAACGCTCTTTTTCCCGCCAACTAAACGTGTCTCCGTCATTGGAATGAATGGGGGGGGTACTGTTTTTCCATTATATTACACATAGTATTACACGGTTACACATTACTCCATAAAAGAAAAAAAACAAATAAAAAGAACAAACAAATATTTTCTGTGTTTTCATATAATAATAAATAAACAAATAAATACAAATACAAAAAAATAATAATAAAAAAGTAAACAATTCCACAAATATTAGTTTTTTTGAACAATAAAATATAAAAATATATTTTCTGTTTTGATAGAATATTATAATATTACACATAACAAACTGGATGTAAAATCAAAATACCAAAAAAAAAATATTCCCCAAATACTTTGTGTTTTGGGTACAATATTACACAAAAGAAAGTCATCTGTAGCAGAAAATTGCTGACTCAAACAACCCGACATGGGGCCAAAGAAGTATGGAATTCAACCTCGTCCTGGAAACTATGCTAGCATAGCCAAACGACCATCTTAAGGCTACATTCGGATGCTAATACGCTAATTTCAAACGGCTAGCGTCACCCCAGCATGAAGAAGCCAACGCTAGCCAACAATACAACGCTGATGATCTGCGTTTGATTGCTTGGGTCTTAAAGGCTCAGCCGTTCTCCCCTCGCGGGCGTGCGTGTCGGCTATCGGCGGCGATTTGGGCGAGGAGGCTCTGCGGGCCTTTAACTCGCTTCATGCGTGTTAATGAAGACATTAAACTTCTTCTGCTGCGTGCATGCGGGCAGCCTGGATCATTAAGATAAATGACACAATGTGTCCCCTGCCAAAACACACACACACACACGCACACACACTCAGGATCGTGGACCGTTTTGTGTTTACCCCTCTGGCTCTCTTTGTCTCACTCGCTCTTTATCTTCTCCTCCATCCAAATCTATCTCTCTCCATACACGCAAAAAGACAAAACACAACAAGAAGAAGAAGAAAAAACACCAAATTGCTCCATTTCTCACTCGCCCGCCGCCTCATCAGGTTATTAACTCCAAACACATTAAACCAACAGCGGTGCCACGCAATTCCCAGGACCGCTCCAGTCAGCATAAACACACACACACGCACACACACGCACACAAACACACACACAGACCTGGGTCAATGTGCAGCATGGCTGAAGGGATGCGTGGCTGCAGGGCTGACAAACAACACCCCATTAAAGGAAAGTCAAGTGTTTTCTTAAGTTTCCAGCATACACAGGCACAGGGTGGGGGCGGGGGCGGGGGGTGACACTAGCCGATGTGCGTATGGATTTTTGAGGGCGCTCTCTCGTCAGCCCGAAGGGAGCCCTCCCAGCGGTGATGGCTGACGACCGCGGCCACAAACATGAAACCCAAACCCATGAAACGGCGTTCCTGAAGCCATCGGTCAGCGTGACCACGAGTGACCAGCCATGAAAGGAAGGAGGATTTCGGGGAAAAGACATTCCATTCATCCAAAGTGGCTAATCATTCGGAAAAAACGCTCATAATAATTACAACATATGTAAAAAAAATAACCGGTTGCACAGTGGTTGAGTGGTTAGAGCGCAGGCCTCACAGCTAGGAGACCCGAGTTCAATCCCACCTTCTATGTGGAGTTTGCATGTTCTCCCCGTGCATGCGTGGCTTTTCTCCGGGTACTCCGGTTTCCTCCCACATTCCAAAAACATGCTAGGTTAATTAGCCACTCCAAATTGTCCATAGGTATGAATGTGAGTGTGAATGGTTGTTTGTCTATATGTGCCCTGGGATTGGCTGGCCACCAGTCCAGGGTGGACCCCGCCTCTCCTCCAAAGACAGCTGGGATAGGCTCCAGCACGCCTGTGACCCTCATGAGGATAAGCGGTAAAAAATGAATGAATGAATAAAAAACAACCCTCACTTTTATGTCTTTAGGCTTCACTGATAGTCTTTTTCCGCCGAGCAAATACTTTGTTTGGAAGTCCTTGAACGCACCACAGTTGCTGTGAGACCAGAAGAACTGGGAGAAATGAGGATTTCATTGATTTGATTTGTCCAAATCAAACATGACGACATGACGAGCAGCACATGACTACCATCAGGAGAACCAGAGTGCAGAGGGGACAAGGCACCTGCTGTGGCCCAGCAAGGTGCACCGTATCTGGGTACATTCAGCCAGCTGGACCCTTCAAGGTGGCTAATGCGGTTTTCGGTGTGCAGAGGAAGTTCCCATTCATTCCTACTTCCTGGAAGCCATCTTGCTGTTCCGGTAGTGGGCGGGCTGCATGGCGAGTGTTTTCTTTGCAAATACAAACAAACCGCCGCCACCAATAAAAGAGGCGGAGGGGGGAGGGGTCACAGCGACACAGCTCCGATTGACCGAGACTGACCTTTCCTGGCGTCGCCGTCGCGGATTTAAGGTAAACAGAGCGAGACGAGGACCTCGCCGTCACCGCCGGAATTACTGTAGGTGTCGGCGTGGGTCGGGTGCAGATGAGGGCAGGCGGCGGAGACGAGGACGGCGCTGCAGGCTGGCGGTAACAAGGCCAATAAGAGCTCAATCAAACGCTACATTTCCTCCTTAAACGCTCCGAGGCGGACGCCGTCACTCCGACAGGAACAAGGAAGACGCAGGAAATAGGAAGTCAGCTGACTCCGGGCAGAATGGGACTAGCTAGGACGGCTTCATCAGCTTATGCTCAAAGACTAGATAGGATCCATCTATTCTGAGCCAGCCAGTCAGTCTGTCCTATCTAGTATGACTTAGCTGCCTTGCTAGTCTGACACGGACTAGGGTTGTCCTATCTAGTCACTATCAGAATAGAGATGGACTATCTTGTCTTTGGCGTAAAGGGACTAAGCCTGCTCTGAAACAGACCAATAGCTTTCCTTTCTGTCCTATCTAGTCTGACTCACACTAGGGCTGTCCTATCTAGTTGGACACAGATTAGAGCTGTCCTATGTAGTCTGACTCAAACTAAATGTATGATATTTCCTACCTAGAGTAAAGCTGTCCTATCTTGTCTTTAGCATAAAGGGACTAAGCCTGCTCTGATAGCAGACGTATAGCTTTCCTTTCTGTCCTATCTAGTCTGACTCACACGAGGACTGTCCTATCTAGTTGGACACAGATTAGAGCTGTCCTATGTAGTCTGACTCAAACTAAATGTATGACATTTCCTACCTAGAGTAAAGCTGTCCTATCCAGTTGGACTCAAGCTAGCACTGTCCTACTTAGTCTGACACTGACTCCGGCTGTCCTATCTAGTTTCTATTGTACAGTACAAAGTGAAGTACAATCTTTAGCAGCGTCTACAGTATAAATGGAAGCTAGCATCTCCGTACGTCCGCATCCTGCCAACTTGTGTACTTTTGGGTCCAGGAAGTGAAAAGTTGGTGAGACATAGGCAAAGACGTCCTATCGAGTGGATGCAGGAAGTCTTCCACCGGTTGGTGTGTGATCCGATTGGAGGATTTCCGCGTTGTGCTCCTCAGCCGCTGCCTTTAAGAGTCGCTTTGACTTCTGGGAAATTTGGCTAAAGCGATGAGCGAGCTCGCCGCCGCGTCTGCTGGTCTCGTTGGATGCGTCGCTGGCCGACTCGTCGTCTTGATGTTCCGCCATCACTTCGGAGCTTTTCCGCTCGGATGAAGCCGTCACGTCTCCCGCTCCCTCCTCGGGCTGCCCGCCCACCCCGCCATGTTCACACGGAGGCGTTTTGTGGCCATTGTCGTGTTCGTCAAAGGCGGCGGCCCGACACAGCGACCAAGGAGGAGCTTTGTGGTGGCACGCTGCCCCGAATGCTCCTTCGCTCCGGTCATTACGCGCCTTTACCTTCACTCGCCCGTGAAACGGACGGGACGGCCCACTCGGGGCGGCGCCGTGCCTTTCTGCTGTCAGTCTGCGGTTGGGCCATTGTTTAACTGCTGGTGTTGCCACGGCAACGCAGGCCACCCAGGCCAAGCGGACTCAGTAGCTGATTGGCTATTGGCTAGTACAGTATATTATTCTTATCATATCCTATCATATCATATTCTTCTTTCAGGCTAAATGCTTGGATGCAATCGCTCCTCCTCCTTAGTCAGACAAACACATCAAACACCAGACCCACCAGACCCACCTGACCCACCAGACCCACCTGACCCACCAGACCCACCTGACCCACCAGACCCACCAGACCCACCAGACCCACCTGACCCACCAGACCCACCAGACCCACCAGACCCAGCAGACCCACCAGACCCACCAGACCCACCAGACCCACCTGACCCACCAGACCCACCAGACCCACCAGACCCAGCAGACCCACCAGACCCACCAGACCCACCAGACCCACCTGACCCACCAGACCCACGGCAATGCCTTTACATGGGCCATTCATTCACTCATTCACTCATTCATGTTGTCTTTCACTTATGTATTCGTTCATTCGTGTATTCATTCATTCATTCATCCATTCATTCATTTATTCTTTTATGTAGTCATTCATTCATGTAGTCATTCAATCATGTATTCATTCATGTAGTCATTCACTTATGTATTTGTTCAATCATGTATTCATTCATTCATGTAGTCATTCATTCATGTAGTCATTCACTTATGTATTCGTTCATTCATGTATTCATTCATTCATGTAATCATTCAATCATGTATTCATTCATTCATGCATTCATTCATGTAGTCATTCACTAATGTATTTGTTCATTCATGTATTCATTCATGTAGTCCTTCATTCATGTAGTCATTCAATCACGTATTCATTCATTCATTCATGTAGTCATTCACTTGTGTATTCGTTCATTCATGTATTCATTCATTTAGTCCTTCACTTATGTATTTGTTCATTCATGTATTCATTGATGTAGTCCTTCACTTATGTATTTGTTCATTCATGTATTCATTGATGTAGTCCTTCATTCATGTAGTCATTCAATCATGTATTCATTCATTCATGTAGTCATTCAATCATGTATTCATTCATTAATGTATTCATTCATGTAGTCATTCATTCATTATTCATTCATTCACGTATCCATTCAATCATGGATTCATTCATTCATTCACTCACTCACTCACTCACTCACTCACTCACTCACTCACTCACTCACTCACTCACTCACTCACTCACTCACTCACTCACTCACTCACTCATTCATTCATTCATTCATTCATTCATGTAGTCACTTATGTATTCAAGTGCTTATGCATTCATCCATTCATTCATGTAGTCATTCATCCATTCATGTATTTATTAGTTGAGTCATGCATCCACTCTTGTATTGATTCATGTATTCATTGATGCCACGTTTGTACAAACCAAAGACCCCAAGGTCCTGACATACAGTACTTCCAAGTACACCAAGTCTGGTGTACTACTGGTGTAGTGCTGGTGTACTACTGGTGTACTGCTGGTGTACCACTGGTGTACCACTGGTGTACTGCTGGTGTACCACTGGTGTACCACTGGTGTACCACTGGTGTACTACTGGTGTACTACTGGTGTACCGCTGGTGTACCACTGGTGTACCACTGGTGTACCACTGGTGTACCACTGGTGTACTACTGGTGTACCACTGGTGTACCACTGGTGTACCACTGGTGTAGCAGGGCAGAGGTTGAGGAAAGAAGGCAGGAAGGAGCTTTGCGTACCTTTGCTCTGGGGTGGGTTCTGGCTGCGGTCCCTCAGGATGTTGATCTGGTAGACGGCGCCGTACGGCTCGAAGAGCTCCTTCAGCTCCTTCTCCGACCAGGAGCGAGGAATCTGGCCCACAAACATCTTGATGGCGTCCGGGTCGGGCTGGTCCGAATGCTCCAGAGCGCCGTTCATCTTCCCAGCCGTGCCGTTGCTGCCATGCGGGAGGAAGGAAGAAAGGACGCTTTTTAGAGGCGCCTGGGCTCCTTCAAAGTAAAAGTACTTCCCTTGGGGAGCGTTACTGGCATTACTGTTACTGCAGTACATGATTACTGCATTAGTACTGCTAATTGAAGGCAGCGATTACACAAGCATGGCCGTGCTCTTCATCATCATCATCATCATAAGACAAAACAACATCAGCAAAGGTTAGCATACACCTCCCATTGTGGTGCCATTGCTCCTCCACACTAACTCATGATTTTAGTTTTTATTCTTCATTTCATTTTCCATAATACTACATAGTCATTATTATTATTATTATTATTATTATTATTATTATTCATGATGACACGCCATCTCAAACAAAAGTATTGGGTCGGCATGACAGCTGTGGCCAGCGTGGCGTGAAGGATGAGGTCACGCGTCCTCAGATGGGACACGGCCCGCTAACAGCTGCACATGTGGGGCGTGTGTGTGTGTGTGTATGTGTGTGTGTATGTGTGTGTGTGTGTGTGTGTGTGTGTGTATGTGTGTGTGTGTGTGTTATCTCGTCCCACACACGTGTTCATGCGCGCTCAGACAAACACACAGGCCGTGGGTCCAAGATGGAGGAAGACACTTTCTGCTCCACTTTCCTGTCCTCTAAAGAGCGGGAACATTATCTGTCTAAACAGAACCCGCCGGCGCTGACCCACGAAGCTCAGCGGCCAGGGGGAGGCGGGGCTTTTAAGGAAAAGAGGAAACGTTCAAACCTTTCGGCGCGGCTCATCCATCTTCTGCAGAAGGAGCCCAGGCGCTCGGCGGAGACGCCAAAGTCTTTAAAGGACTTAAAGGACATGTCCGATAAACGTACGCTAACCATGCTCACTAACATGGCCGACACATCGCCTGCCGCCGAGGCGACGACTGAGACTGGGTCGTTGTGTGTGTGTGTGTGTGTGTGTGTGTGTGTGTGTGTGTGTGCAGACAATCCCTCATTGTTGTCAGAGCAGCCATGACAGGCCGCCCTGTGCCCGCGCCGCCATTCACTCGCCAAGAAGACACAATGACGAGCTTCACCCCTGGAAGGTGTGTGTGTGTGTGTGTGTGTGTTGTGTGTTGTGTGTGTGTGTCCGGGGGCCAGGATTAAGTCGGAAAGAGAATGCTCTCCCCTCGCAACCCCCCATCTTCCTCTCGCAATGCTTGGCCGTAACGCCGTGAATGTGGCCGCCATCACGCCCACGGCCGAGGTGGGTGGGTGTTTGCCATCCAAAGTGCGGCCCGCGGGCCCACTCCAAAGACATCATTGAACAGGACAACAACGGCAACAAATATCAGCAGTCATTCCACAAGAATAAAGTCCAAATATTCCGAGAAGAAGGAAGAAAAAGTCATAGTATTTATTGTATTTATACATGTTGTATTTATATTGTATTTATACATGTTGTATTTATATTGTATTTATACATGTTGTATTTATATTGTATTTATACATGTTGTATTTATATTGTATTTATACATGTTGTATTTATATTGTATTTATACATGTTGTATTTATATTATATTTATACATGTTGTATTTATATTGTATTTATACATGTTACATGTATTTATATTATATTTATACATGTTACATGTATTTATATTATATTTATACATGTTGTATTTATATTGTATTTATACATGTTACATGTATTTATATTATATTTATACATGTTGTATTTATATTGTATTTATACATGTTGTATTTATATTGTATTTATACATGTTGTATTTATATTGTATTTATACATGTTGTATTTATATTGTATTTATACATGTTACATGTATTTATATTATATTTATACATGTTACATGTATTTATATTATATTTATACATGTTGTATTTATATTGTATTTATACATGTTGTATTTATATTATATTTATACATGTTGTATTTATATTATATTTATACATGTTGTATTTATATTGTATTTATACATGTTACATGTATTTATATTATATTTATACATGTTACATGTATTTATATTATATTTATACATGTTGTATTTATATTGTATTTATACATGTTGTATTTATATTATATTTATACATGTTGTATTTATATTATATTTATACATGTTGTATTTATATTATATTTATACATGTTGTATTTATATTATATTTATACATGTTGTATTTATATTATATTTATACATGTTGTATTTATATTATATTTATACATGTTGTATTTATATTATATTTATACATGTTGTATTTATATTATATTTATACATGTTGTATTTATATTATATTTATACATGTTACATGTATTTATAGTTTGTATCATAAGGAAAAATATCATCATGGAGTCGCATCAAGCGAGAATATTAAAGACAAAAATAATAGGCTGTTTTTTTTTTAAAGTTGTAATATTATGAGAAGCATAACAAGACAATTATGGCAATAAATTATCATTACAAAAAAAACAAAAAAGAAATAGAAAACCAGCTCAAATGTAATCAGAATAAAATGTAAATAGGGGAAAATGATGTAATTTTAGTGGCATAAAGTGGAAATATTCAACACCAAACAGTCGGAATATGATGAGAAACCAAACAAAAATAATAATTTGGGGGAAATAAGTTGATAATAAAAAGTAATGATAATATAATAATAAGTAATAATTAATAATAGTAAGAATAAGAATAATAATATTATGAGAAACAATATAAATAAAGTCCAAATATTCCAAACAGAATTGCAGAAGAAAGTTGAAAGTCAATATGAATATGGTTATTAATAACTATTAATAACTATGACAAAGCCGCCAGGACATATTTACAACTCTTTAGAAATCTTTCCAGGTAAGTTTAGCTCAGATAAAAACATAACAACGCCCGTTCAAGCGCCCTCAAGGCATGCTGGGAGGGGCTTGGTGCGGAAGACGCCCTTTTGGGGCAAAGAGAGACCAACACATCAGAAGGTGTTGCATCACCCGCGGCCCCCGCGGCCCCCGCGGCCCCCGCGGCCCCCGCTTCAACTTCACCAACTTCACACACAAACTCCGCCCACCTTCCACGAGCATCCACTACTGTACAGCCATATGTACACATGAGCTGTTGCCATGGTTACACGGAGGAGGAAGCATCAGACAAATGTCACAGCAGCCGATGAAGCTGCTAGCGCCGCGCTAACGAGCTCGCTAATGAGGACGCACACACGCCAGTACGAGGAAGATGTTTCCCATCCGGAACGTTACGGGGAGCCGCCATCAGTGGGGGACATGAAAACCTCGTCAGCTGGGAGCTGTCCTATCCGGTCTCTTGGCATAAAATAGATGAGCGGCGGAGCCAAACAAATACTAGAGCTGTCCTATCTAGTCAACTTTAGCTGTCCTATCCTGTCATCATCTTCTAAGACAATCCAAACAAATACTAGAGCTGTCCTATCTAGTCAACTTTAGCTGTCCTATCCTGTCATCATCTTCTAAGACAATCCAAACAAATACTAGAGCTGTCCTATCTAGTCAACTTTAGCTGTCCTATCCTGTCATCATCTTCTAAGACAATCCAAACAAATACTAGAGCTGTCCTATCCAGTCTCTTAGCATAAACTGGATGAGCGACAGAGCCAAATAAATACTAAAGTCAACTGTAGCTGTCCTATCTAGTCATCATGCATGAACTAATGAAGCTTGTTCGGATGAAAAGTAAAACATCTTCTAAGACAATCCAAACAAATACGAGAGCTGTCCTATCCAGTCAACTTTAGCTGTCCTATCATCTTCATCATCTTCTAAGACAATCCAAACAAATACTAGAGCTGTCCTATCTAGTCAACTTTAGCTGTCCTATCATCTTCATCACCTTCTAAGACAATCCAAACAAACACGAGAGCTGTCCTATCCAGTCAACTTTTGCTGTCCTATCATCTTCATCATCTTCTAAGACAATCCAAACAAATACGAGAGCTGTCCTATCCAGTCAACTTTTGCTGTCCTATCATCTTCATCATCTTCTAAGACAATCCAAACAAATACTAGAGCTGTCCTATCTAGTCAACAAGGTCCACACTGTCCAGCCTTTAAGTCTGCCAAATGAGCAGTGGAAGATCTTCTAAGACAACTCTAAGACAACCCCAACAAGCCAAGACCAGAGCTGTCCTATCTAGTCAACTTTAGCTGTCCTATCATCTTCATCATCTTCTAAGACAATCCAAACAAATACTAGAGCTGTCCTATCTAGTCAACGAGGTCCACACTATCCAGCCTTTAAGTCTTTAAATGACCAGTGGAAGATCTTCTAAGACAACCCCAACAAGCCAAGACCAGAGCTGTCCTATCTAGTCAACTTAGGCTGGCCTATCCTATCCTAGCCTGCTGGAAGCAGTTAAGAAGAAAGAGAAGGTCTCAGGTCCACTTGGGGAGAGGGGAGGGGGCGTCCTGAATCCTGAAGCCGATAACGAGGTACAGGTGGAGGGCGGGGGCTGGGGGGTGGGGGGGGGGATAGCGTGATAACATGAAGGCGTATTAAGGGCGGGCGGGGCGCTCGTTTTCATTAGGCTTTATGGCTCGGAAAAACATTGTCATGCATAGCAATTAGCTGCACGACAGATGGCTCAATATGCTCCTCACTCTGGGGGTCTGTGGGGGTCTGTGGGGGTCTGTGGGGGTCTGTGTGTGTGGATCGCAGGAATCCTCTCTTTTCCCGTCTTTATGGCATCCTCACCCCCCCCCTTGCGTGCGTCATGCCAGTCAGGAGGGCAACGGTGTTGTGTTCAACAGTCCTTAAGGGGGGGGCATATGTTGACATATGCTGGTGGCGTGTGTTGGGGGCCCAGATGTGCACACACACACATACACACACACACACATACACACACACATAGACGAGAAGTGTAACCACAACATAATGACGTCACAAGTTGTGGCCCACCACAAATACATTCAGGCCGCCACAAATACATTTGGCACATGCAGATGAACACATAATGCTTAACAGGACCGCTTGCTAACACACCTTGTAGCCGCTTGCTAACACACCCCGTAGCCGCTTGCTAACACACCACGTAGCCACTTGCTAACACACTCCATAGCCGCATGCTAACACACCCTGTAGCCGCTTGCTAACACACCCCGTAGCCGCTTGCTAAAGAACCCCGTAGCCGCTTGCTAACACACCACGTAGCCGCTTGCTAACACACTCCATAGCCGCTTGCTAACACACCCCGTAGCCACTTGCTAACACACCCCGTAGCCGCTTGCTAACACACCACGTAGCCACTTGCTAACACACCACGTAGCCGCTTGCTAACACACTCCATAGCCACTTGCTAACACACCCCGTAGCCACTTGCTAACACACCCCGTAGCCGCTTGCTAACACACCACGTAGCCACTTGCTAACACACCACGTAGCCGCTTGCTAACACACCCCGTAGCCACTTGCTAACGCATCATTCATTCTGCTGTCTCCTGCCATAAATACCAACATTAGCGTCTTGTGGGGACTACTCGCACTCCTCCATTCCTAGTGGCATGGATGAGGCTTCCATTCCTGGGACAAAAAATGGAAAACAATAGGAAAAAAATAGGGAAAATGGCAGAAAAAAAAATGTAAAAATATATACTAATATATTTTATTTTACAGCATAAAAATAAATAAATTAATATTTTTTTTATAATTATATATTGTACTTTAGAGTAGAAAAAATATATTTTGTAAATATTTTAAATATATAAAATATATTTTGTTTATTTGCATTTTTGATATGTATTTTATTTACAGTGTGAAAAAACATTTTTGTAAAATGTATATATTTGTATGTATTTTAGAGTGTAAAAATATATATATTTCGTATTTTATATATTTTAATTTTGAGTGTTATATATATAAAATTGGTCATGTAAAAAGTCAATTTTGAATATATATTATGTTACAGTGTAAAAATATATAGTGTATATTTGTCATTGTTTTAATATTTCTATTTTGGAATGTAAAAAATTCCTTATTTCAGGAAACATTGTTTTACAATCCATATATTTATTCTATTTTTCATTGCATGTAAAATAAATCTACATGTATAAGATTAAGATTAAGATATGCCTTTATTGGTCCCTCAGTGAAGAAATTTGTAAAGTATATAGTTATATATATAGTGTATAGTATATACTATAGTATATAGTTTATTGTACACTGTCAAATATTTTATTTTTTAGATATACAGCATATTTGATGATTATTTGTGTAGAAGACCAAATGTATACGTATGTATGTATTATTTGTATATTTGTGAATGGGAGGACATACGCTCCAAATGGGAGGCCGTCCGCCGTCTGCCGTCCGCCGTCCGCTCCGAGTGTGACATCCATTGTTTGTTCCGCTGCACTTCCCAGTCGTCAGGAATGCGGCGTGTTTGTGCCGCGCTAAAGAGGAAGCTATTTTTAGCGGCGCGCTGTCACATTTCCACGCCGACCTGGCATTTTAGCTCCACGAGAACACACACGAGCGCAAGCGGCGTGTTTGGCGTGTAGAGAAGCCTGTCTGCTCCGCACTCCTCTAAATGTTCCATGAAGCATCTCTCTTACGTCATCCACGCCGCTGCGTCTGACAGCGAGGAAGAGGAGGATGAAGGCTGCGTGGCCTGCATCCAGCATCATCACTTGTTCTCGCTTCATCTTTCAAATGTTTGCAATTTGCACCCCCTCCCCTCCCCCGCTCCCCCGACGGGAAGGCTGGCACGTCCTGACGTGCGCGGCAGACACGGATCTGGCATCTGGAATCTTTTCTTTGGAAAGATGCCAGCTTCCCGTCACGCCTTTTTCCACACTTTAGGCAGACGCTGACTTTTATTGCGACTTGTCTCGTCCGTCTCCTGATGGGACGCCGCGGACAAGCGTGAGGAAATCAAAGATGGAACTCAACCTTCCGCCAGCATTCCCAAACCGTTCCCATGAGCTGACGGGAGGACAATCTACCACATCCTCGTCCTGGGAGCACGCACGTGGAGAAGGAAGCCAGGGGACGGCCTGTTAATGAGCAAAGATCCCGCTCTAATTAGCAGACTATGAATAGACCAGCCAAGGTTACCAACCTGGGCGGCCATCTTGGCTCTCCTATGATTCTCTCTAACACCAAACTCGCCCTCTAAAACCAACCCTAGCCCTCTAACACCAACCCTAATCCTCTAAAACCAACCCTAATCCTCTAAAACCAACCCTAATCCTCTAACACCAACCTAGCCCTCCAACACCAACCTAGCCCTCTAACACCAACCTAGCCCTCCAACACCAAGCCAACCCTCTAACACCAACCTAGCCCTCCAACACCAACCTAGCCCTCCAACACCAACCTAGCCCTCCAACACCAACCTAGCCCTCCAACACCAAGCCAAACCCCTCGCTTTGCTAGTGGTAAATAAAGCAGAGGGCCTCTGAAGTGACTTCCTGTGTGATTAGCTAGCTAGCTAGCTAGCGCTGCGGCGTGGCGCCAATGAAGGATCAATAGTGAGAATCCTCGGTGCTTTGTCAAGCTTAATAGGCATGGATTTTTGTCCCTCACACACCTGCACGCTGGCGGCAGGAAGCGCCTCCATCGTGTCGCCCGTGTAATGATTCCCGCGGAGGAGGCCCCCGTCGGCGTACGCTAAAGCGCATTAAACACGTCGACGCAGCGACCCGGCACTCTCTGCATTTGTGTGATGGAGGGCACAAATTAAACTGGGGCTCAGGTGAGACGCAAAGCGACGCCTCAGCAGCGAGGACGACGAGGAGGAAGACGTAGCGGCCGCCAGGACTGAAACACCCCCGGGACACCCCCATCTCACACACACGGGGGGGGGGGTGGGGGGGGGACTGATGGAGTGGAATGAAGTAGCGGAAGGAGGACGAGGCAAGAGAGACGTGAGACTGACTTACGTATGTTACCTACTTATCTCTTCCACATACATTCCTTCATACATGCTATTGCATTGATAGATACCAGATAGGACAGCTACTAGTCCATCAGCATGAACTGGTGAAGCCTGCTTGGATGAGAGGCGGAACGTCATCCAAGACAACCCGTACAAAAACTCCACCTGTTCCATCCAAAATGAAAGGAGCTGTCCTATCTGGTCATCAAGCAAGAACTGACAAGAGGGGAAACGTCTTCAAAGACAACCCAAACACAGACTAGACTGTCCTATCTAAACGTTTAGCTGTCCTATCCAGTGTTTGAGCATGAAGCCTGCCATATGAAAGATCTTCTATAACAACCAGAATGCAAGCCAGAGCTGTCCTACTTAGTCAACAGGAGTTGTCCTATCTAGTCATCAAGCATGCACCGATGACGCCTGCTGGGATGATAGATAGATAGATAGATAGAGCTGTCCTATCGAGTCTTTGAGCTGTCCTACCCAGTCTTCAAGCATGCACTGGTGACACCTGCTTGGACAAGAAGGAGAACATCTCCGACAACCCTAACAAAGACCCAAGGTGTCCTATCCGGTTGTAGAGCTGTCCTATCCGGAATCGGAGCACAAACCGATGAAGTCGGCTTGAGTGAGAGTCCAAGACAACCCGCCAACAGCTGTCCTATCGAGTCTTTGAGCAGTTCCAGTCCGGTTGTCAAGTCTTAGCATGGTTGTCGGCCATGTTTACGTTCCTTGTTGACATCCCCAGGCTGCAGGTTGTAGGCGTGGCCTTCATGGAAGGAGGTGGAGCTTAAGTACCAATTCTGCTGTACAGTAAATATCTGCTTAGCATCCTGAGCGTGTGCACACACACACACACACACACACACACACACACACACTGCATGGGAGCGTGTGCGTCTCCCCCGTGGACGCTTGAGGCGCATCGTCAGAAGTGGTAGCGCTAGCTAGCGCTGCATGCTAATCCTTTGCAGATGGAGACGCTAAGCTAGGCGCGGGGTGACAGGCGTGCTCTGCTGAGGGGGAATCATGGAGGCTAACGCTAGCTGCTGCTGCTGTGTCACTGTTTGCTGTCAGTGTGTGTGTGTGTGGGGGGTGTGTGTGTGTGTGTGTGTGTGTGTGGGTGTGTGTGTGTGTGTGTGTGTGTGTGCAAGCCTTCAGTGTGACCAGCTGAGATTTGATTTGGCTTTGAGCATCTGTGTGTGTGTGCATGTTTGAACAGGAACACGCACTGCCTCAGGCACACACACACATGCGCGTGCACACACACGCACACACACACACACACACACACACACACACACGCGAGTGTCGCTCAATAAGTTGTGATGGTCGTTGTTTACCAGCAGAGGTGAAGCCATTAAAATAAAACGCCAACTTTGGTGGACGCGTGTGTGTGTCACTAACGTGCGCGTATCTGTCAATCAAAAAAGCCCTGACGGAGACCAGGCCTGCTCGTCTCGGGCTGCCGCCGCCACAATGGCTGCCGATCACAGGTCCAGGCCACGCCCATTCGCAGACAACCGTCACAAGCGCTCGTAATAACGTCCAGCATCCGAAGCGCTGCTGATGAGCCGCGAACACGTCGTCTGCTAATTTGCCCCCAGTCGCCACCCCCACCCCAAGCCGCTTTGATCCAGATGCCACGTGCTAAAGCTAACGAGCAAACAAACTGTAGCGGCTAAATGGCGGCGGGACGCTTCCTTTGATGTGGAAACAAAACAAGAAGCGGGAAAAGCATCATTACGGCGGCCGAGGTGAGGCGGGCGTCCCTAATTGGGACCTTCATCGATTGCAAGCCGGCACGCTTCCCAAATGAGAGCAGAATGGATGAAAGCCCAGGATGACATGCTGGCATTTAATTGTGGCGACACGCCACAGGTACATTTGGACCGCCACAGATGCACTGGGCGCTACCAGTTCCCAGTGGCACCTTGGCCACGCGGGAGGGACTCGTCATTGGGTACACCGGTACGAAGGAAAACAGCAGTCATATGAAAACATAACACGGCCCGCCATGGATACATGTGGACCGCCACAGATTCCAGTTCCCACTGGCGCCTCGGCTACACTAGAGCTACAGTTCTTTTGAGTACACTCGCACAAAGGAAAACTAGAGCTGTAAGAAAATGTAACACCACCCGCCACAGATACATTTGGACCGCCACAGATGAATTTGGCGCTACCACTTCCCACTGGCGCCTTGGCGACGCCGGAGGGCCATGTCATTGGGTACACCCGTACGAAGGAAAACAGCAGCCATATGAAAACATAACACGGCCCGCCATGGATACATTTGGACCGCCACAGATTCTAGTTCCCACTGGCGCCTTGGCCACACCAGAGCGACAGTTCTTTGAGTACACTCGCACAGAGGAAAACTAGAGCTGTAACAAAACGTATCACCACCCGCCACAGATACATTTGGACCACCACAGATAGATTTGTCGCTACCAGTTCCCAGTGGCGCCTTGGCCACTCGGGAGGGACACGTCATTGGGTACACCCGTACGCAGCCATATGAAAACATAATACGGCCCGCCACGGATACATTTGGACCGCCACAGATTCCAGTTCCCAGTGTGCCTTGGCCACACTAGAGTGACAGTTCTTTGAGTACACTAGAAAACTAGCCCGAAAACTAGAGCAGTAACGAAACGTAACACCGCTCGCCACAGATACATTTGGACCGCCACAGATAGATTTGGCGCTACCAGTTCCCACTGGCGCCTCGGCCACACTAGGGAGACAGTTCTTTGAGTACACTCGCACAGAGGAAAACAAAGGAGCAGTAAGAAAATGTAACACCACCCGCCACAGATACATTTGGTGCTACTGAGTGAAGAGCGTCTGACGTGAGAGGAGGCATCGCTCCTCTCAACCAGCAGCAGGTCACAGGCGCCATCTTGTTTATGACATTTCTTAAATATTTGTTCTAATTAAACAATGATGTCCCCCACCACAAATAGATTGCAGTCCTGTGCGAAATGGATCAGGTAGCGAAGGGGCCGTGAGAGTGGTTGGGGGGCGTGGGGTATGGGGGTTGTCACAGGTTTAATTTAGAGACGATTGTGTCCCCAAAAAGCACGGCGTCTCTCCCAGAACGTCTGCGCCGGCAGATGAGAAGCATGTGGCGTCTGGCGTCGTCGTCTTTTGAAAGGAGGAACAAAGACGGAACAAAGTCCGGCGACAGACGGGATCAGCGAGAGTTGAAGCAAACTTTTCCAAAAAGAATAGCAAGCGTTCCCTCCAGCTTCTTCATCAGGAGTTTTTATTTCTTTTCCCGGAGATTGCGACATGCAGATCAAGCCGCTGATTACTTGTCGACTCGTTGCGTTCGGCAGGAAGCGCCGGAGCGCCCGTGGGGATCCGTGTGAGGTGATGGTGCCGCGTTATTAACTCCCCCCCCCCCCCCCCCCCCCGCCGCACAAAATGAGACGACCGCTCCTCAAGGTGGTCCAGCTGACACCTACGACATGTACTCATGTTTTGAAACGTCCCAAAGCAGATGGGGGTCCACGTCAGCACCCGCTGCTCGGACGGGAGTGATGGGAGTCTCTGTTAGGAAAACCTCTTTTACATTCCTTTCCTGTCAGCGACAAGATGCCCCACTTTGTTGGCCGCCTTTGAATGCACCGCAATAATAAAATGAATAGAATGAATATTATACAACAATCCCTTCTTTACCACACTTTACTGATTCCACACCAACCTTTAACAATAACACCCCTATAGTCACCTTTACACTCCTATTACCCAATATAGTAGACATAAGGGAAAATAAAAACCTTTTTTCTACCGTCTAAATATACTTTTTAATATGATTAGAGCCCTCTACACATGAAATAACATCCCTATAGTCACCTTTACACTCCTATTACCCACTATAATAGACATCTTAAGATAAAACAAGAAATATTACACATAGAAAACATATTAACAACCTTCTAAATAGAATTTCTAACATTAATAGAGCCCTGTAGACATTAAATAGCAGCCCTATAGTAACCTTTACACTCCTATAGCCCAATATAGTAGACATAAAGGAAAATAAGACATGTAAGACATAAAAAACACGTTTACTACCTTCTAAATATACTATTTAATATGATTAGAGCCCTCTAGATATGAAATAACAGCCCTATAGTCACCTTTAGACTCCTATTACCCAATATAGTAGACATAATAACAGAAATAACACACATAAGACATAAAAAAACTATTAATGAACTTTTAAATTCTTTTTTTTTAATATGATTAGAGCCCTCTAGACATGAAATAACACCCCTATAGTAACCTTTAGACTCCTATTACCCAATATAGTAGATATAAAGGAAAATAAGACATGTAAGACATAAAAAACCTGTTTACTACCTTCTAAATATACTTTTTAATATGATTAGAGCCCTCTAGACATGAAATAACAGCCCTATAATCACCTTTAGACTCCTATTACCCAATATAGTAGACATAATAACAGAAATAATACACATAAGACATTTAATAAAACCTATTAATGACCTTTTAAATACAATTTTTACATGATTAGAGTCCTCTAGACATGAAATAACAGCCCTATAGTCACCTTTACACTCCTATTACCCAATATAGTAGACATAATAACAGAAATAACACACATAAGACTCTTAAAAATACCTATTGATGACCTTTTAAATACAATTTTACATGATTAGAGTCCTCTAGACATGAAATAACAGCCCTATAATCACCTTTAGACTCCTATTACCCAATATAGTAGACATAATAACAGAAATAATACACATAAGACATTTAATAAAACCTATTAATGACCTTTTAAATACAATTTTACATGATTAGAGTCCTCTAGACATGAAATAACAGCCCTATAGTCACCTTTAGACTCCTGTTACCCAATATAGTAGACATCATAAGAGAACGCACAGGGAGTGTTGTTTTCGGTGTTGTGTACTTCTAGCGTGTACTTGTTGTGTTGGTGTGTAGCCCCAGGAGGGCGCAGTGGTAGCGCTAAAGAGGCGTGTCAATCAAGGTAAGCCATGACTAATCAAGCCTGCCATCCTTCAGTGTTGTGTGATGGAGGCCCACGAGCAGAGGATGTTGGAGCAACACAATGGACACCATTGATTTTACAATAGAAGCTAATGAAGCCGCTTCGCTTGCCACGCACACGCACACAAACGCACACACACACACACACACACGCACACACACACCTCTTCCTGGTGTACGTGAATTGCCAATGTGAAGATAAGTGAGCACATTTGCCCAACACAAAGCAATTAAGCGGCGGCAAAGCTATTGTAAAAACATGGCGGCGCACGCAAACACGCCGCAACGCGTAACAACAAGCATTTCCTTGTCTGGGAGCGCACGTGCTCCCTGGGGGCGGCAGCGACGGTGACGCTTCTCTAGCTCTCTCTATTTCCTTGGCGACAGCTGTCAGCCTGTCAGGAGGATGGCAGCCATGCTGGATGCCTCCACACACACACACACACACACCACGAGCTAGCGCCATCAAACAACTAAACGTGTTTCATAAAAAGCCACCACAGGAAGCACTGTACAGAACAGGAAGTAAAACAACAAGTGCTAATATCAGTCTATATTATGTCTTATTTTGTCTCATTATGTTTATCTTTTACTGTCTCTGTCATTATGTTTTTCATATAGTGGGTAATAGGAGTGGAAAGGTGACTATAGGGGTGTTATTTTATGTCTATAGGGCTCTAAAAATGTTAGAACTCCTATTTAGAAGGTCGTTAATATGTTTTCTATGTGTAATATTCCTTGTTTTTTCTTATTATGTCTACTATAGTGGGTAATAGGAGTGTAAAGGTGACTATAGGGGTGTTATTTTATGTCTAGAGGGCTCTAAAAATGTTAGAACTCCTATTTAGAAGGTCGTTAATATGTTTTCTATGTGTAATATTTCTTGTTTTTTCTTATTATGTCTACTATAGTGGGTAATAGGAGTGGAAAGGTGACTATAGGGGTGTTATTTTATGTCTAGAGGGCTCTAAAAATGTTAGAACTCCTATTTAGAAGGTCGTTAATATGTTTTCTATGTGTAATATTTCTTGTTTTTTCTTATTATGTCTACTATAGTGGGTAATAGGAGTGTAAAGGTGACTATAGGGGTGTTATTTTATGTCTATAGGGCTCTAAAAATTGTTAGAAATCCTATTTGGAAGGTCGTGAATATGTTTTCTATGTGAAATATTTCTTGTTTTCTCTTATTATGTGTACTATATTGGGTAATAGGCGTGTAAAGGTGACTATAGGGTTGTTATATCAAGTCTAGAAGGCTCTAATGATGTTAAAAAGCTTATTTGGACAGTCCTAAACAGGTTTACTCAGCCTAATATGTCTTATTATGTCTACTATATTGGGTAATAGGCGTGTAAAGGTGACTATAGGGTTGTTATATCAAGTCTAGAAGGCTCTAATGATGTTAAAAAGCTTATTTGGACAGTCCTAAACAGGTTTACTCAGCCTAATATGTCTTATTATGTCTACTATGTTGGGCAATAGGAGTGTAAAGGTGACTATAGGGGTGTTATTTCACGTCTATAGGGCTCTAATAATGTTAGAAATCCTATTTAGAAGGTTGTTAATATGTTTTCTATGTGTAATATTTCTCTTATGATGTCTACTATTTTGGGTAATAGAAGTGTGTAGAGGGCTATAATCATGATAAAAAGTCCGTAAGTGGGTTTTTTTAACGGGGGGGGGGGGGGGGGGGGGTCATTGAAAAAGTGAGTAAAACCCTTAAAAGCAAAATACATATTCAAAACTACTCTTTTTGTGCTCTTTGTGATGTCACAACAAGACGGCGCCACCAGGTTCGGAAGCGGCATAAAAACATAAAGAATATATATTGATGGTGTCATGGGCTGGCCTTTGGGGGGGGGGCGTGCTAGTGATCCTATGACCCAAACATGCAACACACACGCATTCCAGCCATGTTAGCGTGGTGGCCTCATGGATCACATGAGCGGAGTCCAGTGGCCGCGCCTGTCCAAGATGTTTAATGGCGGCATGTGCGGCGTTTATCATCATTACCGCCCACGTTAAAAATAGTGGTCACGCTGCCGCCGATCAATAAAAGACATTTTGTGTCGTAGCCAAGCGTTCAACGAGCTATTAAACACGCGAGCCAAGCGGTAAAGTGTTCCCTTAAGTGTTTTATCGCCATCATCGCTACGCCCGCCTGCAAATGAGCCAGCGTATCGCATGGCGGGATTAAAGGACGCTAATCTGGAAATCCCGCCACAACATTGGAATAACACACCCGCCCGGACACGCTAATCCTCCTCGGGGTCCGCTTGTGCTGTGTTGTTGTGTTGCCATGCTTGGAGTGTGTGTGTGTGTGTGTGTGTGTGTGTGTGCGGGCCTGCAGCCGTCCCCGCAGCTTGGCTATCGACCTGCGCTAGCACTCGTACGCCGCCATGTAGGCCAGGGGGGTCGATGGGGATATCAGAACGAGGGCACTCGTCCGTAACGGTGTTGTAGTGTGCCTGCAGGGTGGCACACACACACACACACACACACACACACATGAACACACACATGCACACTCACACACACACACACAAGCAAACAAGCTTGTGTTTGTTTCAAAAGTCCTACCAGCGAGTTCAACGCCTGCGGAAGCCACTTTGGTAGTTTTTAATGTTGTACACCACAGGGTGTCAAACTCAGGCCCGGGGGCCAAATCTGGCCCGTGAAAATAGCATGGAGTTGGCCCGCCTCAGGGACCTTATGAATCGGAATTGCGGAATTGAACGATTCCTCTGGTAGAGACTGTGGATATAAGGGTGCCGGAATCAGAGTGTACACGACCAAAAACGGGAGGTCGACACCCTTGTTGCAGACCCATCAGACATGCTGCAGCTATGCTAACATGCTAATGTTTTATTTCCACAGAGGCAATGCTTTGTGTTATTGTTATTATTTGTACACAGGTTTACAGTACGGCGTATGAAGAGGTTAAAAGGAGGCGGGGGCCACAAACGGCCCCCGGATGCACTTTGGCCTCCCCTGTTCTTGACAAACACAGCCATGAATCCCGCCCCCATTATCCTGGATGCCTGGCCTGGGGGGGTGGGGGTCCAGCCGTGGAGGAGCCAAATGATTCACGCCGTCGCTGCGTTGAAAAGATTCTTTTCCCAGATAACGTCTCCCTCCCGGCAGACCCGGCGGGCTCCTGTTAGCAGAAGGAGACGCCTGGAGGAAGAACGCCGACACCCCGACCCAACCCCGAGCAAGAACCCCCCACCCCCCACCCCCAGCACCACCACTCTGCTGCCTGCAGGAGGTCATTCTCTCAGCAGCATCACTACCAGCAACATGCTGACTCGCTATTTCACTATGGCCCCCACTGATATGCCCCCTACGGCCCCCCAGGAAGACCTACTTCTTTTTATACATACACATATATGGATGGATGGATGCATGGATGCATGGATGGGTGGATGCATGGATGCATGGATGGATGGACAAATGATGGATGGATGGATGGATGGATGGATGGATGGATGGATGGATGGATGGACAAATGATGGATGGATGGATGAATGTATGGATGGATAGGCGGATGGATGAATGAGTGGACAAATGATGGATGGATGGATGGATGGGTGGATGCATGGATGGATGGACAAATGATGGATGGATGGATGGGTGGATGCATGGATGGACGGATGGACAAATGATGGATGGATGGGCAGATGAATGAGTGGACAAATGATGGATGGATGGATGAATGAGTGGACAAATGATGGATGGATGAATGTATGGATGGATGGGTGGACAAATGATGGATGGATGGATGGACGTATGAGTGGACAAATGATGGCTGGATGGATGGATGGATGGACAAATGATGGATGGATGGATGGACAAATGATGGATGGATGGATGGGCGGATGGATGAATGAGTGGACAAATGATGGATGGATGGATGAATGTATGGATGGATAGGCGGATGGATGAATGAGTGGACAAATGATGGATGGATGGATGGATGGGTGGATGCATGGATGGATGGACAAATGATGGATGGATGGATGGGTGGATGCATGGATGGACGGATGGACAAATGATGGATGGATGGATGGGTGGATGCATGGATGGACGGATGGACAAATGATGGATGGATGGGCAGATGAATGAGTGGACAAATGATGGATGGATGGATGAATGAGTGGACAAATGATGGATGGATGGATGGACGTATGAGTGGACAAATGATGGCTGGATGGATGGATGGATGAATGAGTGGACAAATGATGGATGGATGGATGGATGGATGAATGAGTGGACAAATGATGTATGGATGGATGTATGAATGTATGGCTGGATGGTTGGACAAATGATGGATGGATGGATGGACAAATGATGGATGGATGAATGGAAAAATGATGGATGGATGGAGAAATGATGGATAGATGGATGGATGAAGAAATGATGGATGGATGGATGGATGGATGAAGAAATGATGGATGGATGGATGAAGAAATGATGGATGGATGGATGGATGAAGAAATGATGGATGGATGGATGAAGAAATGATGGATGGATGGAGAAATGATGGATAGATGGATGGATGAAGAAATGATGGATGGATGGATGGATGAAGAAATGATGGATGGATGGATGAAGAAATGATGGATGAATGGATGAATGTATAATTCAGCCTAAGTATTTTCCATAAAGATGGAAAGGTTGGCGTACTTCCTCCTGAAAGGAAGCATCTAGCAGCAGGTGAAGGAACAAAGGAGGGAATTCCAGGACAGGATTTGATGAGTTTCCAAACAGGATGAATGGATGAAGGTGATGGAGCGTTAAATGGATGATGCCGTGTGCGTATTAGATTATTGTTATTATTGTTATGACGCCCCCCAGGACGTCGTAGATAAAAATCAACAGATAAGCTCCACATTTATTCCCACCTCTGCTCCATCTTCATCCCCTTCATCCCTCTTCCAGCTTCCTCCATAACCGCATCAGCGCGTCCCAGGGCGCCGCACTACATCATGCGTCTCAATAAAGCCGTCAAGCTGTCCCGTGCGCCCCCCCTCCCCCATACATTCACTTGGCAACACAATAACAGCGAGAGGGAGCGCCCCCCCCAACAACGCCCCCATCCATCACGCCGCCATGTGGAACACATCACACACTCTGATGACATCTCACTCCAACCATTCCTCTTCTTATCAGTAATATTCATTCATTTAGGAATGTGGTGGGAATGCTTGTTTGGCCCCCAAGACAGCTGGGATAGGCTCCAGCATGCCCCCACCCTGCAAACCCCACACAGAGATGGCCGAGGGTGGAATCGAACTCGGGTCTCCTCGTGTGACACAGTGTTGGCTTCCTGGATGAAAAAAGATGGACGAGGGCGGCAGCCTTTTTGGACGTCCTGCCCACGCTCTTTGCATTCCAATTGGCCGCCGCGCCAGTCAAGGTTACACCTGACAGCGGCCGCGTACGTGCACGCTCATGTGCGCGCTCACGTGCGCGCCCTGCGTGGCCCATACCAAGCAGGACGGGGGAGATGAAGAGATGCTCGCGCTGCTCCCTCATGCCTCGGCCGTGGGTTTGATTCCCAATTAGTTTCCATTATAAGGTCAGGCCGGTGGAGGATACTACTACTGCTACTGCTGCTACTGCTACTGCTACTGCTACTGCTACTGCTACTGCTACTGCTACTACTACTACTACTACTACTACTACTACTACAGGGTTACAAGCATTGAGAAACCGTCACAATAAGAAGTGTACTCCACAGCATAGAAGGCACATTCACGGTCGCCACGGTAACTGTTTACCAGACAGTAAAGGTCAAGTGTCAAGGCAAATGCTGGAAGTTATTTATTTGATTTGCTACATCGTGCTAGCAGATCATAACACAGAACAGACTTCCATATCTATGTATACTGTATATTACATGCACTTATTTCTTTTGTATGATGATATTATACACCATATTCATGTTATTTTCATCCTTTATTATGTCTCATTTATTGCTTCTCACATCATTTTAAATCACTGTGCTGGAGTGTAAAGCTGACTATAGGGTTGCTAAGTCATGTCTAGAGGGCTTTAATCAAGTAAAAACCATATTCAAAAGACCATAAACAGATTTTCTTTGTCTTATGTTCTCTTATTATGTCTACTATATTGGGTAATAGGAGTGTAAAGCTGACTATAGGGTTGCTAAGTCTTGTCTAGAGGGCTTTAATCAAGTTAAAAACATATTCAAAAGGCCATAGACAGATTTCCTCTGTCTTATGTTCTCTTATTATGTCTACTATATTGGGTAATAGGAGTATAAAGGTGACTATAGGGTTGCTAAGTCATGTCTAGAGGGCTTTAATCAAGTAAAAACCATATTCAAAAGACCATAAACAGATTTTCTTTGTCTTATGTTCTCTTATTTTGTCTACTATATTGGGTAATAGGAGTGTAAAGCTGACTATAGGGTTGCTAAGTCTTGTCTAGAGGGCTTTAATCAAGTTAAAAACATATTCAAAAGGCCATAGACAGATTTCCTTTGTCTTATGTTCTCTTATTATCTCTACTATAATAATAATAATAATAGGAGTGATAGGAGTGTAAAGCCAACTATAGGGGTGTTATGTCATGTCTAGAGGGCTCTAATTAGGTTGATAACTTTATTTAGAAGGCCAAAATCAGGTTTTCTTTGTCTTATGTTCTCTTTCTGTCTACCATATTGGTTCATAGGAGTGTCAAGGTGACTATAGGGGTGTTATTCTATCTCTAGAGGCCTCTAATAAGGATGAGAAAACATATTTAAAAAGTCGTAAAAAGGTTTTCTGTGCAAACAAAATATTCCATTTGTCAATATGTGGGGTCTATATTCAGTCCAATTGCTTCTCGTAGCATTTCCAACTACTCGCCCTCACACTCACATAGCACAATCAGAGTTGCATGAAACATACATATGACAAACACTGGGGGACACAAAACAAATGAATTGTGCTCACTCCCTCACTCGGTCGCGTGTCTCCCAGTACTTTTCCATCGGTCATATGTAAGTGTTGTGCAACCTTGATTGTGCTATGCGAGTGTGTATTTGCGTCCTGAAGGCCTCTAGTAAAGGTTATGAGAAGCACAATGCACTGAGCTGAGTCTAATAATAATAACAATACTATCTAACGACAACAACAACATCTGAGGAGCTGAGGAGCCAAACGAGCGAACCTCCCGTCATTGCTGGGAAGATTCAACCTTTCCACATCAATCCCATCTCCATCTTTTGTGTGTGTTCTCCTCACTGACTGACTGGCCAGACGATGACTTCCCTCTCGGTTATTCCCGCTCTCTTTCCACGAGTGTTTGGGCCCTAATCCCAAATTGGCCTCCTTCAGCTCATAATGAGCCGCTCTCAGACTGGAGGGAAAGCATTTAGCACGCTCCGATGGCCACGGATGGAGGGAGCGCAGAGAGAGGCCGAGCCGAGGATGAGGCGAGGAAGAAGCGTTCGGAATAAAATAAAAGCGAGTCGTCGGTAAGCTCTCCCTGCGGCGTGGTGGCACCATCGTTTGCGTTCTGCGGTGGCCGACTATCGATGAGGAAGAGGCCGATGCCGTACGTGGACGGCAGCCGGAAGACGGCTCTTATTGTG
Organism: Doryrhamphus excisus; assembly: GCF_037039965.1. NCBI lineage: Eukaryota > Metazoa > Chordata > Actinopteri > Syngnathiformes > Syngnathidae > Doryrhamphus > Doryrhamphus excisus. The sequence continues at coordinate 5,678,302 of NC_136362.1, forward strand.
TCGCTCTCTCTCTCTCTCTCTCTCTCTCCCCACCCCCCCACCCCTTCCGCCGGCCTCGGGGACGCGAACCATGCCGAGACGCTGCTCGTGGGCGGCGATGTGTGTTGCTAAAAGCACGGCGCTCCTCTCAAGGCCGCGTGATAAATACTCCACTCTGAAAAAGCATTCAGCACATCTTACTTGTGTACTGGCTTCATGCACGCCTCGCAATTCATCAGGCCAAAGTGTGTTTGTGTGTGTGTGTGTGTGTGTGTGTGTGTGCGTGTGTGTGTGTGCGTGTGTGTGAGAACATGTAGTCGACTTGAATGAACACCACTCCTGCTGGCGTTGAAGTGACCTAGCAGCTATGCTACAGATCATATGTCTACTACTATATTGGCTAATAAGAGTGGAAAGGCAACTATAGGGGTGCTATTTCATGTCTAGAGGGCTCTATACGATGTCATAAAGCTGACTATGGGGTGTTATTTCATGTTCAGATAATGTTAAAAACATATTTCAAAGGCCATAAAAATGTATTTCAAAAGGTAGTAAACAGGTTTCCTATGTCTTACATGTTTTATAACGTCTACTATATGGGGTAATGGGAGGGTAAAAGTGACTATAGGGGTGTTATTTCATGTTCAAAGAGCTCTGCTTTATAGAAATTGACTCATCGCGGTCGGATCGTGGAGAAACGCGTGACAACGTCTCCCTGGCATCGTACGTTACGTAGACACGTAGGAGTCGGCACATAAGTCACAGCATGTAGGAGACGATGACTGGAATGATATGGAATGACTGGGATGATATGGAATAATATGGAATGATATGGAATGGTTTGGAATGATATGGAATGACTGGAAGATAAAGAGCATATCGAACAGCAGGACCTGCTGCTCGTTGAGAGGAGCCGTCCGTGCGTCCATTTTAGGCTGTGAACGTGTCCATCAAAGCTCCATTCACAGGCGGGCCGTCAGAATGTCTTTACTTGTCAGGGAGGTGTGCTGAATCATGGGAAACGCTTCCCAAGCCATCTTTTACACATGGAATTACAATGCTGACCAACCCCCGACCCCCCCGCACCCTCCATTCCTCATGTGATGTGACCTCACAGCTGTTGCCTCCGTGATTTGTGAGCCATCATTGGAGATCAAGACAGGCCGAGTGCGTGCAGGCGACTGTGGGTGGAGGTGGGGGGGGGGTTACCGTGAAAGAGATCCGTGCTCACACTCCTCAACCACTTCTCCACCATGTTGTTCACGAGACCAAGCCTCAAAGACTAAAGCTAGCGACAAATGTTCCTGTGCACATCTTTCCCGCGGAAAGGCCCGGAGACTCGGAGTGGGAGAGCGGAACGTCAGAGGGCAGAGGTTGCACTCGGTATTCCCGCCTGGCCTCACTTAGCTTCCTGTCATGTTTGCCCGGCGCAGGCGGATGAAGATGTTCACTCAGGACTAACGCCATCGCTGCTAATATTTGTCAAGTGTCGGGGCGCCCGGCCGGAACGCTTCCCCACACGCACGTGGAATCAGGAAGACGTGGGACACAAGTTCTCACACAGCCGCCGGGAAGCATCCATGAACAGATCCCTGCTCCCTGTTACGTTACACGTTACATCAGCACAAATAGCACACTACCAAAATGACCAGGAGACATGAACATACCAGTGCTAACATTATGCTAACATGCTAGACTTAGAACCAGGATATCCAGAAAGCATGGAACCACACACCACGTATTACCAGGAAATGATGTCACATGAAATGGCATAACCCGGAAACGTCATAACCAGGAAACATCATACCCAGGATATGATGTAACCAGGAAACATCATAACCAGGAAATGTCACAACCATGAAACATCATAACCAGGAAATGATGTAACATGAAACGTCATAACCAGGAAACATCATAACCAGGAAACATCATACCCAGATATGATGTAATTAGGAAACGTCATAACCAGGAAATGATGTAACATGAAACGTCATAACCAGGAAATTATGTAACCATGAAAAATCATACCCAGGAAATTACATAACCAGGAAATGTAACTAGGAAATTATGTAACCATGAGACATCATAACCAGGAAATGTCATAACTAGGAAACATCATAACTAGAAAATGTCATAACCAGGAAATGTAACCAGGAAATTATGTAACCATGAGACATCATAACCAGGAAATGTCATAACTAGGAAACATCATAACTAGGAAATGTCATAACCAGGAAATGATGTAACCATGAAACATCATACCCAGGAAATTACATAACCAGGAAATGATGTAATCATGAAACATCATACCCAGGAAATTACATAACCAGGAAATGTAACCAGGAAATGTCATAACCAGGAAACATCACAACCAGGAAACATCATACCCAGATATGATGTAACTAGGAAACGTCATAACCAGGAAATGATGTAACCATGAAACATCATACCCAGGAAATTACATAACCAGGAAATGTAACCAGGAAATTATGTAACCATGAGACATCATAACCAGGAAACAACATAACTAGGAAATGTCATAACCAGGAAACGTCATAACCAGGAAATGATGTAACCATGAAACATCATACCCAGGAAATTACATAACTAGGAAACGTCATAACCAGGAAATGATGTAACTATGAGACGTCATAACCAGGAAACATCACAACTAGAAAACATCATAACCAGGAAACATCATAACCAGGAAATTACATAACCAGGAAATGTCATAACCAGGAAACGTCATAACCAGGAAATGATGTAACTATGAAACATCATAACCAGGAAACATCATAACCAGGAAACATCATAACCAGGAAACATCATAACCAGGAAACATCATAACCAGGAAACATCATAACCAGGAAACATCATAACCAGGAAACGGCATAACCACAAAGTGTCGTAACCACAAAATGACGTAATCAGAAAAAACCGTAACGTTTCGCCAGAATCAGGTGAAGCACGCTAAGCACGCTAAGCACGTTCCATGACAAGATGGCTGATGTGAGGAGAAACACGCCGCCTGTTCAATCATGCTACACAGAAGTACTACAACAAGTACCATCAGGGTACTTGTCAGCAGGGAGGAAGTTGGGCACAGGAAGCTTTAACGTGTCACTTCTTGGACAGCCCGTCCCGCCAGGTGAGCAGCTTCAGACGCGTGTTGAGGTAAATACAGCACGCCGCCACGCCGCTACCTGCTTCAAGCTGTCCGCCTCCTCGGCGGCGGGTCAAGGAGGGCGCAGATGGGCCCGTCTCACGCTGCCCGCCCGCATTATTCCCGAATCCTTCACGGCGGGACCGCCAGGTGTCAAGGCGGAGACAGACGAGCGTGGCCGCAGTGTGAAGGCTCGCAGGACGGGCGCCGCCGGACGTGCCGTCAGAGTCGGAGACGCTGATTAATGAGAGCGTCTCTCAGCATTACGCTCTTTGCCTGATGGACGCCATGCGGCGTAGCCTCACACCGCCTGTCGCCAGCTGGACACCGCCCTTAAATATGACCATGCGTTACCATGCCAGACGGGCGTTACCGGGAAGATGGCAGCGCACGTTACAAAAGGAGAAAGATGGCAACTTACATAAGTACACAGCCGCTAATCCTTACAGGACATCTTATGGTGCATTACGAAATGTTTCATTACCGGAATGTTACATGTTACATAACGAGATAGCCCCTCATTGGTACAGTAGGAGAAAATCACAACGTTTAAATAGCCACTAAACGTTACAAATGACATCACCATGAAAGCACAACGTTACGTTACAAGATAGCCAATAAACGTTACAAATGACATAACCATTTAAAAAAACGTTACGCTACAAGATAGCCGCTAAACGCTACAAATGACATAACCATAAAAACAGGTTATGCTACAAGATAGCCACTAAACGTTACAAATGACATAACAATGAAAGCACAACGTTACGCTACAAAATAGCCACGAAATGTTACAAATGACATAACCATTTAAAAAAACGTTACGCTACAAGATAGCCACTGAACATTACAAATGACATAACAATGAAAGCACAACGTTACGCTACAAGATAGCTGCTAAACGCTACAATTGACGTAACCATAAAAACAAAACGTTACGCTACAAGATAGCCACTAAACGTTACAAATGACATAACCATAAAAAAACGATACGCTACAAGATAGTCACTAAACGTTACAAATGACATAACCATAAAAACAAAACGTTACGCTACAAGATAGACACTAAACGTTACAAATGACATAAGCATAAAAACAAAACGTTACGCTACAAGATAGCCACTGAACGTTACAAATGACATAACCATAAAAAAACGATACGCTACAAGATAGCCACTAAACGTTACAAATGACATAACAATGAAAGCACAACGTTACGCTACAAGATAGCCACTAAACGTTACAAATGACATAACAATGAAAGCACAACGTTACGCTACAAGATAGCCACTAAACGTTACAAATGACATAACAATGAAAGCACAACGTTACGCTACAAGATAGCCACTGAACGTTACAAATGACATAACCATAAAAACAGGTTATGCTACAAGATAGCCACTGAACGTTACAAATGACATAACCATAAAAACAGGTTATGCTACAAGATAGCCACTGAACGTTAGAAATGACATAACCATAAAAACAAAACGTTACGCTACAAGATAGCCACTGAACGTTACAAATGACATAAGCATGATCACTACAACATGTAAGATTTTGGGATATGGAGTAGGAGCTAGCCACTAAACGTTACGTAACGCGCTACAGCAGCAGCAGATTGTGACAGCATGAGAGAACCTCAAGGTGACGAGAGCAGATTAGGGCCATTAAATGTCACGTGACGAGAAAACAACGCTACATTAGATGTTAGAGACGGCGGACAGTCCCTAAACACCACATGACGAGATGGTCACTAAAGGTGACGTTACATTATAAAGTACGTAATAGTACATAGTATACTCATTCAAGTATTCCTATTGTGGTGGGATCTTTTTGCTGCTTTGTGAAATATGAATTGTACCACGTGTGTGCGTGTGTACGTGGGCACGTGAAGGCAGCATAAAAGCATAACAAGCAGCAGAGTTGACTGTGAGCTGAGGGGACGGAAGTGGGACATGCACTGGGGGTGGGGGGGGGGGAGTGCGTGGGGGGGGGTGCTCGTGGATGAAGCCCACTCTTTGTCCTCACGGCTCGACACATTCCAGGACCCGAACCCGCCGGAAGCCGTCATGTGACGGCACGAAGATCTGAGAGTGCAAAAAGTCAATCACGTGACAACTCCAGCCCCGCTTCACGGTCCGGAACACACCCAACGCACACGCGCGCACACGCACGAGCACTCTCCCACCGACGGTTGCGGTGCGTTCAAATGTAAAAGCGATCATCGTCGTCATCATCATCATCATCATCATCATCATGACGGCTGAGGCTCGGCGGCATTGTCAGCCGGAGCGCGTGCGCGTGAAGAGGCTAAAAAAGGCAAAGAAAGAAAAGAAAGAAAAAGAAAGACAAGGAAACTCACATCCTGTCAGCGGGGACGAGCAGGCGGCTGTCCACCATCATGTCGGGCAGGAAGTCCAGACCGTAAGAGGAAGTCATGTCGCCGCGCCGACAACGAGGTTCTCCGGGAGGGTTGGGGTTGGGGGGGGGGGGTGGTGGGGGTCCGGGGTTGGGGGCCGGGGCGGGGGGGGGGGTGGACAGCACAGGTGCAAGAGTCCAGGCGGACCACCGCGGGAAGAAGGAAAAAACACTTTCACATTCTCTTTTCTTCCCGCCCACTCCTCCTCTTCCTCCACCTGGGCAGCCTTCCTCTTCCTCTTCCTCTTCCTCTTGATGATGATGATGTTCCTTGGTCTTCCTGGAGGTCCTCTCCTCTACGCTGCCAGGTGCCGAGTGGCGTGGGGGCGTGGCTCGGCTGCTGCTATTCCAACGGAGGCTCCACCCACCACCATTAGAAGCCCCTCCTCTTTATTCAAATTCCTTCCTTAATCATCCTGAGGGGTCAAACTTCCAGGTTGGCCCACTTCCTCCTCCATTTGGGGTGGGGGGCTTTGTCTCAGGGAGGCGACGTGGGTCCGACAGGAAGAGTTTTTTTTTTTTCCGGAAGCGGCTTTCTTCAGCCTTCCGATTGGCTAACAGCACCTCTTCTCGGTTCTGGAATTTCACCCTCACACCGCGCCTGACGGGATTGTTGTCACCGATAATCTCCTCATTTGCTTCCCACTCCCCCGACTAGTACCCCACCCCCCCCCAAATCCGTCAAACAATTCCGACAATTTGGGAATTTTGGACGGCACCTGAAAAGCTGCGAGAGAAAGGTGAGTCTGTTTTAATGTGCAATTAGCGTCGCGTCGCTTTAATCCGCCGTGAAATACGAGCCTCTGTCGACGTGGTTGGGAAATAATCCGGGGGGGGGGGGGGGGGGGCGTGTAAATAGGTCGTTTAGGGACGCAAACGCAACGCTGGCAGACATGATTGGATATTGCCATCGTGCTAAATGTGTTGTTTACGTTCCGCATGGCTTCACACTGATTGTGTGCCCAAATCAAAGGCTTGTGTTGTGTTCAAAGACCGTTGTTTGGAAAAATGCGACATCTCAGGTGAAGTGGATGCGGGGACACGGCATGCTGCCCTCTGGTGGCTGCTCTAAAAAAACACTACTATTTTTTCTCATGTCCAACCCGAAAGGCATGCTGGGAAACCTGCGTGTACGCTTAAATTACCCAGCATGCCTTGCAGTTTTTAACGTGTATCGTAGTGTGGAATCACACACTTGGAGAGGAAGGACCCCAAAAATCTCACCAGCCACCCGAAACGTGAAAAGACCTCCGTGGCGTCACGGGCGGCCGCTCGGAGCGTGTGCCCGAATACAGTGCACCTTGCTGGGCCACAGCAGGCGGCTCCTCCCCCTCCGGACTCTGGTTCTCCTGATGGTAGTCATGTGCTGGCGCCGATCCGGACAAATCACCAGCTGCTGTTGCTCAAATCCTAATTGTGGGAATGCTGAGAGGAATTTTCATCGATTTATTCCTCCTCCTCTTCTTCTTCTATTTCTTATTCCGCCTCATTTTTGTTTTTGTTGAGCACACTGGGGTCATGTTTGATACCGATATTGAAATATTCCCACATTTAGCGTAATTGATATTTTCAGTGAAAATATCCCTAATGGAAAAATGAATGGGCAAATTAAATGGCGCCCTCTGCTGGTGAAAAGCCACTTGACATTTTCCAAGTGTGTGCTTCCCGACCCAAAGGTTGATCCGCCAGACACAAGTCACCGTGCTCGTATTGCCTCATTGGCGCGGTGGATAAACGGACCAGACAACTCGTTATGATTTCTCCAATGTCTCCAAGCCTACTGGGGTAGGCTCCTTCATACCTGGTGCTAACAGACAGTACACTACGTGGATGGAGTACTTAAGTGTTTGGTCAAGGGGGGTCAAGGGGGGCAACAGTAACCACCAGAAGCTATAGTCCTGGTGTCAGATAAAAACAAGGGAAAAACTAAATGTTATTTCCACGATATTCCGCAGGGCAAATAAAAACCAAATAACAATAATCGGAATGACTGGAAATAATCCACATCATCATGCGAGGCCGGAAAACAACACCTGGATCGTTTAGCAGCGACCGAGTGGGGGAGGGGGGGGGGGCAGACGGAAATAGAAAACAGGAATCTAAATGTGGACTCCGTTCACACGTGAATATTTAATGAGGAGCTCATGAATAATTCAGCGCGGCAAGCAGCAGCGTTTGAGCCTAAGTGGACGAGCGTTTCCTGAGTGGGTGGGGTCAGGCGGCGGGGATGCTGGCACACACTCCGGTACCCTTCCTCTTTGCCCCCCCTGCCCCCCCAGGGTGTCCTTTTAATGGACGGCGCTGGTTGGAACACAGTGCTCCAGTTAGCGATCCCATCCCGACTGCAGCCTGGGAATGACCCGTTTAGCGGCACCGATGCTGGCCTACATTCCGGTCGGAGCCGGCCTGTCCTGAACATGGATTCACCGGGGCGAGGAATCCGTATGCCCATCAAAATGTCCTGCTAGCTTAAAAGCTGATCCAGCGTAATTAGCGGGTTAGCATTAGGAAGTCCACATTGTGACGCTCAAACCCCCACCCCCGTATGAGAAAGTCCAAGAGTGATTACAGCTTAGCGAGTTAGCATAGCAACACCTCCCCCGGCCCCCCCCGCCCCCCCTCCAGGTGAGCAGGGACATGTTTCATCAAGCCAAATGGAGCACATAATGGAATGTTCCATCTTACATGTATCACAATGAGGACCCCCCCCCAGAGCTCCTCCTGCCTGTAAAGTGATTTCTCCTCTCCATGCAAATGGTGGAGGGGGGGGGGGGGGGGGTCTCAGGCCGCCCCACCTGCGGCGCATCGGAGCGCGCTCCAACTGTAATTGGCCGCCGCCGCCGTGCCAGACAGAGACCCTCCATTCATCACGACGCCCCCACCCCCCCCACCTCCATCTTTCTGCCCCTTCGTCGCCAACTCTGACCAATCTCTCCCGCACTTTCCAATCCCCCCCATGCCCCCCCCCTCGCTGATCCTTTTCCTCATTAAAGTGGGAGCCAGGCAGAGGCGGTCACTGCCTCTCATTTATTTTCATTTGAAAGCGGTGCAGCTCCACTGATCCTCTTGGGTGGGGGGGGTGGGGGGGGGGGGCAGGAGAGCGAGCAGGACGCTGTCATTCTGATAACAACACACACACACACACACACACACAAAGGGGGGGCGTGTAGACCCCCGCCTGCAAATAGATGCACTTTCACGCCCATTTCAATTCATTTCACGCACATTCACATTATTTCATATACCTGCAGGCCCCCCCCCATCACCCCCCCCCAACACACCCACCCACCCACCCACAGTCCCCGCCCTTGTTAACTGTCACATGTATGATTGCACGTATTGATCGGGCCTCGTGCAAGCGGCCTAAGCCCTCCGCCCCCCCCCCCCCCCCCCACTTCCTGCCGCTGTGTGTCCATGCATTGTATTAGAGTCATGTCGCAAGCGGCCCCCGCCTGACACCCCCTGATTGAAAAGGTGTTGGGCAGATTAAATCGTTGTAGCGGAGACGAAGGGCCAGCTGGAAGGGAGGGGGACAGTGGTGAGGCTGCAGGGGGGGGGCCCGGGGGCCGATTTAACACCGAGCACTGTAGAGCCATCTGGGGAAATGTGAGGGCGGGGGGGGGGGGGGACTAAACCAACAGGCGTATCGGAAGAATAGTAAAAGGCTAATATTCCCCGCCCCATTAGATAGGAACACTGTGTGTGGGGGGGGGGGCACAGGGGGGGGGGGGGGGGGGGGAGGAAGTAATGCCTGTCCAACCACCAGCTCCAATTTCCATATTTTTGCTGCGCAGCGGTCCATGAACCTTCCACTTAATAGTCCTCAGTCCTCACAGGAAAACCACCAAAGACTCAACTACTGGAACCACCAAAACCCAAGACAAGACCCGAACCGTGACAAGGCCAACAAAGAACTGAATGAGCCAAGACCCTGCAGGGATCCAAGGCCAAGACATCAACAAGATCAGGATGACCAAAAGATGGGGTCAGGTCCAAGGGAAGACCAAGACAGATGGACAAAGACCAGGCCAAGACCAAGGTTAGGTCAGGACAAAGACCAAAAGATGAGTAAGACGAGAGCCAGCGAGAGAAGATGTTGAAAGACCCCCACGTGGTCATGACCAACAAAGAACAAAGACATAAGGATCCAAAGCCAAGGTCCAGACCAGAAATGCCAAGACAACATCAAAACATGACCAAAAGCCGAGGTCAGGACCATGACAAGGTCAAGAAGAGACCAAGATCGTGGAAGAACCTATGGGTACTCCTGACCAAGACCGAGCCAATACAAGACTGGGACGAGAATATAACACAATATGACCAAGACCGGGTCAAGACCAGACGGAAAGACAAGAACCAGAGAGAGAAGATGAGGTTAAGACCCAAACAAGACCAGTGTAAGACCAGTGCCAAGATAAGACCTGACCAGAAAGAGAACCATGTAAGCCAAGACCAGGATGGGACCCAGACAAAGCATGGAAAAGACCAAAACAACATCAAAGTCGGGACCATGACAAAGTCAAGAAGAGACCAAGATCGTGGAAGACCCTATGGGTACTTCTGACCAAGACCGAGCCAATACCAGACCGGGACGAGAATATAACCCAATATAACCAAGACCAGGTCAAGACCAGACGGAAAGACAAGAACCAGAGAGAGAAGATGAGGTTAAGACCCAAACAAGACCGGTGCCAAGATAAGACCCCCACAAGGTTAAGACCAGAAAGAGAACCATGTCAGCCAAGACCAGGATAGGACCCAGACAAAGCCTGGAAAAGGCCAAAACAAAGTCAAGAAGAGACCAAGACCAGAGAAGACACTATGAAAACCCCTGATCAAGACCAGGAGAAGAACAGAAGCAAACATGACCAATACCAGCCCGAGACCGGGTCCAGACTAAAACCCGACCCGGGTCGGATGTTCTGGAACTGAAGGCAAAGCTTTGCTCCCATCCTGCACTTCCTGCCCTGCGACTGACAAATGAAGTCAGTTTTTATTTGTCACCTGATCGCTCGCCGTGCGTTCGATTCCCAGCAGCAAACATCGATAAAATTTGCTTAACGACCCCCAGCACGCCGCTTCTTCATGCTTGCACGCTTATCTCCATCCGGGGCCACGGGAAGCAACCGCGGGGAGTCTGGCGGCAGATTTGGGAACTAAGACGGGATGCAAATGAGAGACCCCCCCTCCCCCAGGCCCCCCCCCCCGGTTGCCTTCATTCCGCCATCATCCCAAACGAGAGGCGACAAAAGCAAAGTGGTGAAATGAAAGAAATAACAAAGACGCAAATTCCGCCTCACTTGGTTGGCTGGGAAAATGTCAAATCCGGCTCCGCTTGGTTGGACGCCTCCGTCCTTAAATCCGGAGTGGCTGGCGTTTACGGCGTTTACGGCGTTTACGGCGTTTACGGCGTTTACGGCGTTTACGGCGTTTACGGCGTTTCTTCCGCGTTCAAAGCCAAAGACGGAAAAGCCTGCTGTTTGTTTCTGTCAAATACCCAAACTCCAAAAGTAGAAGCGGCAAACGTCGGCGTGGAAGCCTGGATGACCGCAACCGTTGCACTTGGCGCCGCTATTAGCGTGTCCGCTATTAGCGTGTCCGCTGGCGTGCGGCGGCCCGCCGTTTGTTGCGAGACGGCAAAATAAATCCCATTTTTATTCACTGAGGGGTTGAAAAGGCGGTGAATCCGTGACACGGAGGAAGAGAATACAAATGATACATATTCATGCACGTGTGGGCGGAATAATACCAAAATGCAAATGAGCTAAAGGGCAAACAAACAAGTGCGCTAACGTCTGCCGGCGGCGGATGTAAACAAATACACCAAAACCCACAAAGACGCTGGACTAGCAAAACGCTGGATGGATCACACGAGACGAGTTAAAAAGTCTGGGACTTAGTAACGGAATCACTCCTTGGGAAATGGAGTTAGTCACCAGGAACGCAACCAGCCTGGGGCCTGCCCCCCTCTACCCAGGTCAGGGGGACTAGCTATTTAGCTTCCTGTGGCCAGCGGTGAGCAGTGGCGACTGGAGCTATGTCCGTATCCTTCACGAAGACATCAGCCATGTTGGCAAAATGACCTGAACGCATCATCACAGCATTCCCTCCCCAGCCGACTGCCACAAGTGAATAGAGTTGGTAACATCATTAGAGCCCATCCAGACATGAGATAGCACCCCCACAGTCACTCCTATTACCCAATATAGTAGAATATATGATATGATATGAGAAAATAAGACATATACGTCATGGTAAATGTGTTTACAACCTTCTAAATATACTAAATATACTTTATTAGAGCCCTCAGGACATGATATAACACCCCTACAATCACCTTTACACTCCTATTACCTAATATAGTAGACATAATATGAGAAAATAAGACATATTAGTCATGGTAAATGTGTTTACAACCTTCTAAATATACTTTTTATACTTTATTAGAGCCCTCAGGACAACATATAACACCCCTACAATCACCTTTACACTCCTATTACCTAATATAGTAGACATAATATGAGAAAATAAGACATATACGTCATGGTAAATGTGTTTACAACCTTCTAAATATACTTTTTATACTTTATTAGAGCCCTCAGGAAAACATATAACACCCCTACAATCACCTTTACACTCCTATTACCTAATATAGTAGACATAATATGAGAAAATAAGACATATACGTCATGGTAAATGTGTTTACAACCTTCTAAATATACTAAATATACTTTATTAGAGCCCTCAGGACATGATATAACACCCCTACAATCACCTTTACACTCCTATTACCTAATATAGTAGGTATAATCATAGAATATTAGACATATTAGACAGAAATAAAGTAATATAGACTCACATGTTAGTAGTTTCTTGTTTTTTTGGACTCGCAACCAATCCAGAATATGAATAAATAAGTAGAGCAGCGTCACAGTTAAATGTGTCCCCAGGGAACCTTAGTGAGCCAACACTGACACCTAGTGGCCAAATCAGAATACAGCACTACATTCACAATTCCAATGTCTCTTCTTCCTTGGATCAGTGGTTCCTGGGATCGGGACTTTGGGGAACTTTGGTTCGAGTCCAGTCTTATGAAGGATTCTTTCCGGTGACCAAAAAGAACCGATTCACATTTGGAATCGTTCAACAAAAACCTTCCTTTTTCCCCCTTTTAGAATCTGGGACTCATTGTTCACCCTGAAAGAGCCGTTCAAAAGACAAGACTTGTTCATGAACACCACATGACCACGGACGCTCCTTCGATCCAGAGAGAAGCCGTGTAGGCTCGAGGAATAGCCCCCCCCACCCCCCCCCCCCCCCCCCCCACAGCCCCGTCTGGCATTGATGCGATCGCACGGGAAGGCTGCTCTCATGCTGGAATGTTTACGGGCCTGATGGAGTCGTCCGGAAGAACCTGAACCGCCGTGCCCCCCCCCACCCCCCCATCATCATGTCGTGTCCTCATGCACTTTTCATGAGGCGTATAAATGATGCATCTCACTGCTAAGTTGTATTGGCTGCTGAAGTCGACCCCCAGCCCCCATCCAGCCCCCATCCAGACCCACTCTTCCACCGCGCACGAGTGCAGCGCTAACAACTATTTCACGTACGCGGGTCGCCCACAAACGGGCGATCTGGAGCATAAGTAGGACGCTAAGCAGAATGGAACCTCATGCGAAGAAGCAGCTCCTGACAGGTCACCCCCCCCCCCATCCCCAGCCCCCCCTGATTAAAAATTCATGGCTGTGTTTATTATGATTTATGCACGTTACGGCGAGCCAGAAAGAAGAAAGGGAATGTTGGAGAACAGCTTCATTAGTGCACGTGGTGAACGTGGGGGGGTGGGGGGGGCATCATTAGAGCGTTTGGCACACACCTGAAGTCGTCCGTCTTGACTCCGGCCAACAGCAGAGATTCTTTTCCACATTTTTCCCAACCCCCCCCCCCCCCCCATTTTAACTAAATTTCCTTTCAAGTTCATGGATTTTGCCCCCCTTCATTTTGCAGAAAATTTCCTTTTTTCCCAGATAAATTCCCTTATATGATCTAATTTTCCCAGAAATTTTCCTTATTTTCCAGGAAATGGTGTTCATTTTTCCCTTTTTTAGCAGAAAATCTCCCTCACGGATTTTCCCAGATAATTGTCCTTATTCGTCCTGGAAATATTTTGGATTTAAATGTCTTCATGCCAAAAATGTTTCCTCATTTTTCCAAAATTTCCCAATTTTTTCCCTACCAAGAAATCATCCCTGACTTTTGGAAGCAAGCTGAAGGAAGGAAGCGCGTGTGACGCGGCGGAGGGAAGGTGGGTGTCAGGCGGGCGGGCGGGCGGGACGCCATCCCATTCCTCGTCTTAATAGCCCATGATCCCGCCGCCGCTAAGCCTCCTGCCGCCGATGACCTCCAGGGAAGATTACGTGTTCGGCGTGGCAGTGGGGAGGAGTTGATTATGAGGAGGTGGCGGCGGCGGCGGCGGCGGCGGCGGCGGCGGTGGCGGCGGCGGCGGGCTTTGTTCTAAGCGCACGCACGTCCGTCCTTGGCGTTGGGGGGCCTGGGGGGGTGTCTTATCTCCCCTGGGGGTGGTGGGGGTCCTTTCCCTCCAGATTGTCTGGGTGACCTTCTGGTTGCCCCTTGTTTCCCGCCAACCCCCCCCTCCCTGTGCCGCCCGTTTACCGTCCCATAATGACTTTGTCAGTGGGCCCCGCCCACTTTGGCGGCCAGATTGCACAATCTTGTATCCGATGCAATTTTTTCTCGGGCCTTCTCTTCCAAAGTGATGAGTCAAGCCTTTTGGCTGCCCCCCCCCCCGGGGCCATGCCAGCAGAGCATGAGAATGAGGATGGGGGGGTTTCCTCCTTCCTTTTATTGAATGGGCCCCACGTGGGCGGCATGGCGAGGAAGGGCGGCCGAAAGACGGCGGGACTTTGACCAACAGTCAAGCGCGCGGCTTCCCTTGCCCTGACGTGACCCCCGCCCCCCCACGCCGCCGCCTCTCCTGTATATTTCCATCCCGCTCGTGTCCCGGCCGCAAAACACGACCCGGTGTGTTGCCGTGACAACGCCCTTACATCATATGCCCTCCCCCCTCCCTCCCGATGTGAAGCCAGCGGGTGCTGACCTTTCGCTGTCGGAGTGTGGGGGGGGGGGGGCGTGCTCGCCGGAAACGACAAATAGGCCGTTAAATTCTGCCTGGTGGGCGGGGCTTAGAAAATGAATTACAGAAAATTACAGAAAATTACAGAAAATTACAGAAAATGATAACCAAGCCTAATTATAATTTTTCAGGAAATTTAAGTGACATTTTTTCCAAAAACAAGAAGGAAAAATGTTGAAATTTTTCAAACAAACTTTTTGAAAACAAAAAAGTACGAAATATTTTCGGCAGAAACAAAGAAAAAGGTGTGACATTTTTTGAATGTCAGGGGGCGGGGGCGGGGGGTGCCGCCGCCCATAAAGTTAACAGACAAATTTGAATTTGGGTCCAAATAATTCCTTTCTTTTGTGGCGGGTTTTTGCCGGATAACAGGTAAGTCCTTCCTGTGATGGGCGGCTTTACGACACCTGGGCCCACTCATTTGCATTTACTGACATTTTCCCGCCTTCCATTAGGCGGGAAAGCGGCCGTTATGGGCGGAGGAGAGAAGGAGCGGCGAGGGAAGGAGCCCCCCCCCCCCCAAACAATAGGCGGCGTAGACGAGCACGCTGGCGGCTCATTAACGGCTGCTGTATTTTTACATCTGACGCTCCGTGGCGTTGAGGGGTGGGGGGGGTGGGGGGGTTGTTGATGTTTCTGCCGCTTCCTCTTTTGTGACGATTCCGACTTCATTAGAATCGTAATGAACATCGGCGAGGCCCGTACATTACGCACAAACAAATCAATTCACCGCTGCGCCGGCGTCACATGACGATGAAATGAAAGCATCGTTTGTCATCGGCGGAACGCCATGATGGACGGACACACGCAGGCGCGACATCGCCGCCATGTTAACACCCGACACAAGTGTCGGAATGTGTGTGCGTGTGTCGCGCTCCGCCGGCGTGATGATGTTCCCGTGTGTAGCGAGACTCGCTAATTGGCTCACCTGTCTCTCAGCCATCTGGAGTCCCACCGCAAAAAAAACACAAACGCACCATAGCACACACACACGCACACACACACACACACACACACACACACACACACACACACAGGTGTCAATGCAAATGATACAAATGATAAAAAAACAAAAAGCTATTTTTTTTCCACACGCTGTTGTGGGATTCGTTTTCCGGGTTTGCTTGCAGCAGCAGAGCCATCAACAACAACAACAACACAATGGGAATTTTGGGAACGTCATTGGGATATTTGTCCCAATTCCCATGCTGTCTGCCGGGGCCATCCATTACGGAAAACAACATACCGGAAAACTGCACGCTTTTCTTCTTTGTTTTAGCTCTCACACACGCTCACAAACACACACGTGGGGGGGGGGGGGTGTGATCAGGACCGCTGACCTGGAAATCATTGGGAGCCGGGAGAATAAACACTATTACACACACACACACACACACACACACACACACACACACACACACCTGACAGCTTATGGAAGAGCATCACTCCTTCGGTCTTTCACAAAAAGGAGGGACATTTGGCGGACAATCTACAGGAAAAATAAGGAAGATTTTCTGAGAAACAAATATTTCATCTGGGGAGAAATATGAAAAAACAGGAAAAAATAGCAAAAATTTCTAAAACTAAAGCAAAACTATCAGCAAAAAAGAGAGGAAAAAATGAAAAACATTTGGAACATCTGGAATTAGAATATTTTTGGCAGAAGTAAAGGAAACTGAGGGAATTCTCCCAGGAAAAACAGGGACATTTTCAGGAAAAAACATCAACAAAATGTAAGGGGAAATGAAATAAAATTGGGGAAATTTCCCAGAAAAATACCAGATATTTTTGTCAAGGACAATGAAATAAGGAAAAGGAAACTTGTGTGTGTGTGTGTGTGGGGGGGGGGGGGGGGGGGGGGGGTGGGGGGCACAATTTTGGCAGAACTAAGGAAAAATGAGGACGATTATTAAATAAATATTTAAAAAAAGGGAAATTATCTAGAAAAATAAGGACAATTATCAGTTTAAAAAATATATATATAATAAGGTAAAATGACAGAAACATCCAGAAAAATGAAGAATATTTTTAGCAAAATATAAAAAAATTAGGAAAATTTTCAGGATAAATAAAGACAATTTGCTGCAAAAATAAAAAATTAAAACTTAATTAGATACAATTTTGAAAATTTCCCAGAAGGGATATTTTTTCCCCAAAAATTAGGAAAGATAATAAAGTAAAATTATGTAAAAAAAAAAAAAAAGACAAATTTTCTCCCAAAATAATAAAAAAATGTGAAAAAAAGAATGTGTCATTTGTAGACAAATCAGGGCCATTTTCTGCAAAAAGGAAAAAGTAGAATAAAAAATAAGGGACATTAATCCTAAAAATAGGGGCTATTTTCACGCACACACACACACACCTGGCAGCGTTGTTCTTATTGAAGAGCATCACTCCTTCATTCATTTACGAGATGGCATGACAACACGTGAAGGTCGTCGCCATGGTGACGCCTTCACGGCGGGTCAACACGTGTGCACGCACACACACGTCACCGAGGAACCGCACAATGGGGACGCCGTGCCCCGGGAGGCTGAGCCGAGCTGAGCCGAACGCACGTGCGTGACAGCGGAAATAAAAGGCGAATCCCAGCCAACATTCCTGCTCTTCAACGCTCGGGAATTCCGTTTTTCCTGCTGAGCAAGCAGGCAGCCTTTCCACGGATGCCGGGGGATCAATTAGAGGCCAGGAATGCCCGGGACTGTCACGCCCGCCCGCCCGCCGCGCTCATACATATGCAGAGGAGGCGGGGCCACCGAGCCCGCTTGTCACACGGCGAGCGGGGAGGCAATAAGGGACGCAGCGTACCGGGACGCCACATTGGGAGTATCCCTGTAATTACGCTCTCGGCTGTCTGGAAACAGGAAGTGTGTGTGTGCGATGCTCCGACACACACACACACACACACACACACACACACACACCTGCTGTACTGCCAAAGAGGAAGTTGAGGCCTTCTGGGTGTTGTTGTATCGCTTCCTCATGTGTGCCTGTCGTATTCATACGCTAATCAACACTAACGTAACGTGTGCACGTGTGTGCACGTGTGTGCGTGTGCACGTGTGTGCGTTCATGAGTGGCCCCCGAGAGGTAGCTTTGCCGCTACCGCCAATAATCAGCCGCGTGGCTTCAAAGCACACACGCCCACCATTCATCCCCTTTGGTCTGTACTTCCTGTCTAAGCCCCGCCCCCATTAAGCGCTTCCCCTTCATCCTCCCGACGCTGGCTGGCACAACGAGGACGCATTGTGGGTCTCGTAATGAGCATGTGCGAAAAGGACGGGCGTCAGGGAGGAAGTGGGACACAAATGACGTCAAGAAGGACGCAGACACCGCCCCTAGCGGACGCCCGTGGTATTGCAGCTTCATACAAACGTTCCTCGTATATATCCATTTTTATTTCCTGGAAAAATAAGAAATAATTTGCTACATTTCCTGAAAAGTTGAACAGAAAAAGTCAGAAAAGTAGGGGACCCTTATCCAGGAAAACGGCAACTGGAAATATTGGGAAATGACAAACATGTCCAGGAAAAATTCAGGAAAATTGGGTAAAAAAAAGCAAAAATAAGGAAGATTTACTGGAAAGTAAAATGGAGTAAAATAAGAACAAAGAGTTATTAGCAAAAATTAAGGAAAACATCAGGAACATTTCCAAGAAGAAATGGAGGGACATTTATCCTAAAAATCAGGATAAGTCACCCGTCCGTTATTTTATTTGTGTGCTTTTATTTTGAAGACCACGCTGACATCCTGTTCTGCTGTCATGTGATGACGTGTGAGCTATAAGACGGAATCAAATGGAAGCAACACGGCTGCTCGGGGGGGCTAAGATTGACAGCATGCAAACGCCATCGTCATCATCACCATCTCCTCCTCATCATCATGATGAGGAAGGTGCAGCTCTGTGAAACGGAAAGCAGGAAGTGGCTTACCTTTGTATCGGTCCCGACAGGTCGTTGGCGTCCTGCCTGCAACACACACAAAAAACACGCATGACGAACGTGACATCATGCGTGAACATGCTTGTCTTCGTTTGACTCGCAGGCCAGCTGGAGCCTATCCCAGCTTAGCATCATAATGCTAGCACCTATCATAATAGTGTCTACTTATGAAGATGAATGAAGAAATGCTACTATGCCAATGTTAGCATGCTAACACCTAGCATGATAGCCTTAAATGTCTGCTTAAGGTTATATCCACAAAATTTGCAAGCATGCTAACAATGCTAACATGCTAACATTGGCATGCTAACAATGTTAGTGTGCCAATGTTAGCATGCTAGCAATGCTAAAATGCTAACATTAGTATGCCAACACCCAGCATGATACCATTAAATGTCTGCTAAAAGTTAATATCCGTATATAAAAATTGAAAAACAATTTAGTATGCTTATGTTAGCATACTAACAATACCAACATTGCCATGTTAGCATCTACCATAAAAGTAAGTACCAATGAAAATGGCTATAATTGCTAGTATGCTAATGTCAGCATGCTATCAATGCTAACATTAACATACTTACAACATAGCGGCCAATATCTGCTTAATATCTATGAAAATTGGAAACATTTAAAGTGAGCTAATGTTAGCATCAAAAATGACAACGTGCGTGCTAACACCGAGCATAATCGTGTGTACCTATGAAAATGCATCAAAATGCTAGTATGCTCATGTTAGCATGATAACAGAGCGGGGCAGCATCAAATATCTCCTTAAGTTAATATCCACAAAAATTGGAAAATATTCCACTATGCTAATATTAGCATGTTAGCATGCAGGTTTTTTTGGTGCACAGTTCAGACAGTATTAATGGAGCAGAAGAAGATATCATAAAAAAAATAAATAATACATTTGGAACAATAGTATGGGCTACCGTGCTTTGCTTGCAGGCCCATGATGATTGTAAAAAAAAATAATAATAATAATAGTAAAAGTAATAATAATAATGACAATAATAATAATAATAATAATAAAATAATAATAATAATAAGAATAGTAATAAAATAAGAATAATAATAATAACAATACACTATATAATAATAATAAAATAACAACAACAACAACAATAATAATAATAATAATAATAGTAAAAGTAATAATAATAATGACAATAATAATAATAAAAAATAATAAAATAATAATAATAATATGAATAGTAATAAAATAATAATAACAATACACTATATAATAATAACAAAATAACAATAATAACAATAATAACAACAACAATAATAATAATAATAATAATAATAATAATAATAATAATAATAACAACAATAATAATAATAATAATAATAATAATAACACGTCTGGTACGTGTCATCACGTTGCCATGAAAGTACACATGCACGGACGCATGCGCACGTGAGGATGGTAAATTGGTGTTTGTCCTTGGAAAGCGTGGAGAAGCTCCTTCCATCCACCGGGTTTTCTCTCCATAATTCCCTGCTCTTCCTTCCTCCTCTCAGCCTCTTCTTCTACAGCATGTAAATAAATTGGTCCCCTGGTGCACGCACACACACACACACACACACACACACACACACACACACGCACACACACACACACACACACACACTTGGAGAGCTGCACCAAATTAGCTGAGGTTTTGTGTGACAGAGGTAAATAAAATAATAAATGAACAATGCACTCATTAATAACCCATGTGAGCATGAGTGTGTGTGTGTGTGTGTGTGTGTGTG
Source organism: Doryrhamphus excisus (assembly GCF_037039965.1). Lineage (NCBI taxonomy): Eukaryota > Metazoa > Chordata > Actinopteri > Syngnathiformes > Syngnathidae > Doryrhamphus > Doryrhamphus excisus. The sequence continues at coordinate 5,698,721 of NC_136362.1, forward strand.
TGTGTGCACGTGTGTGTGTGTTTATGCACGTGTGTGCGCCTCTTCTACGCAGCAGCCAATCACAGCAGCTCTTTGCATTTCAAAGACCCACGCTTGTCTGTTTCATCCGTGGCCACACAACACTCGTCTTCTTCTTATGTCGTCCGCAACGCACACGCATGTGCACACGCACACACACGCACACACGCACGTGCACGTCACTTTATTCCCAGATTCCCTAAATATACTGTATTGCAGGCAGCATCCAATGACAACACAATGACTGGCGACTCGGCTACCATGACGTCCAAGCTAGCCGACTACGTTGCAGGTGTCGTCTCGCCACACTGGGAGTCCCAAGGCGGACCCCTAAAGGGGGTGGATGCTAGCACGCGGGCATCAAAGTGGTGTCAAATAAACCATCTCAGCCTGGCCTAAAGGACTTGATCTCCAAGGCCTCTGACATGTGATGTACTCTTTCCTGATCCTATCCATCCTGGTCACTCCCATCCTCATCTCTGCTACCTCCAGTTCTGCTTCCTGTCTGCAGACCACCACGGCTCGTATGCCTTTCCTTTCCTTGTAGCTGAAAGTCTTCTGTCAGGCTATCTGACACTTTTCTCCACCCGTTCCCGTTGAAAATCAATCCTGTTATAATAAATGAAGAAATTTTAAAATTCCAATCTATATTTTAAAATAGGTCAAATGTTACAAATTGGGTGTAATGCCATTAAAAAATAAAACTACAAATAAAAATGGGCTGTACCAAGTGGTGTAAAATGAAAACATGAATAACATTGTACAGAAAATCAATATTTTTTTAAATAAAAATACAATTAAAAAAGTGGAATAGGTAAATAATAATAAAGGAAATTTGTGTAATTATATATTTTTTTATAAAATAAAAAAATAAAAATAAGTGTAAAATAAATACATAATAATAATAATAATTTCTAAAATAAAAATAACATTTAACAAAGGAAAACTAAATCAACAAAACATATTTTGGGTGTAATTAAATGAATTTAATTTGGTAACATTAATGGTACCAAGTGGTGTAAAAGTAAAAAAAAGTAAATAAAAATATATGAAAATATAATAAGTTGGTTGGCAGCGTGGCCGCTAGCAGGCCGGTGGCCGACCTTTGAACTTTGGGCCATAAGAAGCTAGCACCGGCGTTGCGATCAGCAAGGAGAGTGACCTCTGACCCTCTACTCTCGTGTGCGGGCGTCGACGCCACAAGACCACCGACCCAAACGTTGGACTTGTAGAAAAGGTGCGCTAATAAAGAAATGTTGGCACAGCTCAGGCCGCCAAATGTCAGGCGCTAATCCCTAAAAAAGTGCCAGACTCCACGCTAATCCCCGCCAGAGAAGAGCGGGCGGCGCGGCGGCCACATGACGTCTCAGATTTACGGCGACGAGCGAGGCAATAAAGCCGCGCGCATCAGCGGCAAATGGATGCGATGACAAGGCGTCACATTAAAGTCGAGTCTGCTGTCCGTCAACGTGACAAAACGCCTCCTTGCCGCGCGTCAAGGCGCCGCTCGGTGCGTCGCTAACAACGTGCGATCCCTATCACCGAGACGCAGTCGGCCCTTTCTGAGCCCGTTTGTCACACAAAGATTGAAGGCTAACGTTAGCGCCTCATCGATGCTCATTAGCACCCAAACGCAGCCATGGACTTGTTCAGGCTGCTAATACAAAAAAAAGGCTGCTAATACACTTCCTGCTAGTCGCACGCCGATTAGCGCTGACACGTAACAAAGCATAGTATAGCATGGCATAGCATAGCATAGCATAGCATAGCATAGCATAGCATAGCATAGCCTGGCATGGCATAGCATAGCATAGCATAGCATAGCATAGCATAGCATGGCATGGCATGGCATGGCATGGCATGGCATAGCATAGCATAGCATAGCCTGGCATGGCATGGCATAGCATAGCATAGCCTAGCATGGCATAGCATGGCATAGCATAGCATAGCATAGCATAGCATAGCATAGCATAGCATAGCATAGCATAGCATAGCATAGCATAGCATAGAATAGCATAGAATAGCATGCCCTCCTATTTTCCTAGAAATTAGTCTCTTCCCTTCACCCATTTTTCTTCATTTCCTGAAAAATGCTTCCCTCTTTTTCCTGAAAATTCCTGTCATTTCCATTGTTCTTTCTTTCCCCACAAAATGTGTCCTTCTTCCCTGGAAAATGTTCCTTGAATTTTCCCTTATTTTCCTGTCAAATGTCCCGGGATTTCCTGAAAGTTCAAAAGGTGGCTTTGGTGGCCATTTTTGCTCGCCATCCAAAGAAGCAGCCATCTTGGTAGCCGCCATCACGTGAGCGCCTTCATCAGCATGCGTCGTCGTAACAAGGACACGCCCCTTGACCCCGCCCCCTCTCCATTTTCACCCACTACGAGATGATCGAGGTCCGGGACGGAACCTTTCAGCCCCATCAGCTAATCGGCTAGCTTGACAGCTTCTTCAGCACGCCTCAAAGATGTTTACGTGTCAGGATAAATATCACAACATTCCCCCCAAAACACCGTGTTGCCTCCACATAACAGCCTGCACACACACACACACGCACATGAATATTTGATGGTGTTGATGTTTAAATGACATGGTTTATGGTTTATGGTTTATGATGTATAATGCATACTTTGACTAACTTCACCCTGTCGCCTCCTCGTGCTTTTACTGCATGCTAACTGGCTGACGGCTACGTGCTTTAGCCGCCATTTTACAGCATGTGACATTCACTCAGCATTAGCATGCTAATAAGCAAAAGCATGTACAGTGTAGTACAGTGTAGTACAGTGTAGTACCATGTAGTACCGTGTAGTACCGTGTAGTACCATATAGTACGATATACAGACCAAATATGTGACATGAATGTCCAAAAAACTATTTTCAACAGATAAGATGGTTTTTTCCGTACTTTTCCCTTCTTTCTCGTCTTCTTCTGCTTTAAACACTTTCCTGGGAATTCTTGTATCAATGCCCATTTCCCTGTTTGCTCCCATTTACCCTAAATATGCCGGATTTCTACCCATTTCCCTGGAATGTTCCCCTTATTTCCTTCATTCTCCAAGAAAATGTTATTTTATATGATCCAATTTTCCCAGAAAAATACCTAATTTTTTCGGGAATAATTTCTCAAATTTTCTGTAAAATTGATCATATTTCCACACAAAAAAATGCACTTATTTTCCTGCTAATGTTCCTTATTTTGACCAAAATATTTCTTCTCATATTCCTGGAAAATTCCTCTTATTTTCTTATTTCCATACCAAAATATTTCCCTCATTTTGCTGATTACTTATTTTGAATGTACCCTAATTTTACCCAATTTTTTCTGATAAATTCCCCTTATTTTCCAAGAAATTTCATTTCATTTTACGCCATTTTCCCAGAAAATGTTGCAATTTCAAATAAATCAAATTCCCCCATTTTCCTGGAAATGTACCCTTACTTTAGATAAATATTTCCCTCATCGTGCTGATAACTTATTTTCCAGAAAATGTCCAAATGTGATGTGCAGCGCGTGTGCGATAAGCATTACTCGCCATTGATAAAGCCAGAGTGGGGCGGGGCGGGGTGGGGTGGGGCTCGGAAAGAGCACCATCCCGTCACTCTATGTGCTCTACTTCTATGTGCCTGCTATGACGAGACCATGTGGGCAGCAGCTGATAACAAATATTACCATCAGGTGTGTGTGTGTGTGTGTGTGTGTGTGTGTGTGTGCCCAAGGCCGCGGTGGCGTAATGACCCCCCAAGGGAGAAGGGCCCCGGGCCTCCCCTCCCCTCCGGCTCCCCCCCTGTCAACTAAGAGGAGGGATGAAGGAGGAGGACGAGGAGCGATGGCGGCGAAGGTGGCAGCTGTCGCCTCCTCGGGACAGTAATTGGCCGAGCGCTCGCCCCGACTTGGCGGTGGCACGCCAAGATGGTCATTAGCCACATCCCACCTGGCACCGGCGCCCCCGCCCGCCCATGCCGAGAGGGGAGGGGGGGCGCACCCGGGGTGTCAGTCACTTCTCGGCAAACGAGGCGGCGCCCCGGTTGGCGGCCCGGTTGGCGGCCCGGTCGGCGGCGCTGGAGTGGCAGCTCCAAATCACACTTGACAGCTTGAGTGACAGCTCCGTACGGGCACGGCCGGCCGTGGAAATATGGAAGATATGGAGAATAATCATCCGCACCGCGCTGACGCAATGATGGGGTCATGTGACCGCACGCAGGACCACCACAAGTATTGGGACGGCCGCCACACCTCACGCCCGACTAGGACCGCTCGTCCACCTTTGGACCCGCCGGGTCATCACATGACCCGAAAATTACCAGGGAAGAGGGAAAAACAAGGGAAATGGGACAGGAAAATGGGGTGTTATAAGGGAATATGGGGGACATTTGGGGGGGCATTTGGGGGGACATTTGGGGGGAACATTTGGGAAGACATTTGGCGGACATTTGGTGGGACATTTTGGAAGACATTTGGGGAGCATTTTAGAAGACATTTGGGGGGAACATTGGGGAGGACATTTGGGTGGACATTTGGGTGGACATTTGGGAGGGGTTTGGTGGACATTTGGGGGGCATTTTGGAAGACATTTGGAGGGACATTTTGGAAGACATTTGAGGGGACATATGAGGGGGAACTTTTGGAAGGCATTTGAGGGGACATTTGGGGGGAACATTTGGGAAGACATTTGGCGGACATTTGGTGGGACATTTTGGAAGACATTTGGGGAGCATTTTAGAAGACATTTGGGGGGAAATTGGGGAAGACATTTGCGGGGACATTTGGGCGGACATTTGGGGGGGACATTTGGGAAGACATTTGGGGGGAACATTGGGGAGGACATTTGGGTGGACATTTGGGTGGACATTTGGGAGGGGTTTGGTGGACATTTGGGGGGCATTTTGGAAGACATTTGGAGGGACATTTTGGAAGACATTTGAGGGGACATATGGGGGGGAACTTTTGGAAGGCATTTGAGGGGACATTTCAGGGGGATTTGAGGGGACATTTGGGGGGAACATTTGGGAAGACATTTGGCGTACATTTGGTGGGAAGTTGGAAGACATTTGGGGAGCATTTTAGAAGACATTTGGGGGGGACATTGGGGAAGACATTTGCGGGGACATTTGGGCGGACATTTGGGGGGGGACATTTGGGAAGACATTTGGGGGGAACATTGGGGAGGACATTTGGGGGGACATTTGGGTGGACATTTGGGAGGGGTTTGGTGGACATTTGGGGGGCATTTTGGAAGACATTTGAGGGGACATATGAGGGGACATTTGGGAAGACATTTGAGGGGACATTTGGGGGGGAACTTTTGGAAGGCATTTGAGGGGACATTTCAGGGGGATTTGAGGGGACATTTAGGGGGACATTTGGGGGGACATTTTGGAAGACGTTTGAGGGGACATTTGGGGGGGACAATTGGGAAGACATTGGGGGGGACATTTTGGAAGACATTTGGGGGGACATTTGGGAAGACATTTGGGGGGACATTTGAGGGACAAATGAGGTCAAAGTAAGGGACTGTTCCCAGAAAAAAGGAAGGAAGGGCAAGAAATGCCCCCCCTAGAGGACCCCCAAGTGTTGGGGAAAAGGAAGAAAGGAGGAAAATGGAGCCAGGAAGGAAGCGGAGGGCGGGGCGAGGAGGAGGAAAAATTCAATATATTTTGAATCTAGCCGATGTAATCAGATTACACGTCCGCCATGAGCGACGTATTTCATAAGGAATAAGCAGTTTGGGGGGGGGCGAGGGGGGCGGGCACTTTGGCGGGCTGATCTACATCCGCGTTGACACTTTGCAATAAACGCAGTGGGAGGCGCCCCCAGAAACACAACGCCGTGTAATGGTTTTATCACCACAAACCCCAATTCCCACGCCGGCCCGTGTCAGCCCGGCCGGGGGGGCCAAAATTGAATTAACTGTGAAGCACACATGCTCGTGCAGCCGGGCGGGCGGGGTTGCGGAGGACAAGGAGAATATCCGGAGCCATTTGGAACCTTTTCCTTTTGGCGGGACTCGGGCTCTCGCAGGACGGCTCGAGTTACCGCAGCTGACGACGCGGATGGCGAGACCCGCTAACGCTCGCCAACGCTCACAAAACAATTCACGACCTCAACACGGACGCAGGTGCGCTACATCAGCTACACGAGCTAATGCTAGAGGCTAATAGCTTCACGCTAGACGAATATTAACTTTGAGATCAACCAAGAATTTAGCAGGATGCTAAGTGCTACACACCAAAAGCTAAAATCAAAAGTTATTAGCAAACACAACCCAAAGGTGCTAACATTGCTGATAAGCTAGCTTTTAATACAAACAAACAAGCTAACCTTTCCAAACATAAAAATGCTAACAATGTTGTACGCGCATCATTATGGGGAATATTGAACAAATGCTATACTCCAAAAATGCTAGTACTCAAAAGCTACTAGCGAAAACAAGCCAAAGGTGCTTGGCGGGAATATTACGGCAAAAAATATGTTGCACATTAAAACGTTATAGTTGAAAATCAAAAGTTATTTGTGAAATTGAGCCAAACATTAGCATACCACACGGGGAAGATTACACCAATGATGCTACTGTTTCATCAAAAGTTAGCCTGTCCAGACATGCTAATGCTAACATTACGTTGATTATTAATGGATATTCCATGAAAATGCTAACATAAAAAAGCTAATAATCATGTTATTTGCAAAAACGAGCAAAGATGCTAACATTACAATATACTGTATGTTGCATGTTACATAAACATGTGGATGCTAACAATATTTTCATGGATATTCAATAAAAATGGCATCATAAAAACAGCCAATAATCTAATAACTAATGGGCAAGTTCCCTTAGCAAAGAGGCTAATGCTAACAATATGTTTCTTTTTGTAATCTTTTTATCGGGGACGCAGCAAAGATCACACCGTGGCACGGAGGGCCACAATCGCGCCCGTCGCAGCTTGCGTCTTAAGATTAGCGCCCGGCGGGGTTTCCGGGGTGGCTGCCAGATGACATGGCGGTGCATCGCTGTGGAAACAGGAAGTGGTGACCGCGGACAGATAAAGGCCTCGATTGTCATCCGGAGCTCCCGCCGCTGAGCGTATTCCACAAGGACAAGAATTTGGAAAGACAAATTGTCCATTGTCTACGTGGTGCGGGACACCAGGAGAGGGCGGGGGCCGTCCATCCCTCACGTGTCCGAGGAGGGGGCGGGAATTAGCATAATTAGTTACACGCTGGAACAGAGAAAAAGTAATTGTCAATGCTTTTATTGTTGTATTTCCCCTTTCTGTCTGCTTTTCCTGTTTGTGCGCTGTTTGGCAGTCGGGGGTGGGGGTGGGGGTGGGGGGGCGGACACGAGGATCACATTAGCATGACGTGGTTTCGCTCCGTCCTCGTTCAGCTGACAGACGGAGAAGGAAAAAAAAAACAACGCCGTCAGGAAGAATTCCCAACATGAGAAAGAAGCAGCCTATGGGGAGGGTGGGGGTCCGGGTGGGGGTCCGGGTGGGGGAGGAGGGTAAACTTTGGCAAGGCATGAAGGCAGGAGAGGCGGGAGTTGAAGTCCAGCTGTGCCGTCTGTCTTTTCACACTGAAAACTCACTCCCCGGTCAGCGTGGGAGGGAGGGGGAGCCCCGTGGGAGGGAAAGAGGGGGGGGTCACGAGGAAGAGGAGGCCGAAGAGCTTCAATAGCCTCTTCATCATCACGCGTCGAGCACCAAAACAGCACCGCCATCGCATTTCAAGCGAGCAAAATTGATCCGCGCTCCCGCGGCATCCATCCCGCGTATGGGAACAGTCAAGAGGCGCCGCCTGCACTGGGGGGGCAGGGGGGTGACTTACACGCAGATAAATACTTCGGCAAGAATGACACGGTCCAAGGATGGGAATGCGACAAAACGTAGCTGGATAACAGCAGTGGCGTGCTAACATTAGCCTGCGCTAGCGAGCGGTGACAAAAATGTATTGTTATTGTAAAACTGATATTCACATTTACATATGCTGTCATTTGATAATAAATATGGCATTTCAACTTGAAATAAATTCATAATTTTATTCATTGGTGTATTTAAACTTTTTAAAATTGTTGAAAATTTTATTTATTAATTTACTAATTTTTTTTATTTGTTTTTAATTTAATTTTTCAGAGAAAATTTTCAGATTTTTTTTTATAGTACATAAATTTTTAATATACAGTATATATAATATTTACATTTGAGTATATTTTAATGCATTCATCAAATACATTGGAGATGTATTATTACGTAATTACACTTTCTTTTTTAATAAAAAAATGTATTTGTAAATGATAATTTTACAGCTTTTTTAAAAGCTTTAAAAATAATCCAATTGTAAAAAGAAATAAGAAATATAATACGTATGTAGGCGATGTGCCAAATGTGCCAAATGTCTCTGTGGCGGTCCAAAGAGGGTGGCCACGGTGCGGGCTGTCAGTGGTGATGCTGAGCGGGGATTAACGACGGAAGACGAAAAGGAAGACAACGGCGTCAGGTGACCGGCGGGCGCTGGTGGAGACGCTCATCAATTTGGCGGGAAACCTGCCTGCCCTTAAATGCGCCTTTAATTGCTTTGCTTCCCGGAGCGTCGTTAAGGAAATGCATTCCTTAATGCGACTTAGTGATGCCCGGCCAATCAGAGGCCGTGGAGGGATTGATGAGGACGGAGAGCAGGCTAAACAAATAGATAGACGAGCGGAGGAGGCTGATGCAAGAAGTAGAAAGATGGAGGCATCCGCCAGGCGGGAGAAGAGGAACGCTCTTCAACTAGCAAACACCGATGGCTGCCATGATGGGCGAGCGTCATGGCAGCCATCCTTCCTCTTTTCTAGTCACGCTGTTCACTCTACGCTCTATCTGCTCTACGTGGATCTACGTGCAGGCCTCGTCACTCATCATTACATCATACTATCTATCTTAATGTCACAATACTTCATCTGATACGCATACGTACTGTATACGTACTGTAGTATGTATACATACTGTATACGTACTGTAGTATGTATACATACTGTATACGTACTGTATATGTACTGTATGATTATCTTAACTTACGTCATCATACCTTACCACAACCTACGTCACCTTACCTTACGTTATATTACCTTCCCTCATGTTACCTTACATTATATTACCTTACATTATATTACCTTAGTACCTTACATTACCTTATGTTACCTTACATTATATTACCTTACATTACATTACATTATATTACCTTACATTACCTTACCTTGTTACCTTACATTATATTACCTTACCTTATGATACCTTACATTATGTTACCTTACATTATACTACCATAAGTTATATTACCTTACCTTACATTATATTACCTTACATTACATCATTTTATATTACCTTACCTTATGTTACCTTACATTAGGCTACCATAAGTTATACTACCTTACCTTACATTATATTACCTTATATTACATCACCTAAAATTACCTTACTTTATGTTACCTTACATTATATTACCTTACATTACCTTACCTTATGTTACCTTACATTATGTTATCATAAGTTATATTACCTTACCTTATATTATGTTACCTTACATTACCTTGTTACCTTACATTATGTTACCATAAGTTATATTACCTTACCTTATATTATATTACCTTACCTTATGTTACCTTACATTACCTTATGTTACCATAAGTTATATTACATTACCATGTTACCTTACATGATGTTACCAGAAGTTATATTACCTTACCTTATATTATATTACCTTACATTACCTTACCTTATGTTACCTTACATTATGTTACCATAAGTTATATTACCTTATCTTACTTTATATTACCTTACATTACCTTACCTTATGTTACCTTACATTATGTTACCATAAGTTATATTACCTTATCTTACTTTATATTACCTTACATTACCTTACCTTATATTACCTTACTTTATGTTACCATAAGTTATATTACCTTACCTTACATTATTGTGGTGGAATTTTTTTGACTATTTCTATTATTGACTACTATTGTACGATTACTAAATGTATGCAGCGCATATAAAAACATGTACGCTTTATATGAAAATTCAGGGTTTGGCATGGGTGTAGGTATGTATATATACATAGTATATGTGGATGTATATACAGTACATGCAGTGTATCCAGTACGTAGAGTATATCCTGCAGGTATAAGTCAGCCCCCAGTGGAAGTAGAAGCGCCACCTACCGCTCCTGCCGTGGATGGATATTTTTAGACAAGCGATGCATATTTAAAAAGAAGCTGTGTCGTCCTGATAAGGTTTTTTTTCTCCCCCTTCCTCAAGTGCCAGGTGCCCGTCAAGCTTGGGCACCAAAGGAGACAAGATAAGGAAAGGGGATAAGGAAGTGAGATAAGGAGACTCGGGCAATAAGAGTGTGGTGCCGACCTGCCGCCTCATCTTTATTCCAAAAAGGAGCCGGAGATGAAAGGGACTCTTCTGTGTACAATAAAGGTGAACATCAGCGTCCTACAGCGGGCCTACGGGCGGGTTCCGATATTGTGGCCGTGAGGAGCCCCCGCTGGGACCGCCGGGTCGTGGTGACCGGCGTCCCCCGGGAGCGCCGTTCAATTACAGCGGAAAATGGGGGCTGGAAAAAGTCATGTGACCGTGGAATAACGGACGGAATAAAAGTGGGCTGAGGACGCCAAGCACCTGGAATTCATGGCCCCCAGTAGGGGGGGCGCAGGGCCGAGTACCCGGAACCTGGGACGTTAATATCCCCATGGGTTACCTTAACTTCAGTTAAGGGCTGTCAATTGATTCAAATATTTGATTGTGATTAATCGCACTTTGTCCACAGTTAACTCACAATTAATCACATTTAATCCCAGATAGAAATTTGTTTTTATCCATAATAAGTAGGGGAAACAATTCCATGTGCAACTAGAAGGATAATGACATCAAATGTTAAGTAAAGGATATCAATGTGGGAACTATGGGCCATTATTTCAAACAATACAGTCAGCAAGCATATTTTTGGATGACTGTCTTTTTTATTATTAGCATATTAGCTCTTAAACTCACCCACAAACCTCTCACACTAACATGTTTTTGTTTATTTGTGTCAGCTGATACTATGTGGGAAAGCATAAAGGTAAGATGTGATGACTTTGAGTAATAATATGCATCATTGTGGTAGTTCCATGCTAAATGCTAACGCTAGCATAACACTGGACTTCAGCCACGGTCATCACATTGACAGCCCGTCAATAGCAGCCGGAAGTCCAATTAGTTGGGCCCCTCTTATGCCAAGGGAGCACTGGATAGGACAATAAAAAACAATAGCTGTGATAACTTTGGTCTTGCTACAAGAGCCATCTGCCAGGGCTAACTTAAAGCTAGCTTTACCAATGTAAATACTCTTTTCTTTCTCGAGATGTGACCTTGACGAAGGAGTCGGGTTTTTGGAACGACTCCTTTAAGTGACCAAGAAGAAAGGTTCCCAGTTGGGCTTTGGGTTTTATAATCGTAGAAGCAATTGGCTCTCATGGGGCAGGAAAAGAGTCGTTCAAACGGTTGGACACGATCGCTGGCACCGCATCTCCATGGGCGAGGCACAAGTATTTTTTTCCCTCTCCCGACACTGCTGATGTTTCACTTTTTAACAGGAAGTCCACACGTTGGACCGCGGAGCCACGGCAGGAAGTTGGAAAGGGGAAGTACCCAACCCAGCAGTCACATGATGTTTCATGACAGGTCATCTGTGTGCTGATTGGCTGACCTCTGCGGCCCATGTGACCGTGTCAAACTGGACATGGTCACAAAAATGGATATTTTTGTCATTTTTCTTTGGCTTTACTACGTCATATTCCAAAAACGACAACTTGATATGTTGTTTTGTTTATTTATCATTAATGACCACTTTCAAATGAACGTGTATTTTCTTTAATATGCCAACTCCATGCTACTAAAATGATGTTCATTTACTCATTTATTCTTGGAAATTTGCTTTTTTTTTCTTGTGATATTTTGACTTTATTCTCAGAAAATTCTAGTTGTTTTTTTTAATTTCAACTTTCTTTTCCTCACATAATTATGACTTTTCCAATAAGAAAAAGGCCACAAATGGCCCCCGGGCCGCACATTGACGGCTGGACAAACAAGGAGCCACTCGGGAAGAAGCATTTTTCGCTTTTTCTTTGGCTTTTCCTCCTGAGAGAAGGATGGGCGTGAGGTAGATTTCTCCGTCCCCTCGAGGGAAGAGCGTCGAGCGTGATGTCACATGACCCCAAAGCTAACTCTGACCCCGGTGGAGTAGAAGAAAGAGCATGTGAGTATCGGGGACGGAGGGATTGGGTGTTTGTGGCATTTATGCCGCGTCGGCATTTCTTTCTGCTTCACTTCCAGCGTCCGTCACTCATAAACACAAAGCACATTTACACACACACACACACACACACACACACACACACTTTGCCTCGCCCGGGCCCAGCGCCAATGTTTTTCTTCTCTTTGCTGACTCTTACACGCTCACGGAACCACCACGCCATCACCCCCCCCCCCCTTTCTTTCCCTGGCTGTCCCCCACGCTTAGGAGCCACCAAATATACGGCCAGCTTGAAGCACACACACCAGAGGTTTAAAGCTTCCATACGACATCAGTGCCACTGAGAATAAGACGGTAACAAAGTGCAGTGGTCTCATTCAGCCACAGGACATGATTAGTGTGTGTGTGTGTGTGTGTGTGTGTGTGTGTGTGTGTGTGTGTGTGAGATGGAGACAGAGCGCCATCCTCCAGGTGCTGCATTATTGAACACATTTGTCACTTTGTGCCCATGCTCTATGTGTGTGTGTGTGTGTGTGTGTGTGTGTGTGTGTTGGGTACACGCAAATTCACGGCTTTAAAAATACTTAAAAAAATAACACACAAAAAGACTTAAAAATCAATAGTAAATACAAAAATTAATAGTCAATTTAGAATAAATTATTGCATTATATCATTCATAAAAAAATAATTTAAACGTACATTTACATCATTTTTTACGGTTTGGGAGCCTGATGGCAACAAGTCAAACACACACACACACACACACACACACACACCATCCACGTAAATGGGCCCTGCCGTCCCCCAGTGATGTCACCTCCTAACCCCTCAGCTTGACTCCGCCTCCTAGTGACATGCTCGATGGCGCTACCAGGATGCATGAGTACTGCCAGTATACACCCATATCATACTGATATCACTATCGGCAATATACACTATCATACATCATCGTATACTGTATCATACATCAGCATATAACTATATACCCGTATATACCCTATCATACATCATCGTATACTGTATCATACATCAGTATATACCCATATACCCGTATATACCCTATCATACATCATCGTATACTGTATCATACATCAGTATATACCCATATACCCGTATATACCCTATCATACATCATCATATACTGTATCATACATCAGGATATACCCATATACCCGTATATACCCTATCATACATCATCATATACTGTATCATACATCAGGATATACCCATATACCCGTATATACCCTATCATACATCATCATATACTGTATCATACATCAGGATATACCCATATACCCGTATATACCCTATCATACATCATCGTATACTGTATCATACATCAGGATATACCCATATACCCATATATACCCTATCATACATCATCGTATACTGTATCATACATCAGGATATACCCATATACCCGTATATACCCTATCATACATCATCATATACTGTATCATACATCAGGATATACCCATATACCCGTATATACCCTATCATACATCATCGTATGCTGTATCATACATCAGGGTATACCCATATACCCGTATATACCCTATCATACATCATCATATACTGTATCATACATCAGGATATACCCATATACCCGTATATACCCTATCATACATCATCATATACTGTATCATACATCAGGATATACCCATATACCCGTATATACCCTATCATACATCATCATATACTGTATCATACATCAGGATATACCCATATACCCGTATATACCCTATCATACATCATCATATACTGTATCATACATCAGGATATACCCATATACCCGTATATACCCTATCATACATCATTATTCATTTAATTCAAATGAATATTTGAAAGAAAAAAAATATTTAAAAAATAATAAAATCAATGGTAAGGTAAGGTAAGGTAAGGTAAGGTGAGGTTAAGTTAAGGTAAAAGTAAAGGTAAGATAAGGTAAGTTAAAGTTAAGTTAAGGTAAAAGTAAGGTAAGTTAAGTTAAAATTAAGTTAATGTTAAGGCAAAGGTAAGGTTAAGTTAAGGTAAGGTTAAGTTAAGGGTAAGGTAAAGGTAAGATAAGGGTAAAGTAAGCTGTATTTTTTGGGGGGTAAATTTCAAAGATGAAATACGGCCCCGTATTTTTACGGGATGGCTCACAGGACGCCTCCAGGGAATCGAACGTACCAACGAAGCAATGATGGGTTTGCATGTTTGTGGTTGAACGACTCCACGACTCCTTCTTGAACTTGTTGTACGTTCGTTCATGCGAGCTAACAAAATACAATCCTGACACCCTCAACCTGCCCCCCCAATCCCCCCACCCCCGCGCGTGTGCATGTGATGCAATCAGATGGAATGAATATGCATGCTGTTTCTCATTAGAGGAAAAATGGAGACGCCAGAGGAACATCCACTTCCTGTGTGTGTGTGTGTGCGTGTGCGCGTGTGCACGTGTGTGTGTTGGAGCCCAGGTCAGCCTTGTTGATGGCTGTTCAACACACAATGTATGATAGGCTGAGTGTATGAGTGTGTGTGTGTATGAGTGTGTATGAGTGTGTATGAGTGTGCATGTGCGTGCATGAGCGTGCACGAGTGCGCGTGCATATGCACGAGCGCTAAGCTGCTTTTTATGAACATTCTGGTCCCTGAAGAGGAGCTGCACCCCATCCTCTAATGTGGGAGAACAAAGGTTTAATAAAGGAGAGGGAGGGAAGTGTGTGTGTGTGTGTGTGGGGGGGGGGGGGGGGTTGGGGGGGGGGCTATGACAGGTGACAAGGGGCGTTCTTAAAGACAGAAGCGAAAGCGGTCATGTGACATCCCTCCGAAAAGAAACGTCAAACATGGAGCAGCGCAGCTCTCGAGGTGTCGGGGAGCGAGGCTGCACGATCACACGTACACAAAACAACAAGGACACGGGGGATGGGGGTGGGTGGGGGGTGTCCCCTTTGAACCCGGGACGGGGTACGTCATAAAAGAGGCTGCTGTCAGCCATGTGGGAATGTGAAGACCACATTCCTCTACTTTCCTAACAGCTTTGGAAGTCATGATGGGGTAGGTGGGGGTGGGTGGGGGGTGGCGTCCAAGTTTGGACGAAAGCGTCCCCATCAGCATCTCATGACAAGAACGAGCGGCGGGAGATCATGTGACGAGCGGGGGCGAGGCTTACCTTAAGACGTTCCAGCTTTTAAGGGGGTCCAGGTCTGAAATTATAGAAACCATGGCGGGGGAAAGGGGGGGGGGTGACAAAAAAGGAGGGAGAGGGAGGGCGGGGGTCAACGCGGTGCAAAGCGCTGGAAGCAAAAGGCCCGTGAAAAAAAAGCAACCCCCCCCGGGAAAGGCGTCGCAGAGATGCGTTAAAGTCCGTCAGCGAAGAAGAGACGCCAGCCGTCCTGCTGCTGCTCGGCCGCCGCTGCTGCTGGCTGACGAGAACTGGCGGCGCTCTCCCTCGCCCGCCTCGCTCCCTCTCTCTCTCTCTCTCTCTCTCTTCCTCTCTCTCTCTAGAGCCCCGCCCCCTTCCAGCCCAGCCACAACGCGCCTCGGAGCTTCTGCTGCCTCCACTTCTCACCTTCTTGATCACAGCCTCCTTTGGCCCCATGGTGCCTCATTCTGCTCCATCCTCAATGGTTTTTTGTTTTTTTTTGGGGGGGGGGGACGGCGGGGGGTTTACTTATTTTCCTCTGCTCTTCTGCGGTGCTTTGAGACAAGCGAGTGTCACCGTGGACGCCCTCGGATGAGAACAAAGCAGCCCGGGCGTCAAACGTTGAGAGGAAAGGAAAAAAAAAAAAGAGAAGTGCACCCACTTCCTGTCTGACACCACCGCTTCCTGTTGATGTTGCATGTTGCGATGTACTGCATGTTATTAGGTAGAAGTCTTTTCTATCTAAAACACAATAGAATAGAAAATGAAACAGAATATAAATAGAATGCAAATAGAATTGCAACTTTTCCGCTCGTAATATTATGAATTTTTTGCCATAATATTAGACCTACGCCCCAAAATAATTTGACAAAAATAATAACTTTATTTTGTTTGTCTCTCATAATAATATGACTTTCATTCATATTTAATATTTTAGCTCTGTGATGCTAACATGACATTATTTTCCTTATATGATTATGTTTTATTCTTTTATCTTCTCTTTTTTTCTCCTAAAATGACAGCTCTTTTTTCCATTTTTCTGTTTTCAAAATTTTCAACTATTTCCTCCTATTTAAATGTTCTTCCCATAATATGATGACTTTATTCCCATAATAGTTTGACTTTCATAACTTTATTCCCCCAAGCTAATGTTTCCAAAATGACAACCATTTTGTTTTGTTTCTTCCATCCATACAGCTGGGAAAGGCTCCAGCACCCCCGCGACCCTCGTGAGGAGAAGCGGTAGAAAATGAATGAATGAATGTTCCATCCATCCATTTTCTAGATTTATTTCTAGTCTTCTCACATGACTCACTGGAAGCCTGGATGAAAATCAGCCTGATCCACCTCTGCTGGGCCCCTCCAGCCTCATCCGCTGCCTCCTGAGCCCGGATGCAGCCCACCCCCTCTCCTGTGCCCGGAGAGGAGATACAATATCAGTGTACACGACGCCTGTTTCAAGTTCCCCCCTGCACTCTTAGAAGCGCTGCATGGCGTCTGCATGCGCCCACATCCGTACTGAGGGGTACTCATGGGGTACTCATGGGGTACTCATGGGGGACTCATGGGGGACTCAACCCCAAATGTTGCCCACACCCGCAAGTACAGCAGGTTGGGACCGGGGGCCTCAAACTCAGCACACCCTGCAAGTGTTTGCCCCCAAATCCCCACCCCCCACGCCCCCCGTATCACTCTGACAAAGACAGGAAGTCCCACCCACGGCAGACAGCTTCATGCTACTAAAGTCACATTATTTTGCTTCATAATATGACAAGTTTTTTTGGTTAGAATTTTTTTCATAATATATTTTGTGGTAAAATGACCGCCTTTTGTCATGTCTTCTGTGTTTTTTAATTTTTTTCCAACTATTTTCTTGAAAATGTTCTCTTCATGATTATGTCTTTTGGCTATCATATTTTGACTTTATTCTTGGAACTTTTTCTGCTAGCTAATTGTCACCAAATATTTTCAATATTAATATTTCAGATTCAAGCTTCTAAAATCTCATAACATTATTGCGTTAGACTCGTGAAATTTGATTCTAAATTATTTTGTGCTATTTTGACTTTTTTTGGTAAAATTTCAGCAAATTTCTGTTTTGTGAAAAAGGATATTTTTACAATGTGCAAACAAAAACAGCCACCAGTGGCCCCCGGGCCACACTTTGGCCACCCCAGTAATAGAGTGTGTGGACGAGCACAATGTAGACGAGTAGGTAAGACGTGAGGATGATGCAGAGCTAGCATCATCCGCGGCGTACGCGGCGCTTTAAATAGACGCCGTTGGACATCTGCTTCACTGACGAGGAGGAGGAGGAGGAGGAGGAGGATGAAGAGACTCGACAGCATCACTCTCCTCTTCCTCTGTCTCTATTTCAGTCTCTCGCCCTCTCACACACGCCATGCATCATAATCACCCTGGCAGGTCTGCCATGTCGTGTAGGTGTCGTCTCCGTGGCGTCCGAGATCCAGGACGCATCCGTCCCAAACAAATGTGGCGTGTCATCAGTTTTTGGCTCCGTTTCAGCCCACAAGTTGGTTACTGTCCCTTTAAGAAGCACCGACTGCTCATCGCCGGGACGTCGGTCTTCTCCGACAGTCTAACTTCACTTGTGTTGCACTCGGGCTCCAACTGGGACGCGTGCAACCAGAGTCCGGACTCATTGGACCCAAAATATGCCAGCAAAGACCAGAACATGGAAAAGCATCCCAACAGTCCCAACAGTCCCAACAGTCCCAACAGTCCCAACAGTCCCAACAGGGCATGGGGGAAGACAAGGGGGGTTGAGTGCAGGGGCGGATTGGCCGCCTCTCCGGGTTCCCCGGCATCGGACATCGAGACGAGACGAGAGGAAGAAAAGCCGTAGAGTACGACTTGGCGTCCATCCGTTACAGCGGCGGCCATCAGCTCATCGATTAGCTCGCACATGCGCCCGTTTGTTGCCGGCCGGCGTGCGCTAACGTTAATTGTGTGATCGATGCTTGTTTGGGCGCCTGAACCTTCCGTCTTCGAGAGCGGCGGCGTGGAAAGGGGGGGGGGGGGGGGGGGGGGGAGCAGGCCCGTGCACGAGCACAAGGATTAGGAAGGGAAGAAAAGGCCGCATATTAAGGAGCGCACGCAGGAAGGAAGCAGCGCACGTGCATCCGTGCATCCGTGCATCCGTGCATCCGTGCATCCGTGCATCCGTGCATCCGTGCATCCGTGCGCTGAGGGCGTGCGTGAAATAAGTGCGCCGGGATTATTTCATAAACGACATTCTGATCCCGTCAAACGCGCCTGGAGCTCAACGCCCACGTGCACGTCATCGTCAAATGCTGCCTTCATGAACCCCCCCCGCCATCGTCCCCATGTATACAACCCCCCAGGAAAACAAGTGGAATGGCGCTTCGACTACCCTCTTCTCTCCTTTGTTTGCAACCACTGAACCCCCCCCCCTCTCCAGCAAGCCAAGATGGCCGCTAAGCCTCCATCGCTGCCAGGGTGGCGTAGTTGGCATTTCATTGGTAAATATTCCATACAACATATTTGCTTGGAAAATGATACATTCAGGAATTTCATAAAATATTCCAATCATAACACAAAACTACATTTTTTAATAATTTATTGATTTAATGATAATTAAATTATATTAATACCTATTTTATAAATGTATTTTGGGGATTAAATTGTTCAATAAAATATGTAATTATGTAATACTATAACTGTAGTAATTAGAATATTACCATTTCATATGCTTCCATATCATATTCAAAATATGAAAATAATGACATAAAGCTACTAAAATATCTGTTTGAATGATGTAGAAATAACCAGATAAAAATAACGTTTCATCGTTATTGACATCCCATAAAAGAATAATAGACTTCTTGCTTTTTTAATATCGGTATTATACGTATTATTTATAATATATCATATTTTTAGCTCCATTAGCTAAAAATCCAGCTTTTGAATGTAAAGCTATAACTAATAAAAAATAATATTACTCCAAGAAAGAAAGAGAATATTTATCTTTGGTTGACAAACAACGTTTGAAAAAAAACAAGAAAGTCGAGAAACAGGATGTGGTCCTGGGAAACCAGGACATCTGGTCACTCGAATCAAAAGTGCAAGTGCTCTCACTGGCTCCGCCCCCTGTTGACACGATCCGCCGCTGGCCTGCCGCTGACGTCACGGGCGAGCGGAAAGGAGGTCGGGAAGTGAAAGCGGGCGAGCGAGGAGAGAGCGGCGTGGGAGAGAGAGAGTGGGCGAAGGGGAAGAAGAGGTGGGAAAGGCGCGGGATAAATTTAGAGCTGCTCCTAATCAACTTCTGTGTGTGTGAGCGAGCGAGCGAGCGAGAGAGAGAGAGAGAGGGAGAGAGCGAGAGAGAGAGGGGTTGAACAGTCCAAATCGATGGTGGCGGCCCACTCGCTCGCCGAGAGAGAAGGAGGAAGGCGTGAGGGCAGAGTGAAGCTGTGGGCAACATCCTAGCTAATCAGCTCATGTAGCTCGCATCTACTCGGAATGGCGGCTGTGCGGCGTGGGGGCGTGGCCTGACGCGGGGTACGGCGTGGGCTCGAATGACGGCGAGATGGCCATCACCGTCCGACGCGGTCTTCTTTTGGTTTCTTTCCCCCAACGAGATCAAGCGCCCTCCCCCCACTACCCCCCCACAACACCTCTCATTAGCCGCTGATCGATCCCTGTGCCGGTTCGGTCGCACGAAGAGAAAACGCAATTAGAGCATCGAGAAAACGATTGCGTGAACCGATGATCGATAGCTAATCATCACCTGGGGTTGAGTGCTGGGGGGGGCTGGGGGGGGGCAGGGGGTTAAAGGGTGAAAAAACGAATGGCTGCACTTCGGCTTACATTCAGCTCAGGGGTGTCCAAAATGCGGCCCTGGGGGCCCTCAGCATATCATACTTCATCAGATATGAAGTATACTGCAATATCTGCTATATAGTATAGTATACTGCTGTGTACTACTAAGTATGCTAACAGTCAGAAACAGAAACAAGAAGCTCAGAATGGAATGGTCCCAACAGTGCATGGTATGCTGCGTGGTAGGAATGAAGACATCTGGAATCACTGCCAGGATAGACCTGGACCAACACCCAACCAAAACAAGACCAGTGTAAAAAGATGAAGGGCCTTTAGTTCTTTTGGACAAAATAGTCCCAATAGTGCATGGCATGCTGCTTATTAGACATGGAAACATCTGGATCCATTGCCAGGATTGATTTTGATCCAAAATGTGTCAAAAAAAGACCAAAAAGGTTGATGGTGATGAAACGCTGTTGGCCATATTCGGCCATATTTGTCCCAACAGTGCATGGTATGCTGCGTGGTAGGAATGAAGACATCTGGAATCACTGCCAGGATGGACTTGGACCCAACATGAGCTAACAAAGTGAAGGAAAGTGGACTAAGATGAGCTATCATCAGGAATGGAATGGTCCCAACAGTGCATGGTATGCTGCTTGGTTGGAATGAAGACATCTGGAATCACTGCCAGGATGGACCTGGACCTGGACCCAACATGAGCTAACAAAGTCAACGAAAGTGGACTAAGATGAGCTATCATCAGGAATGGAATGGTCCCAACAGTGCATGGTATGCTGCGTGCTAGGTATGAAGACATCTGGAATCACTGCCAGGATGGACCTGGACCCAACATGAGCTAACAAAGTCAATGAAAGTGGACTAAGATGAGCTATCATCAGGAATGCAATGGTCCCAACAGTGCATGGTATGCTGCGTGCTAGGAATGAAGACATCTGGAATCACTGCCAGGATGGACCTGGACCTGGACCCAACATGTGCCAACCAAAACCCAAAGAGTGTAAAAAGAAGAGAGGCAGGAAGGAAGCGTCCCGACAGTGCATGATATGCTTGATGGGTGAAATCAGGTTAGAATTCCTGACCTCCCACATCCACTCCACACACGGAACGCAAGCATGCGTGTTCTTCCCAACACGCTATCATGTAACAACATCCTGGCCCATATGTACGTTGCTTACATGGGGGGCGGGGTCAGTCTACACCCCCCCTCCCCACCCCATGAGGGACAACCGTTTCTTCAAACTACAGCGTTTGTCTCAGGTGGTCATTGAGGCTCAAGGGTCAAAGGTTAGATAAAGCAGGAGCCAATTAAAAAGAATGGGAGGGGGGTAATATCCAACCCCCCCCAGCAATAATGGTGTGTTCTCTTGACATTTCCTGGCAGGTGACACACACCACAAAACTATCTTTTTATTTACACACGTGTTATTACTTTCATACGCACGCACACACACACATATACACACATATACACACATATACACACAAATACACACATATACACCCCCCCGCCCCCCCATAGATGTTAGCATCTCACCAAGGGATCAAAGGTCAGTAAAAGCTAGCATAGTCCATTTGTGAGGCGCCGCAGGGCCGCAACACGACTTGATGAAACATGTCTACTTCTCATTGGGGGGGGGGGGGGGGGCTTATGGGATTGAAAGGGTCACAGATGGAGGTGTGCTTTGTGGTCCTCATAGTTCACAGTCCTGAGCCCAAAGCTGATTGGTGGTCCTGAGGAGACTTGGCATTTGGGTTCCGTGGGGGCCGTGGACACAAAAAGCAAACGTTTAAAAAAACACTTGGAAGTCAAACTAAACGATAACGTTCCTTCTTCACGTTGGAGCCGGATTCTGGATCTTCCTCTGGTTCTTCCTCTGGTTCTTCCTCTGGTTCTTCCTCTAGCCCTTCCTCTGGCTCTTCCTCTGGTTCTTTGTCTAGCTCTTCCTCTAGTCCTCCCTCTGACCCTTCCTCTGGATCTTCCACTGGCTCTTCCTCTAGCTCTTCCTCTGGTTCTTCCTCTTGTTCTTCCTCTGGCTCTTCCTCTAGCTCTTCTTCTGGCTCTTCCTCTAGCCCTTCCTCTGGCTCTTCCTCTGGTTCTTCCTCCGGCTCTTCCTCTGTTTTTTCCTCTGGTTCTTCCTCTAGCTCTTCTTCTGGCTCTTCCTCTAACCCTTCCTCTGGCTCTTCCTCTGGTTCTTCCTCTGGTTCTTCGTCTAGCTCTTCCTCTAGTCCTCCCTCTGACCCTTCCTCTGGATCTTCCACTGGCCCTTCCTCTGGCTCTTCCTCTGGTTCTTCCTCTGGTTCTTTCTCTGGCTCTTCCTCTGGATCTTCCTCTGGTTCTTCCTCTGGCTCTTCTTCTGGCTCTTCCTCTGGTTCTTTCTCTGGCCCTTCCTCTGGATCTTCCTCTGGTTCTTTCTCTGGCTCTTCTTCTGGTTCTTCCTCTGGTTCTTCCTCTGGTTCTTCCTCTGGTTCTTCCTCTAGCCCTTCCTCTGGCTCTTCCTCTGGTTCTTCCTCTGGTTCTTTGTCTAGCTCTTCCTCTAGTCCTCCCTCTGACCCTTCCTCTGGATCTTCCACTGGCTCTTCCTCTAGCTCTTCCTCTGGTTCTTCCTCTTGTTCTTCCTCTGGCTCTTCCTCTAGCTCTTCTTCTGGCTCTTCCTCTAGCCCTTCCTCTGGCTCTTCCTCTGGTTCTTCCTCCGGCTCTTCCTCTGTTTTTTCCTCTGGTTCTTCCTCTAGCTCTTCTTCTGGCTCTTCCTCTAACCCTTCCTCTGGCTCTTCCTCTGGTTCTTCCTCTGGTTCTTCGTCTAGCTCTTCCTCTAGTCCTCCCTCTGACCCTTCCTCTGGATCTTCCACTGGCCCTTCCTCTGGCTCTTCCTCTGGTTCTTCCTCTGGTTCTTTCTCTGGCTCTTCCTCTGGATCTTCCTCTGGTTCTTCCTCTGGCTCTTCTTCTGGCTCTTCCTCTGGTTCTTTCTCTGGCCCTTCCTCTGGATCTTCCTCTGGTTCTTTCTCTGGCTCTTCTTCTGGTTCTTCCTCTGGTTCTTCCTCAGGATCTTCCTCTGGTTCTTCCTCTGGTTCTTCCTCTGGCTCTTTCTCAAGCTCTTCCTCTAGTCCTTCCTCTAACCCTTCCTCTGGATCTTCCACTGGCTCTTCCTCTAGTCCTTCCTCTGGTTCTTCCTCTAGTCCTTCCTCTGGCTCTTCCTCTAGCTCTTCATCTGGTCCTTCCTCTGACCCTTCCTCTGGATCTTCCACTGGCTCTTCCTCTAGCTCTTCCTCTAGTCCTTCCTCTGGTTCTTCCTCTAGTCCTTCCTCTAGTCCTTCCTCTAGCACTTCCTCTGACAGCTCTTCCTCTGGCTCTTCCTCTGGCTCTTCTCTGTCTCGTTCTGGGTCTTCTTCTTGCTCTTCTTCAGGATTATCTTCTGAATTTCCTTTTGGGTCTTTTGTGACTCTTCTTTTACGATATCTTCTGAATCTTCTGTATCATTATAATTAGGCTTTCTTCTGGGTTGTCTTCTGAAGCTTCTTCAGACTCTGTTTTGATTCTTGGTTTGGGGGTATCATCTGAATCTTTGTCTGGATGGTGTCACCTTCTGGGTCGTGTTTTGGCTCTTCTTTTGGGTTATCTTCTCATGCTTCTTCTGACTTTTTTGACTCTTCTTCTGTGTTGTGAATATATCTATATCTGTATCTCTATCTATCTGGGTCTTATTTCAGCTCTTCTACTGGGTTATCTTCTGGCTCTTCTTCTGATTCTTCTTTTGCTACTCTTGGGTCTACTTCCAGATCTTCTTCTTGGTTATCTTCTGGCTCTTCTTCTGATTCTTCTTTTGCTATTCTTGGGTCTACTTCCAGATCTTCTTCTTGGTTATCTTCTGGCTCTTCTTTCCACTCTTCTTTTGGCTTTTCTTCCGAGTAACCTTCAGGGTCCTCTTTTGGCTCTTGTAGTTGACGTAGTGATGTAGTGACGACCAGCCAATGGCTGTGCTTGTGGGCGGAGCTACAAGCAAGCATCACCAGGCCAGCCAGGAGTGTCATCACATCATCTGGTTCTCATCCTGGTGGAATCTGTGGTCCACACTTGTTCAAACGTAAACACGCTGACGCTGACATCACGGCTCTCCAAATGTTTACTCACGCCCCCCCCCCCCTTCCTCCCTCCCCCCCTCCCTGAGGGAGTCCAGATGCGTTAAACCGTCCTACGGCGCCAAAAGGTTACGATCTTCCGTTAGCAACATGCTAACGTTCTTAGCGCAAGCTAACATTGGAAGAAGGGGGGCGGGGGGAGAAGGAGGCGACGAGGGCGGGGCTGTCGGGGTCCGGCGGCGAGCTGACAGAACGCCCGGAGCGGTGGTGCAAAGTGCTGAGTCAGCGCTGGTGTTTGCATGATTGCGTCCCTGAGCCGTCACGGAGGACGAGGACACATCTCATGACTCAGCAGTTTTCCAAAAACCTTTTGCCTTGTTTTCTTCACGCATGAACGTTCCGTCACTCCAAAATCTTTCCAGTCCGCTCAGTCCAATTCCCGCTTAGAACTTCCAGCAGACTGACGTGGAATGCAGAGTGTGCGTGTTGGGGGGGTGGGGGCGGGGGGTGGGTGTACCGAGTGATATCACCAGAAGAAGCTGATGAAGACCATCTGCCTCCTCTTCCTCGTGTCACACAACGGCTGTTATTGTTGCGGGTCGGGTGGAAATGAAAAGAATATTGCCTCCATCAAATATGGATGGCGCGGGCGGCGTTCCAGGGAGCGCGGGCCGACCCCCAAAACAATTACAAGCAATAAAGCGCGCCGGCGCTTTAATCACTGGAGCAACGTTTACATGACTAACGCAATAAAGTGCACTCTCACATCGCCGTTACCGGCGCCAGCTGAGAACGTGGGGCCGACCTCCTCATTATGCACATGATTATGTTTATGTCCTATATTAGCGCTTTTCATTTGCCTTTATTGTGGACAGCGGGATGCTCCACGCCGCCCGAGGAGGGAGGATGCCGGAAAAGTCACGTTTATGGAAGATGATTTATTGGCAGTGCGGAGGATGCTTTCGCCTGCCTGTTAGCGTCACAGCATGTTAGCATCACAGCATGTGGGCATCACAGCATGTTAGCATCACACCATGTTGGCATCACAGCATGTTAGCATCACACCATGTTGGCATCACAGCATGTTAGCATCACAGCATGTTAGCATCACACCATGTTGGCTTGACACCATGTTAGCATCACACCATGTTACCATCACACCATGTTACCATGACACCATGTTAGCATCACACATGTTAGCATGACACCATGTTAGCATCAAACCATGTTAGCATGACACCATGTTAGCATCACACATGTTAGCATGACACCATGTTACCATCACACCATGTTACCATGACACCATGTTAGCATCACACATGTTAGCATCACACCATGTTAGCATCACACCATGTTAGCATCACACCATGTTAGCATGACACCAAGTTACCATCACACCATGTTACCATCACACCATGTTACCATCACACCATGTTAGCATCACACATGTTAGCATGACACCATGTTACCATCACACCATGTTACCATGACACCATGTTAGCATCACACATGTTACCATCACACCATGTTACCATAACACCATCTTACCATGACACCATGTTAGCATCACACATGTTAGCATCACACCATGTTAGCATCACACCATGTTAGCATCACACCATGTTAGCATGACACCATGTTAGCATCACACATGTTAGCATGACACCATGTTAGCATCACACCATGTTAACATCACACCATGTTAGCATCACACCATGTTAGCATGACACCATGTTAGCATCACACCATGTTACCATCACAGCATGTTAGCATCACACCATGTTGGCATCATAGCATGTTAGCATCACACCATGTTGGCATGACACCATGTTAGCATGACACCATGTTGGCATGACACCATGTTAGCATGACACCATGTTAGCATCACACATGTTAGCATCACACATGTTAGTGTGACACCATGTTAGCATCACACCATGTTAGCATGACACCATGTTAGCATGACACCATGTTAGCATGACACCATGTTAGCATGACACCATGTTAGCATCACACATGTTAGCATCACACATGTTAGTGTGACACCATGTTAGCTTCACACCATGTTAGCTTCACACCATGTTGGCATCACACGGGGAATGGGAAGATGCTGGGAAAGAAGATTTTTGGGGTGAAGGTGTGTGTGGGAAGGGGGGGGGTAGGTCCAGCAACATAAAAGTAAACAGGTGTGATGCCAAAGCCAAAGGGGGCGCTATAACCCCTAGCATACATGATGCTGTCTCAAGTAAACAAGATGGCGGCGTTCCCGGCGTTTGGAAAGTATTCACCAAAGTATTTGCATAAAAAAAGTCAGCGAGCAAGCGCTTCAAATACATTTCCTAAAAATAAATGTTCCATTCCGACGGACTTGTGATCATTCCGAGCATGCAGTCCAAATTAAGGCGGAGCTAGGAGTGATCCCCCCACGTCCGACTACACCTGAGCTGCTCCCCCACGCTTTCATCCTGGGCTCCGGTTTCATCTGGCCTCGGAAGCGAGGGAGGAAAAAAGGTGGACAAGCTCCATCTTAAGTGCCAAAGAGTCACTTTGAAGCTGGGCCGCTCCTCTGCATGCATATTCATTCCCGCCTTCTCCTTCCGCTCCTCCGAGCCGTCCTCCTCTCACCGCGCCGCACACTCGCGAGCCGAGCCGCTAGCCGAGCCGCTAGCCGAGCCGCTAGCCGAGCCGCTAGCCGACCCGCTCATGTGCCAAATCTATTTGTCTCTCTTTTTTTCCTCACAAAAAATGCCATCTTACTTACAAAATGAAGTCTTTTTTCTTCATTATTGACATGTTTTATTCCCCCATAAATGAGGCCTTTTCCCCCCCACAGAGGAACATATTTTAGTCCACAAATGTGCTAATCATTTTTCATATTTGGATTTCATGAAAGTTCTTTCGAACCTGTTTATGACCTACTCAACATGTTTCTTACAATATTAGAGCCCTCTAGACATGAAATAACACCCCTATAGTCACCGTTACATTCCTATTTCCTGTTATAGTAGACACGAGAAGAGAAAATAAGGCCTATTAGGCATAGTAAAACTGTTTAAAACCTTCTAAATACAATTTTTAACATTATTAGAGCTCTTTAGACATGAAATAACACCCCTATAGTCACCGTTACATTCCTATTTCTTGTTATAGTAGACACAAGAAGAGAAAACAAGGCCTATTAGGCATAGTAAACCTGTTTACCACATTCTAAGTATGCATTTTAACATTATTAGAGCCCTCTAGACATGAAATAACACCCCTATAGTCACCTTAACACTCCTATTACCCAATATAGTAGACATAATAAGAGAAAATAAGACATATGTCGTAGACAACCTGTTTACCACATTCTAAGTATGCATTTTAACATTATTAGAGCCTTCTAGATATGCAATAACACCCCTATAATCACCTTAACATTACATTGACCCAATATAATATACATAATAAGAGAAAATAAGACATAGAAAACCTGTTGACAGCCTTCTAAATACGCATTTTAACATTATTAGAGCCCCCTAGACATGAAATAACACCCCTATAGTCATCGTTACACTCCTATTACCCAATATAGTGGACATCATAAGAGAAAATAGTAAATATTACACATAGAAAACATATTAATGACCTTCTGAATAGGATTTGTAACATTATTAGAGCCCTCTAGACATGACATAACACCCCTATAATCACTTTAACACTACATTGACCCAATATAATATACATAATAAGAGAAAGTAAGACATAGAAAACCTGTTGGCAGCCTTCTAAATACGCATTTTAACATTATTAGAGCCTACTAGACATGAAATAACACCCCTATAGTCACCTTTATACGCCTATTACCCAATATAGTAGACATAATAAGAGAAAATAATAAATATTACACATAGAAAACATATTAACAGCCTTCTAAATAGGATTTGTAACATTATTAGAGCCCTGTAGACATGCAATAGCAGCCCTATAGTCACCTTAGACGAGGGTAGAATATTCCACATGATAACAATGTCTTCTGTGGTCTGAGTTTGTATTTGCATGTTTGTTGACTAAGAAGAGGCCGGACTGGCGATGGAGGGTCCAGCACGAGTGTAGATTGTCGCCGCAAGGAGGTATCACTCTCCCCGCCTTTGCTGGCGGCGAGCAGCTAAGCGTTATCTCATGGAGCGTTTTGCTGCTGCAAGGATGACAAAAGCCGGAATGTGTTATGTGGGAAGAGTACAGGATGGATATTGACGGCGCGTTATCTGCAAGCGTGCAGCTTTCAGCGCGTCTGGCCGCAATCATTAGCCTCCTATCTAAAAATACATCTTACACCCCCCGCCCCCCCCCCCCTCCATGCACCTCCTTTTCTGGGTCACCTGCGCGGCCGCCGTCTTCCAGCTGAGCCGCTTTCCTTTTGGGCGGATACTTTCGAGGCATTGTTCCAGCGGTCGACGTTCCGTGCCGCATGGATTGAGCGCGCTCGCCGGAAGCTGACGTGAAGACGTGACAGCGACGCAGCCGCGCACGCTAACCGCTTCTGGTTCTGTTCCTTTCTGACATATGTTAGCTTAAAAACAGGAAGTCGCCTCCCCGGGCCCCCGGCAGCAGTGAAGAGGATGCTCCACGCTGCTCTCATCACAACAAAAAGGCACAAGAAGCAAATTAGCACTTCAAACGGCGCACGAGTGCAAAATAAGAATCCACACTTCATATCCGCCAGGGTCAAAGTCGGAGGAGACGCCACTCGGGTGTTGACGCGCCTCCTTTTCTTTCTTTCTTTAGCTGGCGCTTCTCCCGGCCTGTAAGTGCAGTACGTGCCATACTTTATCAAGCCGTAAAATTCACCTGTCTGCCGACACGTACAGGATGCGCCGCGACGCACCTACCCTTCTAATCCCTCGCCGCTTCCACGCTTCCAAAAGTCCTTTCACTCGTGAATCCGGCTGTGTCGTACTTGGATACAGCCTTCCGCCAAGTAGACCACACGTGCACGTTTCAACTCATCTGACCCTCAGCAGCTAACATGCTAGCAGCATGGGCCCATAAGCATGGGGCCATCAGCGTGGGGACATAAGCATGGGGCCATAAGAATGGGGCCATAAGCATGGGGACATAGTAGGCTGGCATAATCAACGTGTGGACATAGGCTGGGACAATCAGCGTGGGGACATAAGTGTGGGGACATAGGCTGGGGCAATCAGCGTGGGGACATAAGCGTGGGGACATAGGCTGGGACAATCAGCGTGGGGACATTAGTGTGGGGACATAGGCTGGGGCCATCATCATGGGGACATAAGTGTGGGGACATAAGTGTGGGGACATAGGCTGGGGCAATCAGCGTGGGGACATAAGCGTGGGGACATAGGCTGGGACAATCAGCGTGGGGACATTAGTGTGGGGACATAGGCTGGGGCCATCAGCGTGGGGACATAAGCGTGGGGACATAGGCTGGGACAATCAGCGTGGAGACATAAGCGTGGGGACATAGGCTGTGACAATCAGCGTGGAGACATAAGTGTGGGGACATAGGTTGGGACAATCAGTGTGGGGACATAAGCGTGGGGACATAGGCTGGGGCCATCAGCGTGGGGACATAGGCTGGGACAATCAGCGTGGAGACATAAGCGTGGGGACATAGGCTGGGGCCATCAGCGTGGGCACATAGGCTGGGACAATCAGCGTGGGGACATAAGTGTGGGGACATAAGCGTGGGGACATAGGCTGGGACAATCAGCGTGGAGACATAAGTGTGGGGACATAGGTTGGGACAATCAGTGTGGGGACATAAGCGTGGGGACATAAGCGTGGGGACATAGACTGGGGCCATCAGCGTGGGGACATAAGCGTGGGGACATAGGCTGGGACACTCAGCGTGGGGACATAAGCGTGGGGACATAGGCTGGGGCCATCAGCGTGGGGACATAAGAGTGGGGACATAAGCGTGGGGACAGAGGCTGGGACAATCAGCGTGGGGACATAGGCTGGGGCCATCAGCGTGGGGCCATCCGCATGGACAAGTAAAGTAAAGTAAAAGCCATAACTCCATGAGGTTGGCATCCAGTGAGAAGATGTTGGAGCCATAAAGCTGTCATGTTCCTAAAGGCCCCACCCACTCTGATGGGGGGGTGTCACGTTCCCCCCCCCCCTCCTGAGAAGAAAGAAGTTGCGGTTGAAGGTGCCAGACCGAGCGAAGACGCTTGAAGAAGGGAGGAGGCGGAGCCAAGAACTGACAACGACTAAGCATCAATTGGAAAGCCACCAATCAGTGAATCCCCCACATGAGAGGAGGCGGAGTCATGTGATTCATGGTTTGGCTTGAGTTTGGCTAACGCTCATCAATGCCAGACGCTCCACGTTACCTCCTCAGCTAATCAGCTCCATACGAGGGAGGCCAGGAATCCGCTGGAACATGTGGAGCTCATAAACCCCCCCCCCAGCCGGGGGAGGGCCGGGGGAGGGCCGGGGGGAGAGGGAGAAACACGAGAGTCATGTAGCGTACTTGAGGTTTGGATTAGAACCGACGTGCACACAAAATCACAAAAACAAACCTTGACCGAGTTCTCCTCGGCACCTCCTGGTGACCCCACGCTACCAGGAAGTGTGTGTGTGTGTGTGTGTGTGTGTGCTGGAGGAAACAGCTGCTTGTGGAACATCCAGGGATCCCATCCAAACACAACCACAAACATCACCGCTTCCTCCACGTGCACACGCACACGCACGGATCTGGAAAAGCTGGAAAAGTCAACTTGAAAGTGAATAAAGTGGAGGAAAAGGGCCGATGATGCACGCACACACACACACACACACACGCACACACACACACACACGCACGGCAGTAAACAAGCGTGGGGGCGCGTGGGGTCAGGTGTGAGAGTGCCAGCACGGCGAGGCGTTGACATGGCGGCAAAACAAAGGCGCCGCGTGGGAGGCGAGACAGGTGGACGACTCTTCTCCTGGGCTCAAGGGTCCTCAGGCCGCGAGGCCCGACTGGAGAGGGACGGGGGTGGGGGCGAGTGGGTGGCTGCAGAGCGCGAGGAAGGGTGAGCGCCGCCAAACGCGTTACTGGATGATGCGAGACGCGTACGTCGGACGCGGATGGAGCAGCTGATGATGGATCACAATCCAACATCTACTTCCTCAGGGCGCTTTTATTTTGAAATGTCGGTTCCATTTGCAGTTTTAATGTCAACAAACGATGGCGATGTTAGCATCAAGTCTGGTTTACCATGCAAAGTCATAGATTTGATGTAAAAAAAATAAAAATTAATTTTTTTATGTTAATTATTAATTATTAATGATGTATATTTTTTCCTCAAGTGTTGATGGATCATTTTCCTTGATGACTGATTAGTGGCAAGTAGCTATACATTTTAAGCTGAAGCTTGTCTAATAACGACAAGCTTTTATTGCAAATGTTGATCCCAAAAACATCAACATCCAGCTAGCAAGAGCGTTGGGAGGGGTTGGAGTGAGCCGTGTGTTAAAATCGGCATATAGGATTGGCGTTCAGGTCATTCTGGAACCAATGGCAATCTACTAGCATGTTCCTCCCCAAATTCCAACATTTTCCATCATTCCGCATTTTCTATGACAAAATTCCAGCTGAAAATAAATGGACCCTTTTTTCCACCTCACTGATAATGGCCACTTTCCCCACAATTCAACATTTTCCATCCCACAAATTGCCATTTTCAAACCATCCCGCCATGAAAACAATCGGCAGGACATTCCGGTTATCGACTTGCCACAACAACAGAATTCCACCTTTTTCCGTGATTGAACAAACACAAATGTCTTTGATTTTGACAATTCCTACTACTTGCACATTTCTCAACTCTTTCACAAACCCAGGCAAAAAGCTGATATTTGACATTCCGAAAATTCCCTTTTTCCCAGAATTAGGCTTACAGATTTCCATTGAAATAAATGTCATATTTCTGCATTTCTCATCTCACTCAAACAATTCCAATGTGAAAATGTAGTGTGCTAAGGACCCAATGAGGAATTCTTCCAAAATTCCTCATTCTCCAAACACAAATTCCCTTTGATTTTTGTCGATATGTGCCCTGTGATTGGCTGACTGGTCGACCCCGCCTCTCGCCTCTCCATGAATGTCAAATTTCCACATTTCAAACCATCCAATGTCAAATGTCCAGCCTGCTTGGGAACCAAAGGCTATCTCTGAGCACATTCCTAAAAAATCTGAAGATTTTCCATAATGACGTTTTGCAACAAAATTGAAAATGAAGACTTTTCCCACATTTTTCAACCGATTCCAAGAGGCCAACACGCAGCACACTGGGATCATCCGTTCACATTCAAGGTCTCCACAAATGTCCTCCTGACATCAGCTGGAGATGTTTCATGTTGGGAATCATGGAAGCATTCCTGCACTTCAAATGTGACAAATCCTCACTGGAAGATGTTTAAAGGAATGAGCGTGCACACGCGCACGTGCACGCGCACACGCGGCGTGATGGACCTGCGGTGCGGTGCCAGAGCGGATAAGCCAGTGGAGCAGAACCCAGCTTGGTCTGGGATCCCGCCAAGCCCAGCTGGTGGCTCCACCGGAGGAAGAGCAAGGAAAGAGAGGAGGAATGAGGAAGGAGGGGGATGGGTGGAGTGAGTGAGTGTTGCATCTCGGAACGCCGGCTGCTGGGCGTCACGTGTGGATGGTGAAGCGTTCCAAGAGGTGGAGTGTGTAAAATTCCAGTTAATAAATCCCAGGCTGAGATAAGATCAGGAAAAAAAACCCCACAATAGAACTCCTCAGCTGCTCTCGGGGGGTCAGAGGTGGGACGGCGCCCCCCTCAGGCAGCCTCCCATGCACGCAGCCGGAGCACGGAGCACGGAGCACGGAGCACGGAGCACGGAGCACGGAGCACGTGGGCGCGTGGCACCGCTGACGGGGAAAACACATGCTAACTTTTATTTCACACTATGAGGAAGTGAAATTTGGAAAGTTGACATTTTATGTGTGTGGGGGGGGGGGGGGGGGGGGCAGGATGCTGAGGTCAAGATGGCGACTTTTGCATCGGAACATCGGAACAAGTTTGTGGAATAAGTTTCACTTAATACCTGTAGGCCTTTTTTTCCACAGGTGACTTTCTTCAGGCTTCCGATTGGCTGAAACGGCACGAATACGTTGGGAAGCTAGCATGGAAGCTAGCACGGGGACAAGATTTGGTCATGTGATTTTTTTATGACAAACTGAGTGTTTGTGAGAAGCATGTGACTGCACACACACACACACACACACATACACACACACACACACACACACATACAAAGTCTCCATTGAGGCCGCACGCTATCATGTGATGATGATGATGATGATGATGATGGCCGGCATGGTCGGAGGTCAGAGTGGAACGCCGTATGCGGGGAACGCCGCCACCTCATCCATACTGGCCAGACAAAAAGGCTGAGAGAGGCGGGGCCAAAGACCAATATAAAGCGGTTCTGTGAGGCCGGACAAAGACGCCCTTTATGGGGGCCTGATGTCACATGGGTGGCGTCCCCCGCACGCACGCACGCACGCACGCACGCACCATGACAAGACGCTACGAAGCAACAAGAAGCGTCCGGGACCTCGGTGCTGCACCCTGTGGGCCCCCGCCTGTCATTACAGGACAAACATCATTAAAAGAGGATTAGCGGCACACACCTGCCATTGGGATCCGGGAACGTGTCCTGGCATCCGCCAATCAGGGACAGGGAATGTCAGCCAGGAGATGGAATTAAAAGGCTTTTTCGTTCATCATCAAATGTTCCAGGAGGGCGGCCATGACATTCAAAGGTGGTCATCTAATGGAAATGACCTTTCAGCTTCTCCTGCGCCCTCATGGACCACCACGTTAAGGGGGGGGGGGGGGGGGGGGCTGGGGGCGGGGGTGGCGGGGGGGGCACATAGCTTGCAACTTTGCGTGCCTTCAATTTATTCCGATTGGACACGGCTGCCGACCATGTGACATCCACTCCCACGCACGCACACACTGGTCAACGTTTACTGAGGCTGCTTCTCCAACAGTGGAAGACCTCCTTGGGGTTCTGGTCCTGGTTCCCGCCAAGTCCATGACCTTCCTTTAGACCTTTCTGATCATTCCAAATGAACCATCCAGGATATCATCCTGGCATCATGTCAGAGTAGTTACTGGTGAAGTAATCAGTGAGACACATACATTTAGAGTAGTTACTGATGAACTAATCACTGATACACATACATTTAGAGTGGTTACTGATGAACTAATTACTTCTACACATACATTTAGAGTAGTTACTGGTGAAGTAATCAGTGAGACACATACATTTAGAGTAGTTACTGATGAACTAATCACTGATACACATACATTTAGAGTGGTTACTGATGAACTAATTACTTCTACACATACATTTAGAGTAGTTACTGGTGAAGTAATCAGTGAGACACATACATTTAGAGTAGTTACTGATGAACTATTCACTGAGGCACATACATTTAGAGTAGTTACTGATGAACTAATCACTGATACACATACATTTAGAGTAGTTACTGGTGAAGTAATCAGTGAGACACATACATTTAGAGTAGTTACTGATGAACTATTCACTGAGGCACATACATTTAGAGTAGTTACTGATGAACTAATCACTGATACACATACATTTAGAGTAGTTACTGGTGAAGTAATCAGTGAGACACAAACATTTAGAGTAGTTACTGATGAACTATTCACTGAGGCACATACATTTAGAGTAGTTACTGATGAACTAATCACTGATACACATACATTTAGAGTGGTTACTGATGAACTAATTACTTCTACACATACATTTAGAGTAGTTACTGGTGAAGTAATCAGTGAGACACACACATTTAGAGTAGTTACTGATGAACTATTCACTGAGGCACATACATTTAGAGTAGTTACTGATGAACTAATCACTGATACACATACATTTAGAGTGGTTACTGATGAACTAATTACTTCTACACATACATTTAGAGTAGTTACTGGTGAAGTAATCAGTGAGACACATACATTTAGAGTAGTTACTGATGAACTAATTACTGCTACACGTACATTTAGAGTAGTTACTGATGAACTAATTACTGCTACACATACATTTAGAGTAGTTGCTGATGAACTAATCACTGAGGCACGTACATTTAGAGTAGTTACTGATGAACTAATTACTGCTACACATACATTTAGAGTAGTTACTGATGAACTAATCACTGATCCACATACATTTAGAGTAGTTGCTGATGAACTAATTGCTGATACACATACATTTAGAGTAGTTGCCGATGAACTAAACACTGAGCCACATACATTTAGAGTGGTTGCTGATGAACTAATCACTGAGACACATACATTTAGAGTGGTTACTGATGAACTAATCACTGATCCACATACATTTAGAGTAGTTACTGATGAACTAATTACTGATACACATACGTACATTTAGAGTAGTTGCTGAGGAGCTAATGACTGAGACATACATTTAGAGTAGTTACTGATGAACTAATCACTGAGACACATACATTTAGAGTGGTTACTGATGAACTAATTGCTGATACACATACATTTAGAGTAGTTACTGATGAACTAATCACTGAGGCACGTACATTCAGAGTGGTTACTGATGAACTAATCACTGATTCACATACATTTAGAGTAGTTACTGATAAACTCATCACTGAGACATGCATTTAGAGTAGTTACTGTGTCGTCCTTTTGTGTAAAGTGTTCCCATTTATGCTATGAAAAAGTGTTTTGGCCCCCACGGCACATGTCCCAGCGTTCCTTGAGCGGCCGGTTGTGTGCCGATGGGAATGTTGGGGGAATGTTGGGGGTTAAATGCCAGCAATTGCCATTCATTTGCTGCCAATAGTGGTGGTAAATGGAAGAGACGGGGGGGGGGGGTGTCCATTACGGCTGCTTTGGCGCTGAATGAACTCTATATGTATTTATGGCGTGCGTGTAGGATGGTGTTATTCATCAATGCCAGGGTGGGGGCAGGGGGGAGGGGGGGGGCGACAGCAGCGAGTACAATGAGCGTGCGTGAGCGTGCGTGATGATAAATGGACTGATAGGCCATCTCGCTGAGCTTACACCCTCTAATTAGTTTTTAATTGACAGCCATTAAAGATCCTCGCTCCCCGTCCTGATTACGTGTTGCGGGGAGCAGACGGCCGAGCTCCGCCTTCCCGTCAGGCCTTATCTTCCCTCTTCGCCGTCGACCCGCCCGCTTTCCGTGCAGGAGCGTCTTCCAGCACGCACGCATCATCACGCTCGTGTTCTCCTGCAATTAAGCATCACCTCACGCCTTCCTTCCATCCTACCAGTGACACAACATCAAAGAGCGGGAACATTCCCAGAGAAATTGGGAATGGCTTTTTATACCATAAGAATGTCCTGCTAGCCATCCACATTCCGCCATGGAAATCCCAACGACGCAAAATGTCCAGATACATTTCCAGGGGATGGGTCAAATATCCCAAGATAAAAAACATTGCTAGTATGCTATCATGCTAACGTGCTATCATGCTAACAGCTGGCATGGGTACGATCCTTTGGCTTTTGGTGGCTCCATTGTTAGCTTCATGGTTTAGCTTCATGGTTTAGCGTCATGGTTTAGCATCATGGTTTAGCATCATGGTTTAGCGTCATGGTTTAGCTTCATGGTTTAGCTTCATGGTTTAGCGTCATGGTTTAGCATCATGGTTTAGCGTCATGGTTTAGCTTCATGGTTTAGCTTCATGGTTTAGCTTCATGGTTTAGCTTCATGGTTTAGCTTCATGGTTTAGCGTCATGGTTTAGCGTCATGGTTTAGCTTCATGGTTTAGCGTCATGGTTTAGCTTCATGGTTTAGCTTCATGGTTTAGCTTCATGGTTTAGCGTCATGGTTTAGCTTCATGGTTTAGCTTCATGGTTTAGCGTCATGGTTTAGCGTCATGGTTTAGCTTCATGGTTTAGCTTCATGGTTTAGCTTCATGGTTTAGCTTCATGGTTTAGCTTCATGGTTTAGCTTCATGGTTTAGCGTCATGGTTTAGCTTCATGGTTTAGCTTCATGGTTTAGCTTCATGGTTTAGCGTCATGGTTTAGCTTCATGGTTTAGCTTCATGGTTTAGCTTCATGGTTTAGCTTCATGGTTTAGCTTCATGGTTTAGCTTCATGGTTTAGCTTCATGGTTTAGCGTCATGGTTTAGCTTCATGGTTTAGCTTCATGGTTTAGCTTCATGGTTTAGCTTCATGGTTTAGCTTCATGTTTAGCTTCATGGTTTAGCTTCATGGTTTAGCTTCATGGTTTAGCTTCATGGTTTAGCTTCATGGTTTAGCGTCATGGTTTAGCGTCATGGTTTAGCCTCATGGTTTAGCTTCATGGTTTAGCTTCATGGTTTAGCTTCATGGTTTAGCTTCATGGTTTAGCTTCATGGTTTAGCTTCATGGTTTAGCAACGTTTATCTTGCTGCTGGCCCTTTAAGAAAAGGGGACCAAGCCGACTCAAACGTAGAATAAATATATGTATTCCAATTTGCAGCACAGTAAAGCGCCGTTCGATCCCCACTGACCGCTTGGCTTCCTCTCCACTTCTCCGTGACGGCGTCGCCGACGTTGAGGGCAAACGCTTTGATTATTCACAGATGGCGACGCCGCCATCCATCATGCGAGCGCCACTAATCTGAAGGATGACACGCTTTCTGCAAAATATGAGGCGGGAAAACTAATATTCCTCACGCGGCCATGTCGTCGATCAAAAAGCAGGAGAAGAAAAGCAGGAGAAGAAAAGCAGGCCGCAAGCGACAATAACCGCTAAATGCCATCATAAACATCAGAGTAATCAGATTACAATGTAATCCTTTCCAAGTCATCAGCACTTTTTAGCCAGCGTCCTTCTAGGAATAGGACCAATGACAGCAGAACAGGAGAGGAACATGAGAAGAACAGGAGGACACATGAGAGGAACATGGCAGGAACAGGAGAGCACCATGTGGGGCCCAAGTAGGGGGGCATAGTAGGGGGTCATGGGAACAAAGCAGACGGTCATACGTAGGATGAAAAACCTGTGAGGAACATGAGGTTCATTGATCATCAAGATGAGAGGAAGGAATATGAGCAACGAGGAGAACTGAGATCAAGAATATGCGAGAAGGAGAAGGGGATGAGAAGATGAGAGGACCATGATAACTTGAAAGAAACGTGAAAGACGTATGAGAGAAACAAGAGGAATTGGAGAAGAACGTAGAAGACACAAAAGAAACATAAGGAGAAAAGGAGAACAACATGAGAGGAGCATGAGGGTAAAAATTTTGGTGATATGAGAAGTACATGAGACAAACGAGAAGAAGCAGGATGAACATGGGAACAATTTAAGATAATGTTTGAAGAAAATGAGAAGAACATGAAGAGAAACAAGAAAAGCTTGTCCTCCAAGCCAGGAGCTTTCTAGAATATGACAGGAATGAGAGAAGAACATGAGAGAAGGAGCATCAGCAAGAGATGAAAGTACCATGATGACGTCAAAGAAATATTTTCCCTCTCAGAAGATGAGGAGGAAGAAGCAAAAGATGAGGAAGAAGAACAAGAAGAGCAAGAAGAACAAGAAGAACAAGAAGAACAAGAAGAACAAGAAGAACAAGAAGAACAAGAAGACGAACATAAACATATTAGGAAGAAGAAGAAGAGGAAGAAGAAGAGGTAGCATGTTCCATGAGCACTCAGACCGTGATGCAACATCAGGCTTGCTTGTCCTCCAGAAGACCTCCATCATGGACTTCATCATCTCACAACTTCACCCCACAACATCCTACAAGCTCTTCTGTCTGCTCCCCAAAACGCCCACTTGGGGCCCGGAGCAATGACTCCGCCCACCAGCGGCCATTTGCTTCATCCATTGGTGACCTTAATGTTTGGAGATGCTTCTTCTTCTTCTTCTTCTTCTTCAGCCTGCATCTCCTCACACGGACGCACTCTTGGGACGCCACATTTATTCTCTCTAACTTGGCCCTTGATCACGGTAATCAAACAGCGGCACCATCAGCCTCAAGCGCCGTAATTATGGGCTGCCCGGACTGTGCGCACACACACACACACACACACACACACACACACACACACACACACACACACACGGCGTAGAGGCCACTAATGAGTCCGATGAGACGGAGGAGGAAAAGGAAGCCGGAGCGTTGCGAGCGGCGGCGAGAGCGGAGGTGAGAAGAAGAAGCGGGGCGGGCAGAAAGGAGGGTGAAGTGACGCCGGCGACGGCGGTGGGCGGCGGGTTGCCAGGGCCCTGGTGGAGATGTTGGCAGCTGTAACCATGGCAACAAGCTCCCACGGCGCACATGAGAGGCGCAGCCAGTCGGCGCTCCGGAACAACATTCCTTTATTTGACTTCTTCTAGGCGTGCATCCCGCAGCTGCCCGTCGTTACGTAAAACACTTTTCCACCGTCCTAGCCTTCCTGCTGGGGGGGGGGGGGGGGGCATCAAATAACACTCTTTGGTACATGTGAGCCCCCCCCACCCCCCCACCTCTCTCTAACATTCAAGAACATAATGGAAAATATGGTGGAAGTGGTAAGGCCCCCTACTGGGAAAACAATCTATTAGTGGCAGCTAGCCAATCAAGTCCACAGGAACCCGAGGAACCCGAGGAACCCGAGGAACCCGAGGAACCCGAGGAACCTGACAACAGGGCAATGATTCTCCTCGGTTTAAAGCTTTGGGTGGCGGGTGGAGGGGTGTGGCACACAAAACACAATGGTGTATGAAGGTCTAATCATCTTGGCTGGCCGCTGTGTATCTACCAAAGGTGTGGAGAACCACAGGAGAATGGTGTATGAAGGTCTAATCATCTTGGCTGGCCGCTGTGTATCTACCAAAGGTGTGGAGAACCACAGGAGAATGGTGTATGAAGGTCTAATCATCTTGGCTGGCCGCTGTGTATCTACCAAAGGTGTGGAGAACCACAGGAGAATGGTGTATGAAGGTCTAATGATTTTGGCTGGCCGCTGTGTATCTACCAAAGGTGTGGAGAACCACAGGAGAATGGTGTATGAAGGTCTAATCATCTTGGCTGGCCGCTGTGTATCTACCAAAGGTGTGGAGAACCACAGGAGAATGGTGTATGAAGGTCTAATCATCTTGGCTGGCCGCTGTGTATCTACCAAAGGTGTGGAGAACCACAGGAGAATGGTGTATGAAGGTCTAATGATCTTGGCTGGCCGCTGTGTATCTACCAAAGGTGTGGAGAACCACAGGAGAATGGTGTATGACGGTCTAATCATCTTGGCTGGCCGCTGTGTATCTACCAAAGGTGTGGAGAACCACAGGAGAATGGTGTATGAAGGTCTAATGATCTTGGCTGGCCGCTGTGTATCTACCAAAGGTGTGGAGAACCACAGGAGAATGGTGTATGACGGTCTAATCATCTTGGCTGGCCGCTGTGTATCTACCAAAGGTGTGGAGAACCACAGGAGAATGGTGTATGAAGGTCTAATCATCTTGGCTGGCCGCTGTGTATCTACCAAAGGTGTGGAGAACCACAGGAGAATGGTGTATGAAGGTCTAATCATCTTGGCTGGCCGCTGTGTATCTACCAAAGGTGTGGAGAACCACAGGAGAATGGTGTATGAAGGTCTAATCATCTTGGCTGGCCGCTGTGTATCTACCAAAGGTGTGGAGAACCACAGGAGAATGGTGTATGAAGGTCTAATCATCTTGGCTGGCCGCTGTGTATCTACCAAAGGTGTGGAGAACCACAGGAGAATGGTGTATGAAGGTCTAATCATCTTGGCTGGCCGCTGTGTATCTACCAAAGGTGTGGAGAACCACAGGAGAATGGTGTATGAAGGTCTAATGATCTTGGCTGGCCGCTGTGTATCTACCAAAGGTGTGGAGAACCACAAGAGAATGGTGTATGAAGGTCTAATGATCTTGGCTGGCCGCTGTGTATCTACCAAAGGTGTGGAGAACCACAGGAGAATGGTGTATGAAGGTCTAATCATCTTGGCTGGCCGCTGTGTATCTACCAAAGGTGTGGAGAACCACAGGAGAACCACAGGAGAACATCCACTTCCTGAGACTGCAACGTCACAAACCACATCATCAACTCCAGCTCCTATTAGAGAAGAAAAGGCCATGAAAGCGTTTGATTGTGATTGTTTACATTTAACACAAAGAAGGAAAAGTGGAACAGCTCTCAGGCGACTGGGCTCACCATGGGGGGGCAAATAACCCCCCCCTCTTAAATCAGTACAAATACACAATCACTGACAAGAAGCCTTCACACGTAAAATTGGCCGCCATTTTCAGGTAAATGTTCCTCTACTTCTCAGTTGGTTTGTTCCTTTCTTTGTCTGGGAGGGTGACGTAGCGTGGATCTTCTTATCCAGAAATTTGGACCTTTTTATCTCACAATTTCCACTTTCTATCTCGTAGTTTCAACTTTTTATCTCATAATTTTGACTTTATATTTCGTAATTTTCACTTTCTATCTCAAAATTTCGACTTGCTATCTTGTAATTTTGACTGTATCTCAAAATGTAAACTTTTTATCTCGTAATTTCGACTTTCTTATCTAAAAATTTAGACTTTTTATCCTGTAATTTCGACTTTCTATCTCGTAATTTCAACTATCTCGTAATTTTGACTTTCTATCTTGTAATTTTGACTTTTTATCTCGCAATTTTTCGAATTTCTTATGTCAAAATTTTGACTTTTTATCTTGTGATTTCGACTTTCTATCTTGTAATTTTGACTGTATCTCAAAATATCGACTTTTTATCTCGTAATTTCGACTTTCTGTCAAAATTTTGACTTTTTCTCTTGTAATTTCGACTTTCTATCTCGTGATTTCAACTTTCGCGTAATTTCGACTTTTTATCTCAAAATTTCGACTTTGTATCTTGTAATTTTGATTTTCTTATGTCAAAATTTTTACTTTTTATCTCATAATTTCGACTTTCTATGTCGTAATTTCAACTTTTTATCTCGTAATTTTGACTTTCTATCTTGTAATTTCGACTTTCTATCTCGTAATTTCGACTTATGTCAAAATTTTGACTTTTTATCTCGTAATTTCAACTTTCTATCTTGTAATTTTGACTGTATCTCAAAATTTCTACTTTTTTATCTCGTAATTTCGACTTTCTTATGTCAAAATTTTGACTTTTTATCTTTTAATTTCGACTTTCTATCTTGTAATTTTGACTGTATCTCAAAATTTCGACTTCTATCTCGTAATTTCGACTTTTTGACTCTTTGTATCTTGTAATTTTGACTTTCTTATGTCAAAATTTTGACTTTTTATCTCGTAATTTCAACTTTCTATGTCGTAATTTCAACTTTTTATCTCGTAATTTCGACTTTCTCATAATTTTGACTTTTTATCTCAAAATTTCGACTTTCTATCTTGTCATTCCGACTTTTTATCTTGTAATTTAAACTTTCTTTTCTCAAAATTTCGACTTTTAATCTCGTAATTTTGACTTTCTGTCTCGTCATTTCAACTTTCCATTTCGTAATTTCGACTTTCAATCTCGTAATTTCAATTTACCATTGGGATCATTTGGTTGTTTATCATCCAACTATTAACTATTTATTTACCAACATAACACCATCAACTATTTACAATTTTCACATTTGGAAGTGAAAAATGTGTGTATGATTTATAATTCCCCAACAATGCGTAACCTTCTGCATGCTACACACCTCCACACTCGCATGACATGACATGACATGACATTAGATGACATGACATGACATGACATTAGATGACATTGAAAGGGCCAGCTGGTACCACACACACTTCTGCCACCTTGTGGTGGTTTTTATGGCTGCAGCCTGCTGTCGATGTGAACGTGTTTTGTAGAATGAGACGCAAAGCGAAGTAAAAGTGTCGTAAATGTCCACGTGAACAAAACACCTCCACGCTTTAACCGAGGTTCCGCTGTGTTGCCTTCAATCGCCTTTTCACTTTCCGTAAATATGCACTTTAGGTTGGAAATGTGAACAATTTGAGCGTGGAGCCTCCAGGATCCAAACGGCGTTTGAAACAGGAAGTAGCCAGCTCGCTAACAAGCAGCTGAGGAACAATTCCGGTGGAGGTTCGGCGGTTGGAACCGTGACAAGTGTGGGATTTTCAGATTGCGGCACACGGCTGTAAAGCCGTAAAGTGGCTTGTGTGAGCGGAATGAAGCAGCTCCAGTCAAGGCTGAGCTCATTAGGACGGGCCGCCATCGCACACGCGCGCGCACGCACACGCACGCGCACGCACACACACACGCACACACACAGCGAGTGTGTTGGCATTACAGAAGCGGAGAAAGGAGACAATGGACAAGGAGAGAGCAAGGAAGGAAGGAGAGAGGGATCACGCGGAAGACGGAGGACGACGGAGGAAGACGGAGGAAGACGGAGGAGCGCGGGATGCAAAGATTGGGGCCGTGCAGGAAACAATGAGGGGGGAGACAAAGCAGGTGGTCCTGGTAATTGCCTGGGGAATATAATGAATGAGCCACAGTGCATCTGACGGAATAGGAAATCGTCTCTATCTCCTCATTCCGCTCGCCGGCTCTCTCGACCGCCCCCACTCCCACCCCTCCCTCTCATTATCTGCCGCCTACCCCCCGTCCCCCGTCCCCCCGCCACCCCTTTTAAACGTATCTCATAAGCCCATCTTTGCTTTTCTCTCGCTTTCCCTCCAAGCGCCAACACTGTGCTGAAAAACCGGCAACGCAACGAGGCCTACGTCTCCCTGGGACTACGTATGACCACGGATCATATTCCTGTATCCTACGTAGCCTGGAATGCTACATACTAAGCTACGCATCCTCACGCAAAACGACTGACACGTCACATGACATGACATCACTAACGTACGGCCAGCTAATGTCTTTTTGCTGCTACCGGGTTTGGGTAAAAATGTCCGTTTTTCCTGACTCTTTGTTTTGTTATGTTTTGTTCCTACAATGTGCCGTCCACAATCTTTGGCATTCCCAGGGTTACAGAGGCCCTTTGTATTGACTTGTGGACCCCAGTAGAGCAGCTACACGCAATAACCGGCACATGAAGCTTTCCAGATCTTCCACAATCTGCACCTATTCCTATTCCTGGATTTCTTTAGATGTTGTGTTTCTCGCAAAAACCCCCAGGCACGCCCACTCCGCTGTGGTTGGCCACACTCCAGAGTGCTCAGGAGGACTTCCGGATAGCTGCCGAACCCAACTTTATTGGAGTTGATAATAAAGACCATGTATCCCAATCCGAGTCGGAAGTCGGAGACTCGACAGTCCCAAGGTTCTCAGGAAAAGAG
This sequence comes from Doryrhamphus excisus, assembly GCF_037039965.1. Classification (NCBI taxonomy): domain Eukaryota; kingdom Metazoa; phylum Chordata; class Actinopteri; order Syngnathiformes; family Syngnathidae; genus Doryrhamphus; species Doryrhamphus excisus. The sequence goes on from NC_136362.1 coordinate 5,743,326, forward strand.
GTTACTTCTGGAAGTCTGTCAATGCTAAGTAGCTTTAGCATTTTAGCCTTCTCTACTGCACGGGTAACGTGTGTTGTGGTCATTACAGGTTTTTAAAAGTCGGTTAGAGCCGCTAATTGTGGTGGGAAAAGGCTATTAGCAACCCCCCCCCCACCCCTCCCTGTATGCACACGCTATAATGCTACACAGACTAGCGCTTTGGCTACATGCCTTCCACTAAATAAAGACAGTTAGGACACTGAAGATGGTACTTCCTGCTGCCTCTTCTGACTCTTCCAACCTCCAAGTAACGTTGGGAAGGCGTAGGGCTTCAAGTTTGGGGGCGGGTCCAGCTGCATGGGGGCCCATCTTCACTAAACAGTACAAGTACCAGTACAAGTACAAGTACAAGTACAAGTGTGCCCTTGTGTACTTACACTTAGTCTCTTTAACCGCATAAGTGCACATATGCATATTTACTATTGTGAGTGTATATAAGTACACACTACGCACTCACACTTACTCTTACGTGCATAGTTGTACTGAGTCTTTTGAGTGCACGAGTGCACACTTGGCTACTTACTCCTACTAAGTGCACATATGCATATTTACTATTGTGAGTGTATATAAGTACACACTACGCACTCACACTTACTCTTACGTGCATAGTTGTACTGAGTCTTTTGAGTGCACGAGTGCACACTTGGCTACTTACTCCTACTAAGTGCACATATGCATATTCACTATTGTGAGTGTATATAAGTACACACTACGCACTCACACTTACTCTTACGTGCATAGTTGTACTGAGTCTTTTGAGTGCACGAGTGCACACTTGGCTACTTACTCCTACTAAGTGCACATTTGTGTACTTACACTTTATCCGCTGAACCTGACTCCAGGATGACGTCTTTCTTTAAGGAGAACACATTCCTGTTCCATGATAGCACCATGTGCCGGTCGCCTACAGCCGCGCACGTGTGATGTGAGAGTGGCTAACTCATTAGCGGGCCTCGTCACAGCGGGAGGTGGGTGCCGGCGTGTTCTGGGGGGGCCGGCAATTCATCTTCTGCCTCCATGTGTGAACATATCCTTTTCCTGAACCTTCTTCTTCTTCTTCTTCTCCGTTCAGGATTTAATTAAAGCAGTTGGACTGATCCTCATCATCATCATCATCATCATCATCATCATCACCTCTCCTCCTTTCGTCCTCGGGAGGTTAATAGCGCACTAATCCAACCCCCTGCCCCCCCCCCCGGAGCCCCCAGGCCCTTCCTCAATAATGCATGGATCAGATGAGGACACCTACGCTGCCGTGGATGGAAGGTTCCGGGCACACATGGATTGATGGACATGCTACTGTTATTCCCAACCATTCCTTCGTTATTCCCAACCATTCCTTCTTTATACCTGACCATTCCTTCTTTGTTCCGCACATTCCTTCTTTATTCCCAACATCCCTTCTTTATTCCTGACCATTTAATCTTTGTTCCCCACCATTCCTTCTTTATTCCCAACATTCCGTCTTTATTCCAGACATTCCTTTCCCGACCATTCCTTCTTTATTCCCAACATCCCTTCTTTATTCCTGACCATTTCCTCTTTGTTCCCAACCATTCCTTCTTTATTCCTGTCCATTCCTTCTTTATTCCCAACTGTTCCTTCTTTATTCCCAACATCCCTTCTTATTCCAACTATTCCTTCTTTGTTCTCAACCATACCTTCTTTATTCCCAACCACTCCTTCTTTATTCCTGACCATTTCCTCTTTGTTCCAACCATTCCTTCTTTATTCCTGTCCATTCCTTCTTTATTCCCAACTGTTCCTTCTTTATTCCCAACATCCCTTCTTATTCCAACTATTCCTTCTTTGTTCTCAACCATACCTTCTTTATTCCCAACCACTCCTTTATTCCTGATCATTTCCTCTTTGTTCCAACCATTCCTTCTTTATTCCTGTCCATTCCTTCTTTATTCCCAACTGTTCCTTCTTTTTCCCAACATCCCTTCTTATTCCCAACTATTCCTTCTTTGTTCCCAACCATACCTTCTTTATTCCCGACCATTCCTTCCTTATTCCCAACCACTCCTTCTTTATTCCTGACCATTCAGTCTTTGTTCCAAACCATTCCTTCTTTGTTCCCAACCATACCTTCTTTATTCCCAACCATTCCTTCTTTATTCCCAACTGTTCCTTCTTTATTCCAGACAATTCCTTCTTTGTTCCCAACCATCCCTTCTTCGTTCCCGATATTCCTTCTTCATTCCCGACATTCCGTCTTTATTCCCAACATCCCTTCTTATTCCCAACTATTCCTTCTTTGTTCCCAACCATACCTTCTTTATTCCGGACCATTCCTTCTTTATTCCCAATCATTGTTTTGTTCCCAGCCATATACGTACAGTATGCGGTTACAGTATATACGTACGTATATACTGTATATACGTAACTGTCTATCTATTTATAGATATAGATATAGATGTATAGATATACTATATGGACTGGTTGAATTGAACGTTGGAGAGTGGATATCATCGGATGACGACTCTGGATCATCTACATCCAGCCTCGGCATGGAAGTGATGGGAATCCAATGAGTCTTTGTAAGGTAAGTGTCCATGGAACGCTGCTGCATACGGATGACAATGTGCTATTAAACCTGGAACATCTAATGACCTTTTCACCAACAGTGTGTGTGCGTGTGTGTGTGTGTTCGTGTGTGCGTGTGTGTGTGTGTGTGTGTGTGTGTGCGCGAGTGCGTGCGTGTGCGTGCTAGCGAAGCAGGTAGCGGACTCTCCCTAATGAAGACAGCGGCGTTGACGGCAACTACCAATTAAAGTTGTCACGGTCGCAGCCATCCCGAGCTTTGACGACGCGCTTCCCTCTTTCCTTAAATTGCAATTACAGCCTGGTGGGCGTGGCCACGCTCGCATGACCTCACATGCTTTTGTCTTACTGTGTGTGTGTGTGTGTGTGTGTGTGTGTGTGTGTGTGCGTGCGTGTGTGAGCTCGCTGAGCCAAGCCACCAATTAAATGCGCACGTTAGCGCCAGCAAGGACAAGATGACACTTAGTTGAGGTTAAAATGTTGGCCCCGCGTCCTGTCACTCATCATGGATCCCATCCTTGGACAACCAAGCATTTTTATTATTTCACCCAAACTGGCCTTCATTTCACTTCAACTTGGTGCTGAAATGAGGAGCATAGGAATAAATAAGCAAAAGAAGGAAAGTACTTAGTTGTTCCGAGTACGAGCCCTTGGAAAATCACCGCCACAAACCAAAAAAGGGGAACTTCCTGTCTGGTTCCTGAGACCTTTCATGCATGTTGTCATGGTGGAACTCTACCAAATGGGGACATTTTTATTCCCTGAATGTAAAGGCGGCGTTCCTGAGCAACTTTTGAGGATTCAAAATATCAGACTTTTCCCCGGACCTGACGTGCTTCCCAATTGGAAGTATTCCAATAATTATCATCATCATAATCATGACAAGAAGCCATTTGAGTAGGAATTGCATGTGAATTCCGAAAAAATTTTGAAACATCCTCAGAATGTATGACAATCTATACCGACCACTGTATGAACCGTGACACGGAATAACATGGAATAACATGGAATAACACGGAATAAGCAGAATGTTACATGTAATGTGAAAGGAAATTCATCTCCAACACTAGGGGGCGACATTGAAATTGGGAAAATATGTCACAGAATACGTTCAATTATGGGAAATGGGTTTTCGCACATGGAATGTTACCACAACGGATGGATTACCATTCCAGCCATGGAATTACACGATGAGTCCCGGTACAGGCGGGATCTTTTGTACGGCTCTAACGGAAAAATACATTTCCTGTTTGGACTGTTTCCTCCATGACGGTGAATACGCGGGACAACCACAAGGGGCGCTGTGATAAGCAGATGGTAGCGTTTGGGTCTTGGGGGGGGGGGCCCCCGAGGAAGAGAGTCGGCATCACGGTGGACCAGGAGACAATCGCAGGTGGATGAGATCAGATCCCAGGACAATCAGAACAATGCTGGCCATGTGCACGTGTGTGTGTGTGTGCACGTGTGTGTGTGGTTTGGTCTAGCGGCTTCCTCGGAAAAGCGGGGGCCACTCGGGATAAACGGCGCCAATCAAAAGGGGATGTGGCGGTAATGAAGACTAAGGCGCTGAGAGGCAGGCAGCTTTTAGGAGCGCTCAGCACTTCAGACCCGCTCGCTCGCTACGTCTTTCACAGCTCGCCGGATTAGCCGGCCTAGTCTCTATGGAAACCTTGCCCTGCACCGCGCACGCACACACACATGCACACACGCACACACACACACACACACACACACGTCAGGAAGACTTTTACTTGCCTTAGAAAAGCGAAAGGACATAATTTAAGTGCTACTTGTGATTTCCTGTTTGATGTGTTCAGGGAATCCGGTGGGGGGGTTTGGGGGGGCGGGGGTCTGGCGCCGACGGTCCGACCGGCGTAGGAGTGAATTACGAATGCATGGGGGTGCGGTGGTCCAGACCAGACGGTCACGCTAGGAAACATCCGCCAGTGTCGCTCCGGGAGTAAGGTGGTTTGGTGCCGGCCGGGGTGGGGGGGGTGGGGGGGGGGATCAGAAGCAGCCAATCAGAACCATTCCACATCATTGATCAGGGGCCATCTCACACAAGTGTCCAGGCTTTCCCGCTAATGCCGCCCGGTCGGCCCGAGCCTCCATCCCGGGCTGGCTAAAGCTCTTCTTCTTCTTCTCCGCTGCATTTCATCACACGCTATCTCTTCTCATTTTTCCAGCTCCGCGCTTTTGCCACTTATTGGCTCCGCCTGGGCCCGGGTGGGGGAGTGGGAGATAGGCCCCGGCGCCACGCTGCAGAAATGGACCCGGTCACACCGGTGGCCTGCTCTGAATGCTAATGGGCGGGACGCAACCCAGGCCAGGTGACGGAGCAAATTAGACCGGCGGGAACATGAAGTGCTCAGGACCGCTTTGATGCGGCACACGGCGACACGGAGTCACATGGTGGAGATCATCTTTTCCTTCCTTATTCCCGTTCTAACTTTAGTTCCTCCCGGATAAAGAACATGAAGAACACATCAAGCTCGGCTTTCACACGACTTTGCTGGGAGAAGGAGAGACAGATAGCACGTGAGCATGTGGGCTATATTTACCTCTAATAATAATATCGTCATAATAATCTTCACTGCTCTTCGTCACTCAGGAGGGCCAACGGACGCCCAAGTTGAGGAAGCGTCTGGGAGCTGAGAGGCTTTCCTAAAACGCCTCGAACCTAACTGGTGGCTAACCTTGTTGGGGGTGCGGAACAAACAGTTGCACGCACAACCGGTACCAGCACCCAGACCAGTACCAGGACCCAGACCAGTACCAGGACCCAGACCAGTACCAGGACCCATACCGAGACCTGTACCAGGACCTGGACCGGTACCAGGACCCAGACTGGTACCAGGACCCAGACCGGTACCAGGACCTGGACCGGTACCATGACCCAGACCGAGACCGGTACCAGGACCCAGACTAGGACCGGTACCCAGACCGAGACCGGTACCAGGACCCAGACCAGGACCAGTACCAGGACCCAGACCTAGACGGGTAACCGGATCCAGACCAGTACCAGGACACAGACGGGTACCAGGAACCAGACCGGTACCAGGATCCAGACCGGGACCACGACCGGTACAAGGACTCACACCGGGACCCGTTTTACATCCAGAGGTGTTGAGGCCATGGCTCTCGTCAAAAAAGGGTGGAGTCCTCCAACTGGGTTGGGAGTAAGGTCCTGTCCCCGGTGGAGGAGTCCAACTATCTCCGGGTCTTGTTGCCGAGTGAGGGAAGGTTGGAGCGTGAGATCCCTGAACCGGACTGCTGTGGGGAAGAGAGAGCTGAGCTGGAAGGCAAAGCTCCCAATTCCCTGATCCGTGAGGCCCCCACCCTCACCCACGGTCATGAGGCCCCACCCTCACCCACGGTCATGAGGCCCCACCCTCACCTACGGTCATAAGGCCCAGTTTCCTCCATGGTCCAGGAGGGGATCAGAGTAGAGCTGCTGGTCCTTCACATGGAGAGGAGTCGGGTGGCACGCCCAGCCGGGCGGAGGCCCCGGGGCCCGACCTTCTAAATAACGTTATTAGAGCTCTGGAGGCGGATTATTTACCCGAGCTGCGACGTGAAGGATCCTGGGGTCCAAGTGGCGTTTGGCCGTTAGCGTCCAAGCGCTCCATTTAGTCGCCTGCGACGCTTCACCTTGAGACATGCGTGGCGCCCCCCCACGTCCCCCGCAGCTAAAATCCACCAAGCGGCTCCCGTTTGTTTATTCTTGCATCATCGCCACCGCAAATTGCTTTTGCAAATGGCGGCGCTCCCCGGCCCCCCGCGGTAAATACAATGTCAATGGCGGTGTTAATAATCCTTTTGTCGGACTTGACCAGGAGCTGTTTCCTTGATTCAATTAGCGCGCTTAGGGGAGGGCGCCGGATGCAGGCGGCCCCCCTGGGGGTCCCGGGTGTTAATGACATTCAAATTGATGGCCGCCACATGTCGGCGTGCTCCGAGTGTCTAATGAAACGCTCCTCCATGACGGGCGGCGCCCGCGAAACAAGGCCGCCCGCGCCCAACTTCCCCGGCCCAACTTTCCAGCAGTCGTTAGCAAGGAACGCTGGGAATTGTTGGAGTCGGCAGTAAGCAACTCTTGTCACTTCCATTAAAGCTAACGGCCCCCCGCTTCCCCCGCAGGAAATCACCATAAAACCAAACGCTTGCCAAATTCAATCGCCGTCTAACCGCGTGGCGTTAATGTCTCATCAGCCACGCCACCCCCCCCCCAAAGGGGACCCTTAAAGATCCTTCTTTCGTGTTGAGTCCTCGTCTTTACCGGGAGCAACAGCGTTCCAGGCGGGGCGGCGTCATGTGACATGAGCGATGGCGATGGCGATGGCGATGGCGTCTCATAAAGAGCCTTTACATGAGGAGAGTAATATCATCACCTTTATGAGAAAATAATCATTTCTTCTCGGAATTTATGAGCATCAGCGAGGGTGGGGGGGTGTTAATGCGAGTGGGATCAGCATGGGGGGGGGGATGAGGAGGAAAAGCCTGGCTTTAATTTGTTTCCCCCCCCAGGGAGGGAAGAGACGTCTGCCGTATCAGGCGGTGTAGTCCATCTTGCCAGCGGAGAATGAGCCAATTAGTCGGCAGGAACAAAAGAATCAAAGCGGATCAATGAGCTCCATTCACCGTCCTAGCCCCCCCCCCCATGCAACCCCCCCACGACCAAGACACGCCCTCGGATGTACACTCCATCAGGACCAATACAGTCCAGGGTGCCTGAAGGTAGCATTTTACAAGATAAACAACCCAGCAGCCATAAAGTCCAAATATTAGTTGTCGAAAAAATATTGGTTTTTTTTTTCATTTGCAAAATTACAAAGGAAGAATAAAGTGAAAATATGGCGGCTATAAAGTCCGCATTGCCGGGAGAAAAATAAGTAAATAATAATCATAAAACCAACAAACTAGAAAAATGAGTTTGATTGTAATTTTAGGGAAATATATCAGGTTGAAATCAATATTAAATAATATTAATCAATAATAAATTGTAATTTTAGGGAAATATATCAGGTTGAAATTAATATTAATATTGATAATAATATTTATTAATCATCTGACTCATTTTTCTTGTTTGTTGGTTTTATGATTATTATTTACTATTTATTTACTATTTAATCCCCAATTTATTTAATATTAATATCAATTAATATTAATAAATCTTTATATTATTACCAATATTAATTTCAACCTGATATATTTCCCTAAAATTACAATCGGACTAATTTTTCTAGTTTGCTGGTTTTATGATTATTTTTTACTATTTATTCCCCTATTTATTTAATATTAATATCAATTAATATTAATAAATCTTAATATTTATATCAATATTAATATTAATTTCAACCTGATATATTTCCCTAAAATTACAATCAGACTCATTTTTCTAGTTTGCTGGTTTTATGATTATTTTTACTATTTTTTACTATTTATTCCCCTATTTATTTAATATTAATGTCAATTAATATTAATACATCTTAATATTCATATCAATATTAATATTAATTTCAACCTGATATATTTCCCTAAAATTACAATCGGACTAATTTTTCTTGTTTGTCTTGTTTTATGATTATTATTTACTTATTTTCTCGATAATATTAATAAATATTAATATTAGTAAAATTCATATATTAATATAAATTAATATTTAATATTTTGAGAAACAAGAACAATAAAGTTGTCATTTTGAAAAATCCATATTTAATGAATGAATCAATCTTCCGTCATTTTTGGAGAATAAAGTCCTATTTCAAGAATAAACTTTATTCTTCTTATTCGTAACAAGCGTAACGTTGCGGGGGGGGGGGGTGACTGAGCTGGGATGCCGCCCCCTGGTGGCCCGGAGGGTGAATGCGTTACAAAGCGGTATTGGGTGAATGCGTCTGAAGACCATCTACGAACGTACGAACGTACGAACGTGGTTCTCAGCGGAGGAAAGCTCAGTGAAAAGTAAATAGTGAGGGGTGGGGGGCGTGGGGGGGCCATGTGGGGGGGCCATGTAGGCTTAAACGGCGCCTGATAATAGCAATCATTAATTCAAGCACACTTGAAAACGTCTCATTAGGAATGATTTGGGCTCCTTTGGCGTCCCGTAGAAATACATCAATTAGACGTGTCAGCAAACAAGCGGCGGCGCATCCATCACGCTGACCGACGTCCCGTGTTGACGAGGGGGGCGACCCGGGCCCCCGTGATGGGGCTCATTCATCAGGGCCATGGCGGCGCCTTTCCTTCCCGCCGCTTCCTCACCTTCTGGTCCGCACCCCTCCGAGCGGGGCCGGGCCCAGCGGCCTCTCCGGGCGGGGCCCCGCCATAAATCCATAAGTTTGTCCCCCCGCCCTCCCGCCCCCTCCGAGAGGCCGACACCTGGAACACAATAGAGTGCGCTCATCTTTTATGTATGAGTGTGTGTCTCCGTGGCGGATCCATCATCGGGGGGGCGCGGCAGGGCGCCGTGGCGGGGGGGGAAATAGACAAGCTTGTGCAACAAAGCAAAATGAAGACCCCTTTACTCTCTGGCCGCCTTTTTCTTCCACTTGCTTACATTTCCAGCGGGGGCGCCCCCCTGAGTGCCCCCTACAGGCACATCCCGTACACGTCCCCTTTTGGCAAGACTGGACGCCGTAGCGGGGGCGTCGTCTAGGACCCCCCGTGACTCCTCATGGCACTTTACCTTGCTAGGAGGAACGGGCCCCTGAATTGGGCAACCCATTGAACCTTAGTGCCGCAAGGCCTGCTGGGAAGCGGGAAGCACTCCCAGCCGTTCCTACTCTAAAGAAGCGTTCATGTTGTGAAGCGTCTGAATGAAGATTGAGAAGATCGGATCATTTTTAAGTCAGCAATCCATCATCTAATGCGGCTAATTAGCAATCCTTACTTTCATATTTGGGCATAGAAAACCACTTATGCTTTTTAACATCATTAGAGCCCTCTGAGCATGAGATAGCACCCCTATAGTCACATTTTGTTGCCTTTTTCATGCTTGAAAATGCTTCATTTGGGCCAAAAAATTCCACAGGTATGATCGCACCAGGCCGGCGGTGCACCGGCTACGGTTACGTGTGCACGTGGAGGGTGTACCTAATGAAGTGTCCAGCGTGCATGCGTGGTTGTTGATGTCAGCAAGCGTCTTAGCTAGCAGGGTGGTAAAACCTTCCTTCCCCGCCACGGTCTTCATTATTTCAATCTGCGCCCCCGCAGGTGACGGCGGCACAGTCACTCTATCGCACGCCACCCCCCCCACCCCCCCACTCCCCCCCCACGAACGCTTTTAGCCAAATCACTTGTCACCTTTCACCCGCAGCAGGAAAGTCAGACCCGACAACACGCGGCCGTCGCGTTTAAAAGCTTCCACCGCGAGTGGGCTAGCGTGTTGCCGGGTAGACGAGCGGCGGCAATGGGAGGGGGGGATGGGGTTTGGGGGGGGGGGGGGTGGCGGGGTCCACTTTGTCCCCGAGGTAATAACAGAGAAATGAGAGTGACATTTCACTCCAACCTCCTGACACACGTGCACATGCACACGCTAGCAAGCACTTCCTGCCGGAGCCGTGGGTTAGATTCCCAGTACGGGTGGCTTCATTTTAATATCACAACTTTTACACGGAAATAAAATTCATCACTTCAATACCTCCTTTATATATAAGTCCTTAAATAATACGTCCTTCTGAAAATGTTGGCATCCTAACAGTGTTAGCATGCTAATATTAGCATGTGTATATATGTGTATATATACATGCACGATAAGACAGCTGGGATAGGCTCCAGCACCTCTGCGACCCTCATGAGGATAAGCGGTACAGAAAATGAATGGATGGCTCGAAATGCTGCTATGCTAATGTTAGCATGCCAGCAATGCTAACAGGCCAACCTTAGCATGCTAACATCTAGCATACCAGTGTATATAGTACATATATACTTATAAATATCAATTGAGCTGTGGAAGGAGTATTCGGTAATTGCAGTTTTAATGGGTTAAGAAAGAATAAAGTAGTACTTTTAGCAGTATGAAGTAAAAGTGGTACTATGACGAGAGAAGCAGGCGAAGGTCTTGCGAGGAGCATACGAATGTTTGCCGTACTTCCTGGTCGCTACTTTGGGCATCAA